>NC_056522.1:364190083-364300759 GCF_019175285.1 Sceloporus undulatus | reverse complement strand
TGAGATCCCCTACTTTAGGATAGCTTTCCCAACCTGATAGTTTCTAACTGGGTTGAAATCACACTATTCCTGAGTAATGCTTACATTAGGGGCTGTGTAGTCCATCTGAGTGGGGAAATTCCAGGTTGGGGGATAGCATCTGTAAAAAAAGAGAAGATCACTTTTGATGGTATCAGCAGAACCGTGATAAGAAACTGGTATGGAGATGGCAGAGACCTCCCAGTGCTACTCTCTGATAACCTTACTGCAGATAGAAGTGGAGTCAATGTAAGTAGTGTTGCCAGACTGAAAATTGGAGATGGCTCCTGTATCTTTAATGTTTGTGTAAAGGGAAAAAAAATAATCAGGTCCTGCTTGTCATGTAACCAGGTAACAAGCAACTCCTGCTGAAATTCTTCCTTCTGCACAACTGTTAAAATTACAGGAGCTGTCTCCAATTATTTTCTGGCAATCCTAGTTTTAATACAGTGCCTTCTGTATCTAACCAACTGTGTCCATTTAGGAGGCAGCCACTAAGAAAAAGTCAGTGGAATTGAAAAGTATTGCATTCTGTTCCTCTGTCTTCCAAAGCGAGTAATCAGTCAGGATGATCAAGGCTGCTTCCTTGATCTGTCCAGGATAAATGCACTGTGCTGTGTGTACAGATTAAATAATGGCCTGTTACAGACAGCCCAAATAAAGCTGCTTCGAGTCACAGTGGAGGTATGGTGTTTCAATGATGCATGTGTCCTAAGAGTCCAGAAGTCGTACCAAAGCCACGCTCCACTTTAGTTCTGAAATTAATCCTTCACTTTAACAAATTAAATATTTTAGATTTGTAGTTTTTAGGGGGTGTGATGGTTCTCTTGCTGGTTGAGTGAAAGACAGGAGGGTCCCTGGAGAAGAAGGATTTACATTGGAGGAAATGAATGACATAAGTTTGTCTTTCCTCAGTTTCCCCTTGTGGCCTTTGTTCTCCCTACACACTCCCTACACACTCTCTTGGCCGTTGATCTTGTTTTTACTAAGAGCTGATTTTTTCTGTGTTGTTGTTACTGAATTTATTTTCTCTGATCATCTTATCTCTTTCCCACTTGCTTATAATCCCCCTTCCAGATGCTCTGTTCTTTGATGTTTTTGACAGACTTTTCCTTCTGTTACTGTTGAGGCCTTTTCTCATTCAATTTTTTTGGACTGAGCTATTTCTTTTATTCAACTCTTGATCATTTTGCTACTTTGTCAACACTGGTTTGCCAGCCAACTCCCAGCCCTGGCTTACTCCTTTTTTGGGTGACTCATGCAGCTCAAAGTATTTTGATGAGGAGGACTATGTTCATTACAGATTCACCCTTTCTCTTCTGTTGCTCCACTGACCAACCAGTAGAATCACTGTTTCATGCTAATGAACACACCTGTCTCTTTTTTTAACCTTTAGTTGTCTTTTAAAGCCTTCTGCATTGTAGCCTGTCTGTTCACTCTCTGCTAATGACTTTGCTAAAAAAATGTAATACTAAAATTCAAATAATCTGTTCTGATACTGCTGTTTTCTCCTGCTTGTCTCTTGATCTTCTTATTTGATTCTCAGTCACTGTTGGCCCTGGTATTGTCCCTTTCCATCTCCGTATTATTTGTCCCTTTCTACTGGGTCACTTCCTTCCTCATTTAAACAAGCCACTGTCTCTTTGATACTCAAAAAGCCTGTCCCTGATCCGGCTTCCTTTTCTAATCACTGCCCTGTTTCTTTGTTGCTCTTGCCTTCAAAAACCTTAGAATGTGCTCCCAATCATGTTTTGTACCTCTGTATTGGATCCATGATTTTGCACTCATGGAGATGACCTTCTTGCCAAGTCAAAAATGCATATATAGGTCTTCTGTTCTTTTTCTTACAATCATTCTGCACTTTGTGACATGGTTGATCATGCTTTTCTAGTGGATTCCCATTGTGACTTGGGTTTACCAGTTCTGTCCTTGGCTAATTGTGTCATCCTTCAGGATGCACATTTGCTCTGCAGGTCAATGCTATTATCTTCTTTTCCCCTTTGGATTGTGATTGAACAGGGTTCTGATTTGGGCCCTGTGTTGTTTTCTTTTTCTGTGTTGTCCCTTGGTTGTTGTTGCTTTTTAAAATAATTTATGGCCTTCAGAATCAGCTTTATGCTGATGATATGCAGCTGTATCTTCCTGCCCCATAATTTAGTTTTCATGTTCAACATTATATTACTGTATATATTTCTCTCAGCTATTTCAGCATGGATGCTTCATCATTTTCTGAAAGTTAATGTGGCGAAGGCAAAATTGCTTATTCTCCTCCAAAGCCGCCTTCCCAATATACATTTTCTATTACTGTTCATAATGTTCTTCATTCTGTGGAAGAAGCACGAAGTCTTTTTTTTACTCTTCTTTGCCTTTCATTTTTCACACTGAGCCTATAGCTACAGTAAGTTATGTTGCTTTTCTTTTTATAATAATGTCAGCTCCCCTTAGCTGTCTGTTTCCTTTGCAAATACCTTTCTTCATGCTTTAGTAATTTCTTATCTTGATTACTATAAGTTTCTTTTGACTGGTCTTTCATTTATTCATCTTAGTCCCCTGATTTTTGCCCAGCATTTTGTTGCTAAAGTTACCTTTTTTGACCCATTGTTTTCATCATATCAGTTTTGATGTTCCTCTATTGGCTGCCCATTTTATAAAATGTAGCAGAAATTTCTTGTCCTACATACAGTAGTTTAGTTCTAACCGTATTTCAGCTCTCATTTCTCATTATTGACCTGCTCAATCTTTGTTCCTTGAATGACATGACCCAGAGTTTGTTTGCTTCTTAAGTTGTTTTGGCCTCTCTCTCTTGCCGTTTCATACTTTTAAGAATCATAGAATTATCTCAAATATCAAAGGGTTGCTTCTTCTATTATTGTTTGTTAACATCCCAGAAACATTTGTTTTTGTTTTCTAAAGCCATTACAACTTTGGTTTAATTTCACTGTAAAATTGTATATGTGCAGAATATATGTACCCTAACTATTTGCCTCTTGTATTTCTAATAGTCCTTTCGTTCCCCCGTATTTTCGATCATACAATAAGGAATGTAGAGATAGCTAAGTGAAAGGTTTTTCTTCATGCCACACACCTTTCCTTCTGTCTTGGCTTCACTCTTCCTTCCCACTGCTTGTCTCAGTGAGTCACACATTTAGTAAGTTTTGGGAAGGTTTTGGGTTATTTGGAGCCAAAAGCTTGAACCAGCTAAATTCATGTCCTTCTGCCTTTGAATTTAATGAGACTTAAACCTAGGTAAGTAAGTTTTTCTTAGGTGAGGAGGGGTTTGTTGTTGTGTGCCTTCACGTCATTTCTGACTTAAGGCGACCCTAAGATGAACCTATCATGGGATTTTCATGGCAAAATTTGTTCAGCTGAGGTTTGCTATTGCCTTCATCTGAAGTTGACTGTTTGTGACTTGCCCAAGGTCATCCAATGGGTTTCATGACAGATCTGGGAATCAAACCTTTTTCTCCAGAGTCATAGTCCCAACTCTCAAACTATGAACCCACACAGAAGCTATTAGAGCGTGGCTGCAGAAAACTGCTAAGGCCAAGCTATCAGTGTCAGTGTTCTAGGCTCCTTCAGCATTCATGTATACATCAGTTATTGGGTTCCTTTGATTCATTTCTTAACTTTTACTTTAAGCAATTTACATGAGTCATTTAACATAAAAACAACTGACAAAATGAATTGGTGAATATATTAATTTCATTATCCTTATAGTACACGATTTAATAAGAGATTTAAATAAATGTTGGATCCTGGACTTGTTTTATAGCAGATCTTTCAAATGCTATATCTCATGGATTGACCTTTGAATATCTGGCTCCTGCATGCAATATGTGGTGTACAACTGATCTTTGCAAATCATGTGACCAAACCAAAATCACTTCTTTTTTATGAGTGGGGATTAGGCAGTGATTCAGCTGTCCAAAAAATAAATGTTTTGCATACACGCAGTGGTATTCAAAATATTTCTGATAAAGAAGTCCCCGATTGTTCTTTGTATCAGTTACGTAATACTGCCATTGCAGTGAATCATTTCTTGTAAGTGTTCAATACCACTCCTTTGTAACCTTCAACGGAAAAGGAGATTGAAAGGTGAAAGAACAGAATACAATAAAGTATACAATAAGAATACAGTAAAGATGTAAAGAAGAGAGATGCTTATCAGTGACAAAATGTAATTGACAGATAGTAAGATGAGATATTATGTTTAAGGACACCTTTTTTGCAACCTAACAGATTCTCATCATCCACAGATAACATTTGTATGAGCTTGCAATCTTCCTGGAAACAGAGTTAGATTGAGAGAAGGTAGCTTTCAAACAACAGTAGGGAGAGAAGAGCAGCCTGGCACAGCTCCATCATGCCTTGGCCCAGTGGTGGGCAAGAGGCCCTCTCTCCATTCAAACTGCTATGACTCTGGCCTCTGAGGGAGAGAAGAGAAGCTAGACACAGCTTCAATATGCCTTGGCCCAGCAGCTGGTAAGAGGCCCTCCTTTCATGTTCCAACTGCCATTGTTCTGGCCTCTGAGGGAGAGAAGAGCAGCCAGCATCTGCGGCACTTAATCCCCTCCCTCACTGCCATTCCCTTTTCCCTGTATGTCTTCTCTTATTTAGATTGTAAGTCTGAGGGCAAGGAATTGTCAAATTAACTATTAGTAAGCTGCCTTTAGCTAAAGTTTGGGGTATAAATACTCTATAAATAATAAAAAGAGCTCTTTTGAAAATGCCCATTACAAAGCAAGCTCCAGGAATCAACACTGACAGCCTGCATATCATTTTAAAATTCCAGAACCTGTGCCAAACACTAAACATTAAACAATGAGTATATTAACATTAACCCAAGAATCATTTTCACTTTTTATTCATGTTAATGACAGCAAAAGCTTCCAATTTCAGATAGCAAGCATTAGTGTTGAATCCTAGCATTCCAGGTTCTCTACTTACACTTTCCTAAACATATCAAAGAAAATAATGGGGGTTGACTATCCATGTTCTGACAGATGCAGAAATGATAATAAAAGAAGAAGCTGTCCCCATCTGTTTTATTTACTTACATTACCATGATAACCATAATGGAGAACAGTGGGGTTTGGCACTTAGCTTTGTGGCTCCCTAAGAGAGGATGAGACTGGTCCAGGAAGAGACTTCTGCATGTCCCAGTGCATGGGTATAGGCTACTATGGGCACTTATGAGTTGTCAGTGACAAAGCATTCTGTACTATTAATAGTTTGATATGTAGGGATTGCAAAGTGAGGCTTTTCATGGTACAGGTGTAAACACATCTAATGCCTTATGGTTAAGCTGCTGTTAGCGGCTTGTGAACAGTGAAAGATTAAAAAGTTTGCTCCATTATTTATGATCATTTTTGGAAAACCTGCCCACAGTGATAATTGAAAAATAACTTGATTTTTAAATTGTTGCATGGATTTAATGGGCTAGAGATCAAATTTTTGTGTACAAAATAAATTCTGCAGTTCTAAAACAAATCGAGTCTGAACTCTCCCTAGAAGCCATGATGACTAAAATAAAACTGTCATACTTTGGACATGTCACTAGAAGAACATGTCACTAGAAAAGACAATAATACTTGATAAGATGGAAGGCAGTGGGAAAAGAGGAAGACCATATTGTAGATGCATAGACTGAATCAAGGATGCATTGAATCTCTTCTTTGAGTTGGGATGTCTGTTCCTATAGTTAAACAGGGAAGGTTTCTGTTAACACTGTTGTAGGGAGTCAAGGTTAAGATAAATATACAGACAGGCCTCCATATCCACTGATTTTTTATCTACGAATTCAAGCATCCACGGTTTGAAAATATTCCAAAAAGATATAAATTTTAAAAAGCAAACCTTGATTTTGTCATTTTACACGAGACACCATTTTACTATGCCATTGTATCTAGTGGGACTTGAGCATCCACAGATTTTGTTATCCAAGCCGGGGGGGGGGGGGGTCCTGAAACCAAACTCCAGAGGATACCAAGGGCCCACTGTCCATACTCTACATTCAGAAGCTGACATTGCCAGGCTTCTCAGGGATTAGGCACAAAAGGGGGCTGGCCAAACCTATTAGTTAAAGAGATGATATTTGAATGAAAGGCGTACGAGAGGCAGAACGTAGCTTAGAACCAAATGTGGAAGGCTTAAAGTAGACTGCTGTCCAGGCAAAGATCCAGTGGTTCTCAAACTTTCTCTCTGTGGGTCATTTGAAAGTTGCTGATGCTGTATCAGGCTGGATGTTATCAGTATGCTGATGACACCCAAATATATTCCCGATCATCAGCGACAACGACAGATGGCATCTGTCCTCTCAACAAGTGTCTTCAGGCAGTAATGGATTGGATGAGGGAAAACAAGCTCAAGTTGAATCCAGACAAAACGGAGGTATTTATGGTAGGGGCCCCCAAACCAGGTATTCGGCTGCAACCTCCAGTCCTAGAGGGGCTCACACTCTCCTCAAAGGACTGTGTTCGCAGTCTGGGGTTGCTTCTTGACCTGTCGCTTCAGATGAGGAATCAGGTGAATGAGATGGTCAAGAGCGCCTGTTATCAGCTTTGGCTGATACCCCAGCTGCGCCCTTTCCTGGAGAGGGGTGACCTCGAAACTAGTACATGTGCTGGTAACCTCAAGCTTGATTTTTGCAATGCGCTCTACATGGGGCTACCCTTGTGCATAGTCTGGAAACTCCAGTTGGTACAGAATATGGCAGCCAGATTGGTCACAGGAACAGCAAGGAGTGACCATATAACACCAATATTGAAGTCACTCCACTGGCTGCCTATTTGTTTCCGGGCACAGTACACGGTGTTGGTTATCACCTTTAAAGCCCTACATGGCTTGGGCCCAACCTATCTAAGGGATTGCCTGCTTCCATATAATCCGCCCCATACCCTCAGGTCCTCTGAGAGGAATTTACTACAACCCTTAAAGACCAGCCTGACGACGACCTCCCAGAGGACATTTTCTGCAGCCGCTCCCAACTTATGGAATGGCCTGCTGGACGAGATCCATCAAATTACCAATCTAGAGAGCTTTAAAAAAGCCATTAAACGGATCTCTTCTGGCAGGCCTTTCTGGAATAAAATAACTCGGCCACAAATAAGACTTCCCCTCTATTGAACTCTGCCCATGATGATGATTATTTTGAGTAGTTGGATTTTAATATGTAGTTTTAATCTTATACTGTTTAATCTTGTTTTAAGGGGGGCATTATGTATATATGGATGCATTTTAACTTGTTGTACGCCGTTTTGATAGCCTGGCAAAAAGCGGGATAGAAATAAAAATTTTTTTATTTATTATTATCACTTAACACCTTTTTGTTCTGCAAATCAAAATAGCGTAAAGCTAGACTTGTACGAGTCTTGGTAACTTGTTCAGTAATTGTCCCTGGTCAAAATTCCCTCTGTCATTATAAAAAGAAAGAAAGAAAAGAAAGAAATTGTGGGGTCCAGTCACATATATTCTTATTTCCTTAACACCGTGGGCCATGTGAGTGGATTTCATGGATCATACTGTCAAACACAAATTGTAAATTTCAGCTGTAGTTTGACCTAGAAGGATGCAAGGCAAACCAGTGAATAATCTAGACTAGCAGTTCTTAGCCAGGAAAGTTGTAGATGTTATTAGATATCAGCACCCATAATCCCTACTATTGGTTATGGTGGCTGGGAGTTGAGGTCCAACAACATCTGGAGCCTGCAACAATTATGCCTGCTGTAATTTTTAAAATTCTGTGGCATTGTTTTCCTTTGCTTAATCCTTTAGAGCCTTTGTTACTTATCCCTAGGTTTTACCCTTGATTTACCCAAGGGTCATATCAAAATAGCCCCAAATCTGCCTTCAGTATATACACAAGGTTGATTTATAATTGAATATATACAATAATTTACAGTTAACATCCATGAATTAACAATAATTGAAATTTCATTGGCTATCTCTGTTTGCCTAAACAGTAAACTACTTCCTATAATTTTAACAGAAACAATTAAAAATGTAATTTCTCACCATATCTAAGAAGAATACAAAGGAGTTTCACAATCATGCTGTCTTTTTATATCTGAAGCTAATGCCCCAAAATGGATTTTAGCTGTGGCACCATTGTTTAAAATATGTTTAAAATACTCTTCTCCATTGTTAGAAGCCTTCAGTTCTGATTACATAGATGGCTTCAACCAAGAATGCAGTAACTATTGCTTGGACTCAAAACCAATCACATTTTTCATTTACTGGACTTTGCTGCCATGTTGTGTTGAAGGAACTAATATAAATGTCTTGGGCCATTGTTTAAATAAGCCATTAAATCATCTCCACAGATTTGTGTTTTGTTCCTTTATATAGCTGCTTTGCCTCTATCTTTTACAAAAACTTTTGTTATAAGTACAGGCTTAGATTTCTTGATGCAGAAAAGAAGTGTAGTTGGGAACCTAGTTTGTAGTGTGTTTGCATTGCTGTTTAAAGATAAATATATGCATAAACAGAGTTTGTGTGTGTAACATTTGGCAAACTGGCAACCACAGACATAAATATATGAAATCTGGGATTTGTAGTTTTGTGAGATATTAAACCTTCTCTGTCAGAGAACTACAAATCCTGGTGCTACAACTATAAATCCTGGTGCCACAACAAATGACAAATATATGTGTAATCTCATATAGTGGGAAAATGTGGCCCCAGCATAAACATACTAGTTGGAGACCCATGATTTTCCAAATGCTAAGCAGGTAGGTCCCAGGGAAATTGCTAGCTCCTGGGAGAAGGTCTTCTGCTATGTTTCTTAAATGGATCAGGAGACAGTGCCTTTTCATTTTAATGTAAACAGAAGTAATCAGAATTTAGCTGAAGTGTAACTACTTTTATATTTGGTTTTAAATACTATAACTTTGAAATGTGGCCAGTTAATACCAAGGATTTTTCCCTTTTAAGAATTTAAATTTCCTAGTATTTTGACGGGAATTTTGGGGCATATATACTGGTGACTATCCTAAGAATGAGTGGAACTACGGATGTAGCAAATACATAGATGTCAGCTATAGAAAATTGCTCTTAAATTTTAGTTCATTAAAGATTTTTATGACACTTTTTAGGACTAAAGTAACAAATTATTAAAATCCTTCCTCATAAAACAATATACTGTAGTAAAACATACAATATTAGAACTATTAAGTCAATAAAAACTCACAGTTCCTAATCAGCACAAAATATCTGCATACTGATGTCAGAGAGATTGTTACATGACTTTATTGGATTCTTAAGCACTTTCCATTTCCCATTCATACTTGTTTCAGCTAAAATAGTTGCAGGTTTTGCAATGAGAGTTCTTGGAGTAAATTGGAGTGAATGTTACTTGGTTGCCTGTTTCTGTCAAGTAAGTCTGCAGCTAAAACCTACATTAAATATGATTCATTTTTTCCTTACTGTGATTCCTTGGTAGGTGCTGTAATATACTCAAAAGATACATTTAGCACCAAGAAGGGGGGGGATAACCTGTGTGAACCAGTCTAAAATAGTGCCTTCAATGTGTATGAATATAGATGAAGGGTATACTTAACTATGTTTACTCTGAGATTTCTTGTATAAATACTGTTTACCATTGTCATTTCCCCCTCTTACTGTAAAAATGTTAGTACTTTTGATCATGGGCCACAGCAATCACTGTCACTGAAAATATAGGTTGATATTAAATATTTTGTTGATTTTTTCATTGGTAGCCTGAACTGCCCTATGGCTTTGGTAGAGCATACTAAAATAAGTTGAAGTGAGTAGCAAGGGAAACAGTTTAGTTTTTTAAACTTCAGTAATGTAAAAGGCACAGGATGGCAACAAACGTAATAATAATCTTCAATTTTGCCCATTGTTTAGATGGGACATTTCCTAAAGTAAAGCAGTGGTTAGCACTAAGCATCTGATGAAGAGAACTCCTCGGATAACCTTACCTAATTAGGGAAAACACAACCCAGCCTATCTACTTGCTGTCACAACCGTGCTCTGGCTTCTTTCATTAGGCTGTCTTATCTTGGTATGTCATTACCTCTTGTATTCATTTACCAGCAGACCAGAAGAATATCCATTTAAGTAGATTCACACACTATACCCTGTGCACCAAAACTAGTTTAGATTCCAGCATTTTGATTTTTTATTTCTTTTAATTGAAATTTACACATGAAGAACATTTTAAGAATGATTCTTGAAAGTGTATTAAACACATCGAAAGAGAATGCGTGGCAACTTGGAAGGAGTGGAGTGAAGCAAAGAAATAGGAAAATAGGCAAAATAATGAAAAGAAAGGTGAGAATGAATTAACATCACTAGCTTTATTTTTGTATCATTTTACATAATGCTTTTAAAATGTCGTCTCCTACCTCTGAGCTTTTAAACAAGAAACACACATTTAATCTTTAGAGGTTTATTTCTGTTTTCTCATCCTATGTGTGTTTGTTTTGGAGTTTGTTTCTCTTGCATGTATACATTATGCCTGTTCACTTCTTTTAAGCAAGGCTATTTTGGAATTCGCTGAAAAGGATATCTTGTATGCCATAATTTTTGATACTACAGATTTAGAGATATTAATAATAATGGCCACCAAAGGTTGTGAGAAGTAGCCATTTTTGTATCATATTTTATACAACTTCCAGAATTAGATTCTTGATATTTGTAATCATGGCCACAAGAGGTTTGTGAGAAATAGCTTTTCCCCGCCTATATCCATATATCACTCTCCTTTTTCCCATACCTGTAGTATACTGTGAGTTACCCTAAACTTCATTTGGTGGATGTATGGCAACCTTTCAGTGCTGCTTGTGAAAATAAATTGTTACTCTTTTAATCTTAATATTTATATTTAAATGTTGATATACATGAATAAAACATTTTGAGAGAAAATCCTGGTGCAGGAATTTATTCATTTATTACCCTGAAATTCGTGCTCATGCAGATAATACAATTATGAATATAGCAGTTATGTACTTTACAAATGAGGGAATGCTCAAGAGTTCTATGTTTCTTGACACATATTTGTAGGTTTATTAAGCAATGTATCTTGTTTCAGTGAACAAGGGTCTGTATAGGTTACAGATAGAGAAGATTGTTTTTTTGTAGTTTAACCTTGGAGCACTGATTTGTTAGGTCATGCCGCTTAGGCTATTTTTCACAAGTGAGAGTTAAGAGGGTTTTTTTTTAAAATCCTATGCCTATGAATAAAATTAAAACATACATTACCTAGAATATTAATTTAATTTTAAACTGGCTGCCCTGCTCTTATGATGCTAGTTCAGCGATCACAAGTGAAGTATTTCAAGGTGAAAGACACATTTGGATCATTTCATTTGTT
The DNA here is from genome assembly GCF_019175285.1 of Sceloporus undulatus. Classification (NCBI taxonomy): domain Eukaryota; kingdom Metazoa; phylum Chordata; class Lepidosauria; order Squamata; family Phrynosomatidae; genus Sceloporus; species Sceloporus undulatus. The sequence continues at coordinate 364,289,406 of NC_056522.1, read as the reverse complement.
TATTGCTTTGTGCAGTTAACTCATTTATTGCATAGGATTCCTATCCTTCGTTGCATAGATTTTGTAAGCTCATAATCTTTATATTGCAACATGTAAAATGCCCACCAGATTATTTTGGGACAGTCTCCCAGACTTTGATGGGAATGGGTTAATCTCAAATGAGCTAATTTTAATTTTACTCTCACTTCAACTCAAATTTGAACCTTGGTTCCATTCTGAGCTAAGGTTCCATTTTGGTTATTTTATCATTGGTTGTGCTCTATAGTGTAAAGCAGTGATACTCAGACTTTTTACCCTTGGTACCTTTACATCTACATGCAGAAATCACCTCCCCACTTGATGTAGTATATCAATAAAATACTTTGGTTATTTAGTGTGTGTATTTTCATTCACATATTCTTGTATATTCATATTTTAACATTTTATAAAGAAATAACATTGTTTAAATTGGAACTGTTTTTGTTTAAGTAACTTCAATATTTAACTCATTGCATGTGTAAATTGTACACATAAAAAGTTTGAGAGGGGGAGAGGGGAGATCACGGTCTCCAAGTCTTGTGTCCCCCTTGAGCAACTGTCACCAGAACCACTGATGTAGAGGCTATAGCACCCCAACCTCCATGTGAACTGTCCATTTCCTTTCATTCCCCACCACTTTTCTGGTGGTGAGATGTCCATTAAACCTTCATACCTATGATGACAGTACCTTGACAGCTAACCATAAGAACTACATCTGCCATGGAAATCTGTACCCAGGATGCTTTCATAAAGTTTTTATGACTTGTGGTGTCCCTGCTAGGATATCAGGATACACTGAAACTACAACTTCAGAGATTTATCCCCTGAGTTATTGATATGAAAGCATTGAATGTCTGGTGCTAGGATTCACATTCTATACTCCTCTGTAGCTCTCATTGTGAGTTTCCTGATCCTCCATTGCCATTACTAAATCTCACCCTATCTCACTCTCCACAGATTTCCTGCTGGTTTCATGTAGACTCCTCTTTCCCCATTACTGCTTGCAGTGAGGGAGCAGGGATCTGTATCAAAGATCCACAGCTCTGACAGGATTGTTGAGAGACTCTCCACTCCTCAGCGAAAAATATAAATCTGAGTTTTGTGTTTGTTCCCTCTGTGTCTGAGAATGGGCTGTTGGAAGCAAAGAGAGTGCGGGAACACACAAGTAAAACATTCCTGAGAGATGCCTATCCAATTTCCTTCTAAAAACTTCCATTGACAAATTCAAACACTCTGAGCCAATCTATTCCATTATTAAACAGCTATTTCTGTCAGGAAGTACTTCCACACATCTATGTGGAATCTTTTCTCTTGTAATTTGAATTAATAATAATAATAGGATTTATTTATATGCTGCCCAATCACTGGGAATCCGGGCGGCTTACAACAGAGGGGATAATAGATGGTTCATATTAGGTTTCTAGGGAGCAGAAAACATGCTTCTCCATTTTCTATATGAAATCCTTTCAGATATTTAAAGAGGGCTGTCATATCATCTCTCCAACCTTTCATCTCCCCAAACTTTCATCCCCAAGATAAACATATCCAGCTACTTAAGCTGTACTTTATAGGGCTTGATTTCCAGACCTTTTACCATCTTGGCCACCTTTCTCTGAACATATTCCAACTTCTGTACATCTTCCTTGAATGGGACATATCTTCCTTGAACTGAGTATGATCAAAGGAGAAATGAATGTTACTACTACTTCCATTAAATGGAATTGGCTGTTTTGGCTGCTGCATCACACTTTTGTCTCGTGTTTATCAGATGTTACACATTAGATGTTTGTGCATTTCATTTTTTCTTGCCTAAGTATAATACTTTATTTGTTTGTTTGTTTGTTTATTTAATCCATCCCTGTTGAAATTCACCTAACAATAGCATTGTTCCAGCTTATCTCAAAAATATCACAAGGGACCTTGTCAAAAGCCTTACTGAAATCAAGATACAATATATTATATCCATAGTATTCATCTGGTCCAGCAAAATTATAACTTTTAAAAAAGAGGTTAAGATTAGTTTGACATTATTTGTTTTTGAGAAATCCATGTTGGCTCTCACTGCATTCCTTTCTAAGTACTTACTTTCTGACTGTTTAATGATCTGTACTAGAACCTTTACTGGTAAAGATATCAGGCTGACTGGTTGGTAATTGCTCAGGCATCTATCCCCCCACATTGGAGATGGGACAACATTCATCCTCCAGTTTCTAGGACTTGCATTGTTCTCTGGAAATTGTCTGAGGTTATGTCTGTAATTCCCATTAGTGAGGAAGCTTGTGAGTCACCATAAGTGAACCTGATTCGACAGTACAGAACAACAACAATAACAATGGGTACTATTAGTTGGGTGGGGCTATGACTTCCTTTTCATAAGACGAAACATGAATAATCTTGGATCCTCATATACCAATTAGCCAAAAATCCACACTAGACTATCCCCTGATCTTGGCTGGAATATATGTAGCCATGAACTCTAGATTTTAAAGTTTTGGAATGGAATCTGGGAACCTCTCTGCTATCTTATTTTCTCACTGACAAACACTCCAACACCTTTTTAGATATTGGCCAACTTTCTTTCCTTTAAAAAGAAAGTGCCGGAGAAGAAATGCACAAATTCTGACTTGATTGGAGGCAAGGAACAGTATCAATTAGATGTTCAGTTTGATAGTATGGAGTAAAGATACCAGAAAGGAGTCAAGAGGGATCCATTCTGCCCCCCCCCCCCACATGTTCCAAATCTCACACATATTCAAGCCCTATAGACTTGAATAGGACACGTACGTGTGGGGTGTGTGCCATGGGTGCACACCCCATTAAAGTTAATGGTGGTCACCCCTCCGTGGATTTCCAAGTCCACAGATTTCAAGTCTGCAGACTTGGAGTGGTGACTGTATTTTAAACTTCTTCCCTGTCCTTTGTTGTGGGCAAAGAGGAAAAAATATTCTTGGTTTTGCAGTCTAAAAAAGAGGACCTTGGAAATTTTCACCCTGGAAATGCGGTGTAGAGACAATGAAGAGAGCTTAAGTAATAAGTAGTGTTTTCATGTGGAGTATTCGAAAAATATTTTATTTTAAATCCACCTTATTGAAGTAGCAGACCTAATTCATCAGAGATAGTTTGTAGTTTGAAAGTAATGTTTGCCTAGTTTTATAATGATTCTCATGCTCTGAAAATTAAAGACCATTTTGTCAAATTGAACCAGATTGTGTTTATGATTCTTATAGATAACCCAGAATTTTTGCCACTTTAAAAAAGATTACTGTATTTTCTGGCGTATAAGACTACTTTTTAAGCCAGGAAAACCTTCACAAAAGTCGGGGGTCGTCTTATACGCCGGGTGTCATCTTATAGGGTGGGTGCTAAAAATTCCAAGCTGGACTGGAGAATCTGCAGTCGCCGCATATGGTAGGGGGAGCTCAAAATGGCCACAGCCACATCCCCTCCGTATGTGGCAACCATATGAAAGCAGGAAGAGAAGCGCTGTACAAGTACGGTAGAATAAAATCTTGGAGACAGGGAGGGCTGGGCAGGCAGGGAGAGCTGACCAATCCAAGCAGCCTTTGCATACAATAAGTTTTCCTGCTAAGTACCTGCATGTCATAAGCATTTGAATTAAAATTACCTTATTGAAATCAAATCTGATTTTTAAAATTTTTATTTGGTGTGTGTCGGAAGAGGGGTAGTCTTATACGGCGAGTATATCCCAAATTCTATATTTTAACTGGAAAAGTTGGGGGTCGTCTTATACGCCCAGTCGTCTTATACGCCGGAAAATATGTTCTGTATTATGTCCTTCTGTTTTGCAGATGATATTAACTGTGTTCCTGAGCAACAATGAACAAATTTTGACTGAAGTGCCAATTACACCTGAAACAACCTGTCGAGATGTGGTGGAATTTTGCAAAGAACCAGGAGAAGGTAGTTGCCATCTGTCCGAAGTGTGGCGAGGAAATGGTAAGCAGACTCTTAGTATCCTGAACAAGTTCTTAAGTGCTATAACTTTTACTTTTTCCAGTGCATTTATGGAGCATTATATGAAATGCATTGTTCATTCTTGCTAGAGATAATTGCAGTTCTAGAATGTATTAGTTCTGGCACCTTCAGAATTCAGGCTGTCTTGCATTTTTAGGCATACTGTATATACTCGTCTATAAGTCTAAAATTTTATGCCCAAAAATTGACCCCCAAATCAAAGGTTGACTTATTTATGGGTCACTATGGTAATGTGATAGCAGCTCTTTCAGATTTCCCCATGCGATGCAGAGAGGAGTTTATTTCTCTCTGGAGCCATGCAGAAAGAGTCCTGAATTGTTGATGGATATTTTTGCAGTTTGTTTAAGAGTCCATTGCCCGCCCATCTGGCTGAAAGGAAAGCTGAAACAATGAAGCAAAAAGCCTCAATGAAAGTCTCTCACACGTACACACACTGAAGTAACACCCAAATTTTACCCTCAACCTATCCGCAGGTCATGGCAAAATCCATAACTTTGGTCCCAAAACCTGACCTCGACTTATACATGAGGTAGACTTATAGTTCAGTGTATACGGTAATCGTCTTCCCTAAGCTCAAAAAAAAGTGTTACTTCCAGAAAGTTGACAGAACTTTGATAATATAAAAAATAAGTGAATTACCGTATATACTTGACTATAAGTCGATCTCATGTATAATATAGCAGTAGCAAGTACATTTTTATACCACTTTTCAGTGCACTAAGCAGTTTAAAACTGTAAGCTACTTGTCCCCAACAATCTGGGTACTCATTTTAGCGACCTCAGAAGGATGCAAGCCTGAGTTGACCTTGATCTCTTTGGCTGGTATTGAACTCACAACCTTATGGTTTGCAAGTCAGTGGCTGCAGTACAGGCATTTAACCACTGTGCCTCCTGTATAAGTTGAGGACAAGGTTTGGGGCCATAGTTGATTTGATATGGCCAGTGGATAAGGCAAGGGTAAAACTTTGAGGTGCCTCAAGTCCATGATGGCTCCTTAGCATTTTCCTCAGCAGTGGATGGAGGCTGTTTCTCTGCTGCAGCGAGGAAGCACCAGAGAGCCCCAGATGCAGCCATTTTTTCTTTGGAGTGGGGTTAAACAGTCACAGGTGCCCTCTGACCCTTCAATCTTGCCAAGAAAATTACTTTTATAGTAGACTCTCTCTGGAATGGAAGCTCGCTTGCCTGTCCATAGTTGTTTACAGTGGCCGGCTTCTTTTCTCACAGAGGGTGAGGAGGAGACGGGAGTGAAGAGTCCGTTGGGGGAGCACCAAATGTAAAAGGAGCTAAGGCAGGGAGGGAGAGAAAGTGTGTGTGTGTGTGTGTGTGTGTGTGTGTATGCGTATGCTGGACTAGAGAAAAGTGTGTGTTTGTTTGTGACTGGATCAGCTATTGCTTCCAAAGAAATAAAAATGGCCCTGCACTCTCTTTGCTTCCAGCAGCCCATTCCCAGGCACTGAGGGAGAGTGGGGAAGACGGTGTATGTGTGTGTGTTTGTCACTGAATGATCAGCTATCATCATTGATTGATTGAAATTTTAAAGTGGTTTACAAAACAAAATAAAAAACAGAGTCCTCTGGGCTGCTCCTGCCCAGGCGAGCCGGCTTTATGGAGGCCGCTCTCACCGGCCCCTCCCCCTGGAAAAACGCCGCTCCGGCGGCAAGGAAGAGTCTCTCTGGGCCGCTCCTGCCCAGGTGGAAAGCGGGCGGGTGGGCAGTTAGGGAGGGAGGGGCCCTCTTTCTTCAGGCCAGGCCTCCTGATAGTACTGAACTGCAACTTCTCTGCCTGATGAATTCTAAAATACCCATCTTAAAACTGCCAATCCCAGCATGCAACAGGGGCTGCTAGAGGAGTCACACTGGAATGTACCTCTTTAAGAGCTCGTCTGATAAACACCTTATATTTCTGTAATTTCTCTTCCCCTGCTGACCAGCATGGGACTGATGTACTATTTATAGTATGAATTACCCATTATGCTTCATCCCCGCATTCTTCCCTTCCATACAAATACCTTTGTCTGAAAAGGGTTTGTTTTTTTGGCATGTTGGTATAATGGCTGCCCAGAAGATATACTTACTGTCTAGGCCAGCACAACATGTGATCTGTCCTGGCAAAACACTCTTGTCTCTAGTTATGACCTGCTTAGAGCTTGTCTTCTAGGAAAGAAAAACAGCAGTGTTAATAAGGTCCTGGTAGATTGCTGTCCTTGTGTGTAATCTAAAATCCTATTATGTTTTGTAAAACTCAAAACCAAAATCCGGTAAATACCGTTCTGGACCCCCCCCCAGCGTAAGGCGAATTCCGCCTATGCTTGAGCCCCTTACACGCCATGGGCACACACACCATTCATCCGAATGGAACGCGCCACCCCTTGCGTTCCTGCGCTGCTTCAGCAATGAGCTCAAAGCTGCCTATAGCGCGCCCACATATAACGCGGGCCACTTTATTGAAAAGCTCGTGGCATGAATGTCTTTGTGCCTTGTCATAACCAGTGTACATAGCACTGATGTGCTTCTTTTGATATTGGTATTTTTTTTTGAAAAAATTGGATTTTTTTTAAAGGACTTAAGAATCATATTACAGGTTATGTGGAGGAGGGACTAGTTCATCCATTTGGACCCTGCTATGTTGTGATTTTTAAATACTGAACTTTTTAGAGGAGAGGAGACTAAATTAGTTACATTTTGCTTATTTACTCTGCTTAATCTTCTTTCAAACAATGTTGAATTAGTTGCTCTGATACCAAGACTTCATATTTCCATCCAGAACGTACATACCTTTGATCATAATGTATGACCATCTACAGAAGTGGGGACCGTAGGATAGGAAGAGTGAGTTTTTCTTCGCGAGGAATCCCCAACAGAAGCAGTGAACAAGGTGTGTATTCCTGTACTTTCATGTGTTTGTTGCTGTCCTAAGAATTGACTTTATAAACTTTTTTGTAAACTGAAGTACAATATCAATATGATGACAATGCACTGTCATCCAAGGTCTTGACTTTGAAGTGAGATGGTTAGAGAACACAGAATCATTTCTTATGGCAATAGCCCCTTAGCGAGGCCAGTTCTACTGTTGCTTATTTCTCTGACCACTTTGCTTCACTTGTTTTAACTGTTTACCATTACCATCGTTTTTTATCATTACAGTGGTACCTCGGGATACGAAACCCAGGTTACGAATTTGTTCGGGGCTACGAAAAAATCCATCGGGATTTTATGTTTCGGGTTACGAAAGTTTTTTCGGGTTACGAAAAAACTCCGGCGCTATTTTAAATGGAGCCGCGGCGGAGCGCGCTTTTTCCCATTGCGCCTATGGGGTTTCGGCTTACGAAGGCTTTTCGGGTTACGAAAGCGCCGCGGAAGAATTATTTTCGTAACCCGAGGCACCACTGTATTCACTCTTGCCCTTTTTGTGTATCCTTTTTCTTTCCCCATTCTTACACTCTGATTCTTGGAGATTATTCTTTTCTGTTCCTCCCCTATTTTCTGCCATCTGCCTACTCACCAGGCCACATAGGACCTTCTGTCTTGGGGGGTAAAGCACATCAGATTAATCTGCCATCTAACCAAGCTCTTCCCCAGTCATAATTTCAAATCTAATTGTTATACTTATCATGACTGTGAGGGAAAGCTTGGAAACTATTGGTCAGGATCAGATGCCTTACAAGGTGAACAAAAAATCCTGTGTTACCAATTTTAAATAATGACCGAATTGAGGATGTGACAATGATATGTAAACCTCACTGGTGTAGAAGTTAATAATAATTAATAATAATACTATAATAATAATAATACTAATAATAATATATAATAATTAATTTTTTTATTCCTCCTCTTTCCGTTTGGGGATCGAGGCGGGTCAAACAGAGTTTAAACGAGACTATTAAATTAAAAAAAAATGCCTAAAATGCTTCCCGTTTCCTGCTATGAAATTGTATTGGGAGTTTCAGATTATCACAGGTGTTCCAAACCCTTCAGCGAATGGGGCTGCCAACTGCTGGTTATCTGTTGATACAGCAACACTTCACGTGCAGCTGCTAAGGAGGAAAGCAGAACAGGGAGAGATAAAAAGATTCAGAAGCAGCAGATCCGAAGCAAGATTTGCTAGGTGAAAGTCTTGTATAGGCAGCCACCTCATGGCTTTTAGATTCCCGCACAGCCCAAAGGGGATCATTGGCTTGCACTACTCCAAAATGGTACCAGCTATACTTACTGATGGATGTTATATTCCCAGTCACTAGCCTCCAAAGCCCATCATCAGAGGGTCAGTGTCTGCTTTTGACATGGCTTATGACTCTCTAAAGGCTGTGCCTTTGTCCTCTTCACTCACCTGAAGGGACCAGTCTTGTAACTGCTGACTCAATCTTGATGTCTGGTCCTGATAAACATGCAACAATGTTTGTGATCTGATTGAGGAACAATTTACCTGTATCCAGTCCAATATGTATTAATCTTTTAGTTTGGCGACTACCTGTTGGGCTACAATGACCATGGTAATTTCCCTGAAGTCCGGTTCAGGTACAGAGTGCTGACAAACAGTGAGAATTCAGCAACCTGTCTGCAGCCTGAAAGGCATACTAAATATGTGGCATAAACTTAGTGGTCTGGTTTTGTCATGCAACCAGATATATATATAATCATATCTAATAATAATAATAATATAATAGGTTTTATTTATATCCCGCCCAATCCTGGCCATCCGAGCGGTTTTTACACCTAGCGGGGATAACAGACAGTTCCCTGGCCCACAGGCTACAATCTAAAAAGACACGAGACAAAGGCAGAAGGTAATGGTGTTTGAGGGGGGGGAGCGCCTCAGGGTCCCAGCATTCTTCTTCCCTCTGAGGCCTGGACCCACCAAGGCAGATGGACTGGAGGCGGGCTCTTCTTCTTCAGGCTAGCCCCTGATGGGAACTGCGGCCCAGCCTACTCTCTCCCTCCGAGGCCTGAAAGATGCCAGTCGGGAGGGAGGGCATCCTCCTTTCTTCAGGCCAGCCCCTGATGGAACTGGGCAGCCTTCTCTTTCCTCAGATGGCGCACGCTGACCAGTTTAGGGAGGGAGGAGCCTTCTTTTCTCAGGCCAAACCCCGATGGTACTGGGGCCAGCCTTCTTTCCCTCCGAGCCGAACGATTGACAGGCGGGAGGGCCTCTTCTTCGGCTAGCCCCTGAGGTACTGGGCCAGCCTTCTCTCTCCCCCAGCGGCCCAAAACGACTGATTCGTTAGGGAGGGAGGAGCCCTCCTTCTTCAGGCTAGGCCCCTGCTGGAACTGTGCCAGCCTTTCTCTTTCCCTCAGCGGCCCGAAACGGATGACGTTGGGAGGGAGGGCCTCTTTTTCAGGCCAGCCCTCTGATGTACTGGGCTAGCCTTCTCTATCCCTCCGAGGCCGACCGATGACCGTTGGGTGGGAGGGAGGAGCCTCTTTCTTCAGGCCAGCCCCTGATGGTACTGGGCTAGCCTTCTCTCTCCCTCAGAGGCCGAACGATGACAGTTGGGGAGGGAGGAGCCTCTTTCTTCAGGCTAGCCCCTGATGGTACTGGGCCAGCCTTCTCTCTCCCTCAGAGGCCTTTGATTTTGATTTTGATTTTGATTTGGGGATCAATTTTTGGGCATAAATTTCTTGATTTACAGAAGAATATATACAGTACTAAAAATAGAAATTTCAAATACTGTACAGTATGTAGGTATTACATTAGAAGATTGGGCTTTTTCTTCTATAGCAACTATTTTAATAATCAGTTTCCTAGATGGCTTTGAACTGTGTCCCTAAGGTGGTTTGCTGAATTAAAAAATGCTATTACATATCACAAATATATGCATAAATTCATATTAAATAAACAGCAATTTCAAATAAACCAATAAAAGTACTGTTGGCCCTTCTTATACACAGATTTTTTATACACGGATTCAAGCATCCATGGTTTGAAAATGTTCAAAAAAAGTATACATTTCAAATATTTCAAACCTTGATTTTCCATTTTTTTATAAGGGACACCATTTTGCTATGTCATTATATTTAATGGGACTTGAGCATCCACGGATTTTGTTATCCAAGGAGGAGCTTGGAACCAAACCCCAGCGTATAACAAGGGTCCATTGTAAATACAATTTTAATATTCCTGTCAGCAACTTAATAAGTAAAAAACTTTAATCTAAAATCCAGCTAGAGCAGGTAGAATGATCTATCTTTTGCATGTTGCTATTACCTAACTACTAAGTTACTACTGGACACTCAGATGTTTATCACACTATGCTCTTAAAGAGGTACTATTCCAGTGTGACTCCTCTAGCAGCCTCCTGTTGCATGCTGGGATTGGCAGTTTTAAGGAGCTGAACTTCTCTGCCTGATACTTCTAAATACCCCTCCTTAAAACTGCCAATCCCAGATGCAAACAGGAGGCTGCTAGAGGAGTCACACTGGAATAGTAACCTCTTAAGAGCTGTCTGATAAACAACCTTAGGATTCTGCTAATTTCTCCTTCCCCTGCGGACCAGCATATGGATGATGTACTATTTTAGTATGACATTACCCATAGCTCCATCCCTCCCAGCATTTTCCTTCCATACAAATACCTTTGTCTGAAAGGGTTTGTTTGTTTGGCATGTTGGTATAATTGGCTGCCCAGAAGATATACTTACTGTCTAGGCCCAGCACAACATGTGATCTGTCATGGCAAAACACTCTTGTCTTATGTTATGACCTGCTTAGAGCTTGTCTTTCTAGGAAAGAAAAACAGCGTGTTAATAAGGTCTGGTGAGATGCGGTCCTTGTTTGGTAATCTAAAATCCTAATTATGTTTTGTAAACGGCAAACCAAAAATCCGAGTAAATACCATTCTGGACCCCCCCCCCCCAGCGTAAGGCGAATTCCGCCTATGCTGGGCCCCATTCACACGCCATGGGCACACACCCATTCATCCGAATGGAACGCGCCACCCCTTGCGTTTCCTTGCGCTGCTTCAGCATATGAGCTCAAAGCTGCCTATAGCGCGCCCACATTATACGCGGGCACACTGTATATGAAAAGCTCAGTGGCTGATGTCATTTGTGCATTCTCCTAAACCAGTGCTACATAGCCTGAGGTGACTTCTTTTGAATACTTGGATATTTTTTTTTTAGAAAAATTGAATTTTTTTTTAAAGGAACTTTAAGAATCAGATTGACAGGTTATGTGGAGGAGGGACTAGTTCATCCATTTGGACACGCTAATGTTGTGATTTTTAAATACTGAACTTTATTAGAGGAGAGGAGACTAAATTAGTTACATTTTGCTTTATTACCTGGCTTAATTTCTTTCCAACAAAGTGATTTAGTTGCTCTGCTAGACCAAGCCTTCATATTTCCACATCCAACGTCCATACCCTTTGATCATATGATGTAGGACCATCTACAGAAGTGGGGACCTCGTAGGGAAGAGGTGAAGTTTTTTCTCGACATGAGGAATCCCCCAGCAAAGCAGTGAACAAGGTGGTTTGCCTGTACTTTCATGGTGTTTGTTGCGGTCCTAAGAATTGAACTTTATAAAACTTTTTTGTAAACTGAAGTACAATATCAATATGATGACAATGCACTGTCTCCCAAGTTCTGATTTGAAGTGGGATGGTTAGAGAAACACAGAATCGTTCTATTGGCAATAGCCCCTTCCGAGGGCCAGTTCTACTGTTGCGTATTTCTTGACCATTTGCTTCATCTTGTTTTAACTGTGTTACCATTACCTGTCGTTTTCCATTACAGTGGTACCACCGTCGGGATACGAATACCCAGGTGACGATTTTTCGGGCTCCGAAAAAATCCCATCTTGGATTTATGTTTCGGGTCGAAGTTTTTTCGGGTTAGACGAAAAAACTCCGGCGCTATTTAAATGGAACCGCGGCGGAGCGCGGCTTTTTCCCCATAGCGCCTATGGGTTTTCGGCTTCGACGGCTTTTCGGGTTGGGGGGACAAGCGGCCCGGAACGAATATTTTCGTAACCCGAGGCACCACTGTATTTACTCTGCCCTTTTGTTGTATCCATTATTTCTTTCCCCATTCTACCACTCGGATTCTGTGGAGATTTTCTTTGTGTTCCCCCCTATTTCGCGCCATCTGCCTACTCACCAGGCACATAGGACCTTCTGTCTGGGGTAAAGCACATCAGGTTAATCTGCATTAACCAAGCTCTTCCCCGGTCATAATTTCAAATCTATTTGTTACTACTTATCATGACTGTGGGAAAGCTTGAAACTATTGGATCAGATGCTTACAAGGCTGAAACAAAAATCCTGTGTTACCTAATTTTAAAATAAGGCAGAATTTGAGGATGTGACATGTATGTAAATTCACTCATGGTTGTAGAGTTATATATAAATAATAAATAATAATATATAATAATAATAATATAAATAATAATAATAATTTTATTTATGTCTCCTCTTCCGTTGGGGATCGAGGGGGTAACAACAGAGTTTAAACGAGACTATTAAAATTAATAAAATAGCCTAAATGCTTCCCGTTTCCTGCTATGAAATTGTATTGGGAGTTTCGATCATCACAGGTGTTCCATACCCGTCAGCAGAAATGGGGCCTGCCAACTAGCCTGGTTATCTAGTGATCAGACACACCTCAGTGCAGCTGCTCGAAGGAAGCAGACAGGGAGAGATAAAAGATTCAGAAGCAGCAGATCCAGAAGCAAGTTTGCTAGGTGAAAAGTCTTGTATGGCAGGCCACCTCATGGCTTTAGATTCCCGCACAAGCCCAGGGGATCATTGGCTTGCACTACTCCAAAATGGGTACAGCTCTACTTACTGATGAGATGTTATATTCCAGTCACGAGCTCCAAAGCCATCATCAGAGGGTGCCAGTGTCTAGCTTTTGACATGGCTTATGACTCTCTAAGGCTGTGCCTTTTCCTTTCACTCACCTGAAGGGACCATCTTGTAACTGGACTCAATCTTGATGTCTGGTCCGAAATAACAGGCCAACTGGTTGTCTGATTAGGAACAATTTACCTAAATCCAAGACATATACAGTAGGAGGAGGTACCTTTGACAACATCAGGATTAGGATCTCGAACAATTTATCAGGAATTTTACTCATAAAGCCAAAGTGCTTCTGGCTGCCATCCTGAGACACCTACCATTATCTGATCCTCAATGTATTAATCTTTTAGTTTGGCAGCTACCTGTTGGGCTACAATGACCATGGTTAATTTCCTGAAGTCAGGTGTCAGTAGAGTGCTGACAACAGTGAGAATTCAGCAACCTGTCTGCAGCCTGAAAGGCATAATAAAAATATGTTGTCAGTAACTTAGTGGTCTGGTTTTGTCATGCAAACAGATAATAATAAGAATAATATAATAATAATAATATAATAATATAATAATAGGTTTTATTTATATGCCGCCCAATCACTGGCAATCCGAGCGGTTTACAATAGAGGGATAACAGACGTTCCGCCCACAGGCTTACAATCTAAAAGACACGAGACAAAAGAGAAGGGAATGGTGAGGGGGGGAGAGAATCAGGTCCCAGCATTCTTCTCTCCCTCTGAGGCCGGGACCAAGGCAGATGGACTGGAGGGAGGGCTCTTCTTCTTCAGGCGAGCCCCTGATGGAACTGGGCCAGCCTACTCTCTCCCTCAGAGGCCGAAAGATGACAGTTAGGGAGGAGGAGCCTCCTTCTTCAGGCCAGCCCCTGATGGAATGGGCCAGCCTGCTCTTTTCCCTCAGAGGCCGAACGATGACAGTTAGGGAGGGGAGCCTTTCTTCAGGCCAGCCCCTGATGGTACTGGGCCAGCCTTCTTTCTCCCTCAGAGGCCGACGATGACAGTAGGGAGGGAGGAGCCTCTTCTTCAGGCTAGCCCTGATGGTACTGGGCCAGCCTTCTCTCCCCCAGAGGCCAACGAGATAGTTAGGGAGGGAGGAGCCTCCTCTTCAGGCTAGCCCCTGAGGAACTGGGCCAGCCTCTCTTATCCCTCAGAGGCCGAACGATGACAGTTGGGGAGGGAGGAGCCTCTTCTTCAGGCCAGCCCTGAGGGTACTGGGCTAGCCTTCTCTATCCTCAGAGGCCGAACGATGACAGTGGGGAGGGAGGAGGCCTCTTTCTTCAGGCTAGCCCCTGATGGTACTGGGGCCAGCCTTCTCTTCTCCTCAGAGGCCGAACGATGACAGTTAGGGAGGGGGGAGCCTCTTTCTTCAGGATAGCCCCTGATGGTACTGGGCCAGCCTTCTCTCTCCTCAGAGGCCGAAAGATGACAGTTAGGGGGGGAGAGCCTCCTTCTTCAGGCTAGCCCCTGATGGTACTGGGCAGCCTTCTTCTCCCTCAGAGGCCGAAGAGATGGACAGTTGGAGGGAGGAGCCTCTCTTCAGGCTAGCCCCTGGGCACTGGGCCAGCTTCTCTCTCCCTCAGAGGCCGAAAGATGACGTTGGGAGGGAGGGCCCTTTCTTCAGGCCAGCCCCTGATGGTACTGGGCCAGCCTCTCTCTCTACCCTCAGAGGCCGAAAGATGACAGTTAGGAGGGAGGAGCCTCCTTCTTCAGGCTAGTCCCTGATGGTACTGGGCCAGCTTCTCTCTCCCTCAGGCCGGAAAGATGACAGTTGGGAGGGAGGAGCTCCTCTTCAGGCTAGCCCCTGATGGCACTGGGCCACCTTCTCTCTCCTCAGAGGCCGAAAGATGACAGTTAGGGAGGGAGGAGCCTCTTCTTCAGGCGCCCCTGATGGCACTGGGCCAGCCTTCTCTCTCCCTCAGAGGCCGAAAGATGACAGTTAGGGAGGGAGGAGCCTTTCTTCAGGGCAGCCCCTGATGTCACTGGGCCAGCCTTCTCTCCTCTCGCAGAGGCCGAAAGGATGACAGTTAGGGAGGGAGGAGCCTCCTTCTTCAGGCTAGCCCCTGATGGCACGGGCCAGCCCTGCCTCTCCCTCAGAGGCCCGAAGATGACAGTTAGGGAAGGGAGGAGCCTCCGTCTTCAGGCTAGCCCCTGATGGCACACTGGGCCAGCCTCTCATCTCCCTCAGAGGCCCGAAAGATGACAGTTAGGGAGGGAGGAGCCTCCTTCTTCAGGCTAGCCACCGGTGCGACTGGGCCAGCCCTTCTCTCTCCTCAGAGGCGAGAAGAATGACAGTTAGGGAGGGAGGAGCAGCCTGCTTCAGGCGAGCCCCTGTGGGCACGGGGCCAGCCGTCGCTCATCCTCTCCCTCAGAGGCCGAAAGGATGACAGTGTAGGGGAGGGAGGAGCCTCCTTCTGTCAGAGCTAGGGGCCCCTGATGGCACTGGGCCAGCCGTCTCTCTCCCTCAGAGGCCGAAAGATGGAAGTTAGGGAGGGGAGTAGCCCTTTCTTTCTTCAGGCAGCCTGATGCTACTGGGCCAGCCTTCTCCTCCCTCAGAGGAGGCCGAAAGATGACAGTTAGGGAGGGAGGGAGCCTCCTTCTTCAGGTCCAGCCCCTGAGGGTACGGGGCCAGCCTCGCTCTCCCGCAGAGGCCGACGAATGGTTATAGGTTTTATAGTAAACATTGCCTTCCTTCTGGGACAGCTAGTCTGACAGACAAGTAAAGAAATGAAAGTAATACTTAGCTCCTGATAGTTTACTCGATCCCCGTAAACAAGAATGGTCATCGAAATTAAGAAAACAAACCAATGTTTTAAAAACAGTTCAAAATAATAAGTTGTGTAGTAATGAAGGTGATATTTTAAAAATAATGCTAGCTGTGGCAAAAAAACAGTTAGGTTCTCTGGGACCTAAAACCGTCTTTTTTTTCCAATGCTCAAATGTTCAGGAGCATTTACGTCTCTATGTTCTAATCGGAAATCCCTGTGTCTCTGAAGTGTTGAAATCCATATCCCCATCCGTATTCGTCTCTATGCCTTGGAATCATTTTTTGCTATGTCATGATTTTTTGGACCAAGTTAATTATGCCTTTCAACACTTCAAAAACATTACAATTAACCTGTTTTAGTACTACATTCCTATTTTTAAACCAGGGGAGTTTGTTCATTTTGTTTGTCGCTTCCATATTTTTGTGAGTTTCCGCATTTTTTAGGATAAAGTTTGGGCCCATGTCAGCATCAATGTCCCCCCCCCCCACCTGCGTCTTACTCTTCAGTTTTACTATGAATCTTTAGCTGAAGAGAAATCCTGGAAAATAACTGCAAGCTGAGGTTGCTTAGGAGAGGTCTCCTTATTCAAAAGAAAGCAGCCGAAGCTTTTATGGGCAAATAAGCTTCACAACTGTACTGCCCTAAAATACTGTATTTTCTGTGCGTAATAAGACTACTTTTTAACCCAGGAAAATCTTCTCAAAAGTCGGGGGTCGGCTTATACACTTGGGTGTGGTGCCTTAATAGGGTCAAGACTGGGGATAATCTGCGGTTGCCTGTTCATATGGTGGGGGGAGCTCAAAAACGGGCCGTGGCACATCCCGCCGTATGCAGCTTCAAAGGATGAAAGCAGCGACCACTCTGATAGTCTTGGAGCAGGGAGGGCTGGGGCAGGCAGGGGAGCTGACCAGTCAAGCCAAAGCATTGTATACAACCAAGGTGTTCCCTTGCTAAGTATCCTGCAGGTCATAGAATCATAGAATCATAGAGTTGGAAGAGGACCAATAAGGGCCATCCAGTCAACACCCTACAATGCGAGAAAGCCAAATCAAAGCAGCCCGGACAGAATGGCCATCCAGCCTCCGTTTAAAGACCTCCAAGGAGGAGGGACTCTATCACCCGCCAAGGGAGTGCATTCCATTGTCGAACAGCCATTACTGTCGGAAAGGTCCTCCTAGGTTCAGGTGGAATTCTCTTTTTCCTGTAGCTAGCAATCCATTTGTTCCGGGTCCTGTTCTCGGAGCGACAGGAAAAAAGTTGCTCCCGCTTTCAATATGACACCCCCCCTTCAAATAATTTAAACAGGGCGATCATATCACCCGCTTAACCTTCGGGTGCTTTCTCCAGGCAAACAGCCCAGCTCCCTAAGTCGTTCCAGAGGATGTCATAAGCATTTGAATTAAAATTACCATAGTGAAATCAAATCTGATTTTTAAAATTTTTTATTTGGTGTGCGTGGAAGAGGGGTAGTCTTATACGGGCGATATATCCCAAACGCGAACAGTATTTTCAACTGGAAAAGTTGGGGGTCGTCGTAATAACGCCCAGTCGTCTATATGCCGGAAAATACGGATAGCCTACCACAGTGGTTCGCAGCCGTCTTGGTCTGTTACCCATATGTACCCTGGACATAAACCCACATTATATGAGGGCTTCCATATTTTTATATCTGAAGCCAGAACATGTTCCTACAGAGGTAACAGTGATCTGTGGGAAATGAGCAGTTCCCCTGGGGAGGAGCAAGTAATACCAAGGTGAAGTAAATGGGTTGTGATTGTTCCAGCTTCCGGCCTGCTCTGCATATCCTCTAGGCACTAGAAATAAAAAGGCGAAGGCAGTAAGCCAGTCCCTCCGACCTACCCGGCGTGTCCCAGCCAACTTCCTTATATCCAGTATTTTGTGGTTGCCCTAAACCCATCGGACATTCCGGAATCCATTTGTTGATTCACGTAGAAAACTATCAAGTTTGTTGGTTACAATTGTAAGATGGCAACATGAGCACCCATTGAGCTGGATGATCACACATATCATCATTACCAAATCTAGATCCTCTTCAAACAGAATGCGCAGAGAGACTCTGCTAACTCACTGTGCCTCCCTCAGAGCTTGATCTGAGTCACATCCCACTTCGTTGGTCACCTCTTTAGGGCAGGGAAAGAGTACTCTCTACATCCCAAAAACTCCACTGTCCAATTGCCTACCCCGCAATTTTTGGTTAACTCTGAATGGTGTGGTCTTTGTGGAATCTAGCAATATATTTGATTGCCTCTTATCTATTTTTAAATAAAAATCATCTTATTACCCAGACTGGCGCCCTACTCAGTTTAGTATTGGTAATAAAATAGTGGAAATGAGGTTCAAGTTATCCGACCTCTAGAAGACTTTCTTTGAGCTAAAGCAATTCCCCAACATTTTAAAGAGAAGCTGACATGGTTGGTGTCTCCGCCTTTCCAGGCAACCCCACCTGTTCTCCAACGCCCAGAATCCCTGACAAATGGCACTGCCTCATTATAGAAGCGTTTGGGAGATGAAGTCCAAAAAATCTGGAGAAGTAAAACATGAAAAACCACTGACCTAGTCATCTTTTAGAATTAGTGACTTAGTCCATTGTTGGGACACACCTGCCTGATTAATTTTCTTAAATTTTCAAGTTATACTAACATCTACATAACAAGCAGCACATAAGAATACAATTTAAAGTTTTGGTAAACATCTGAATAGCTCTTGGTTTTGCCTTTTGACAAGAAGCTAATCCGATAAGGATCACTCTATTATTGCTCCATTATCCATCATATGTTTGCAATTCAAGCCATATGATATCAACCAAATCTAATCTATAGTTTAAAGTTGATTTGTAAATCTATTTGCATTACCGTGGTGTGTTGTTAGTTTGCAGTTTTTATCTTTATTAATCCTGGTTGGTAACCCACCCAACATATTCAAGAGAGTCTTAATGAGGAAAGTGATGAGCAGGTGATGGTCTCCGCGGTTGTAGAAACCTTGTAGTAGAAACCCACAACAAAGTGAGTTTCTGAGGGGAGGATAGAATAGATGAAGTTCAACAGCATAATTTTCTGGTCTTAATCCTGTGTAATGCATGAGAATTACTACGTTTATATCAGAAAAGTGTTATTCAGATTACATCAGTTCTAGCAGTATGAGATTCTTAACTCAGCTTTAATACATTTTGAAAAACACACCGACCCCACTGAAAAGATGGAAACATTTACACATCAGCTTTTTCAAAATCATAAATTATTTTACTAACTCAAAAATATAAAGTTGATCATGTTTTGAAAATAATGAATAATTTCAGCTTGTATTTAGACTTTAAGTAGCTACTTCATGTAGAAAACCGCAGATTTAAATGCATTTGTGATTATTCTCAGGCCGTCAGACTCAAAGCAAAGAAATGGAATCAAGTATACCTGTGGAGAACGTGCTGAAAATGGGGTATGTTGCATATTTCAAATAAAATAATCATGGTTTTTTCAGCTATTTTGTTCTGCTATACATACATCTTCACATTAGATCTTAATATTTTATGAGAAGAAGTTTACTTAGAATGGATAGGAAGTTAAGAACTGTAAAGTGGTGCAAATTCTGGTCTAAATTAATCAACTAGATGAGAGCCATTGTGATGTAGTGGCTTGAGTGTTGCCATGACTGTGAGGAAACTCGGATTCAAATCCCTCTAGCCTGGAACCCTTGGTGAGCTTGGGGAAGTCACTCTTTCAGCCTTAGAAGCACCCAATGCCAAACCACCTCTGATAAACGTTGATGAGGGGCTTGTCAGCCTCCAGAGCATCTTTGATGCTCTTGGACATATTTTAGTTGAGATTATATTAGCTTTCTATGTATTAGTTTAAGAGGGGAAATACAGATCTATAGCTTTAAGAAGACAAGGGCGGTTTACAGACCGCCAAATAGTACGTATACAATACGTACTAGGTTGGAGAGGCGGTGCTTCCGCACCCCCTAACCCTAGTACGTATTGAATACGTCACAGATGGCGGCGCCCTGTACACCGCGGCGCCGCCATCTTTACGTACTGGACGCACAGCGTCCCGACGTGTCGCGCCGCTTGTGACTACGATCGCGGCCCCTGGCGCCTCGCTACGTCGCAAACGCGACGGTTAAAAGAGCTCCATTTTGGAGCTTCTTTTTTCGGTCACACGCGGGAGTCGGCCGTCTGAGGCTCCGGCTCCCCCGGGACCTACTGGCGCGGCGGCACAGACCGCCGCAAGCGGCGGTCTGTACCCCGCCAGGATTGTGGAATCCCAGGGTCTTATACTGCCTCCCTCTAGTTAGTTTCAGTGTGTAGTAAGATTTCCAACCAGTCGACCTGGAGAGAGTATTTTCCTTTGGCAAAATATAGTCCACAGAAGAATAAAGATAGTCCTCAAAAAGAGAAGATGAATCCACCAAGAAGAGAGAGCAAGGTATTTAGGAGCCTTGGAAAAAAAGGAGTAAGTTTCATGTTTTGTGTATACCGTAAAGCTTTTGGAAATTTAAGAATTTGTGGACAAGTCTTTTGTTCTGGCTGTGATCCCGAAGCCAGAGGCCTTACTACACCAAAGTCCCATAGCATTGCTCTTGGGACAAACAGGCACCTAATTTGAGGTCAGTTTGAAAGACATAAAAACAAATCCCAGTTGGATTAAACCCACTGAACAACTGCCGGATGGTAAGTCAATATGTATGTAAATCCCATTAATTCAGTGGTCTTTTGTATTGGAACTAGTACAGTACCTAGTTGGATTTAGGCTTTGGTTCTTCTCTGCCCACTGGTTGCTTGCTATTGTTGATAATCTTCCTTTGTGAAATTGTATCCATTGTAAAATGGATGGTCCACAGCACCTGTGAGTTCTCCTCACTGCTTGTTGATCTGTGGTCCTGGTTTTGTTAATTGCAGCTCTGCAACACTTGCAGTCAGTTTCTGTGTTACTCTTTATTGTCGGTTCAACATGTTTGACAGCAGTTTTGATGAGTATAGAAGAACACACACTGCCACTTACCTTGCTGAATGTTAGTTTAAAAAAGAAAAAATTTTAGAGTGCTTCTCAGAGGATATTTGCATGCTTATATTTTGATGAACTTCTAAGAAAGGAACAGGTAGTTTTACATGGAAACAGTGAAAAACAGGTTTTTTTTGGTGTCTCCAGTTGGATTCATTTATTTGCCTTCAGACAGCCTCTCTTTCTTATTTAAATTTGTCTTCCTCCTGCAATTCTGAATTAGCAAGAAATGTTTCCTTGTGAGATTTCATGTGCTGTCATCTCTGCACTCTGCTTCTTTTAAATGGAGATGCCAATTGCAGCTGGTGCTGTCTGCTTGCAAACATGTGCTCTGTAATGGACTGTAGCCCTGGAGTACTCTCTTGTTCTGTAAAATACACCTGCAGGATAACCTTCGTGGATTAGATTTTTGCAGATTATTATATTTGTTGTCGCTCTGCTGTTGCCCTATATGCGACTGAAAAATATATTTTCTCCGAGGCATTTGTAGGTAGGCTTGCCATATCCCGCCTGGGGGCGGGACTTTCCGTTTGGGCCGTGGCCACCGGTCTCGACCCGGTTTGGCCCTGCCCCCGGGACACCCCCCCCCCAACCGACGCCGGGCAGGGAAAAGAGCCTCGCCTCAGCAAGGCTCGTTCCCTGCTTGGCCTCCTCCGCCGACAGGGAGGCTTCAAGGCAGGGGGAAGGGTCTCTCCGTGAGGGGAGGACCCTTTCCTCCCTGCCTTGAAGCTTCCTCCGCCGGCCAGGGAGGCTGAAGGCAGGGAGGAAGGGTCCCTCCGTGATGGGAGACCCTGTCCTCCTGCCTTGAAGCTTCCTCAGCCGGCAGGGAGGCTTAGGCAGGGAAAGAGCAGCCTTTGTCCTCCCTCATCCGCTCTTCTGTCTCCTCCCTCGATTATTCTGTAGCATATTCCTCTTCTTCCTCCTCTTTTTCCTCTTCTTCCTCCTCTTTTTCCTGTTCTTCCTCCTTCTCCTCTTCTTCTCCACCTCTTCTTCTCACCTCATCCTTTCCCTCTTCCTCCCCTTTTTCTTCCTCTCTACTTCCTCTTCTTCCTTCTCCTCCTTTTCCCCTCTTCCTCCTCTTCCTCCTCCTCTGCTTCTTCCACTCTTCCTCCTCTTCTGGTTTTTGGCCAGAAAGGGAAGCACATTTCTGCCATCTGTCTTGGAATAATGCCAAATGTCCTCCATTTTCATCATGCCTAAGAAACATGCTTTATATGAAATTAAAAAAAAAACCATCAATTTTTGAGTGTCCTCCATTCAAAAATTTTGTCCTACATTTGTCCTACATTTGTCCCAGTTTGGAGGTCCTGACTTATGGCAACCCTATTTGTAGGCCCTCCAGTGGGATTCTGTATTCAACTTCCAGCAGAAGAATTGCACTGGAAGACCTACAAATGCCTAAAGACATGCCTGTTGGAAGATTTTTGCATTCTCTCTTCCCCTCCTTAGATAAATCAGATTTTCCTGCATCTAAATCCTGCTGTCTTCCCTCTTGCAAACATCCCATTTTCTCTTACTGAATCACAGGGCAATAACTTTGCAAATTGATAAACAAACTATGTGATTCAGGGCACTCCCCTTTTTGGGAAGTTCACACACAAGGATTGTTTTCTGAACTGTTGGGTTTTCCATCTTCCTCCTCTCTCAACTTTCTTTGGAGGGTTGGTGAAATAAAGACTTCTTCTTTACCTGAATTATTCATTAGCAAGATTAGGATATAGCCTGTATGTATATGTAGATTAAACCCATTAGTTCTACACCTTTTCTGCAGAAGGAAATAGTGATTCTCTTTGAGAATCTATATTTTGAGGGCTTTCTTTCTTTCTTTCTTTCTACAGTGCTGGGTTTTATTACTTTATTTTGTTGTATTGTTCATTGGACCATTTACAAAAATTGTGGACTATGTTCTGTTCTTGATTATGGAGCGTGTAGAGTATGTTATTTTCTGTTTAGCAGAGCAGTGAAGCTCATATCATTTTATTGTTAGTACAGATATACACAGCCCTTTGAATATTATATTTGTTTCTAGAAGTATGGTGTGACACATGTAAAGAAATATGCTTCAACAACGGAATTTTATTTGTAACTTTAAAATGAAAGACATTTGAAATGTTATAAATTGTTGCCTTTGCTGGTAACTGATTAAGGTCGGTGCTACTCCAAGTGGTCATATGTGGACTGGTGCAGGCCAGAAACCATTGGCTATCAATCTGCTGTGAGTTTTGAGGAAATTATGTGAATAACAACAACAACAACAGAGATACAGTGGTACCCCGGGTTACGAAATTAATTCGTTCCGCCGCCGCTTTCGTAACCCGGAATACTTCGTAAGCCGAAAAAGCCATAGGCGCTAATGGGGAAAAGCCGCGATTTCGTGTGAAATAGCGCTGAAAAGCACCAAAAATTTTTTCGTAACCCGAAATAACCTTCGTAACCCGGAACAGTTTTTTTAAAGGGATTTTTTTCGTAACCCGGAAATTTCGTAAGGCGGCGCATTCGTATCCCGGGGTAACACTGTATAGTACAAATATGAAATTGGTCTGTTTCACATTGGGGAAAAAGCTGCCAGTCTGCCACATCAGATTGCTTGAGAAGTGCTGATTTAAATTATCATTTTTTGGAAGCATGAGGCAGGGTGAGGAGTGCAACTTGTGATTTCCTTTCCAACTCTTCTCTCATTTACCCTTTTCCTCATGGGGTTGCTTTACCTTGCTCTCTGATCCCAGTTTATTACACCACTGTAGATCTTTGCAATAAGCATTGACATGGTAAAATGTGGTATACAATGAAGAAATGGCATTTCGGGCAAACATCCGGATGTGCAGAAGAGAGAGAACTCAATCTGAAGCTTTTTCTGGACTGTTAATCTTCAGGCAGCTGGGAAAAGAGGCAGTGGGCTGTGCAAATTTTCCTCTGAAAAAAAGGTTCTTTGATGCAGGACAATAGTATACTAGGAAGAACAACATGATAAGTCATTCTCTCTGATATACCTTTTTGTATGCAGGGATTTCTTCACTTCACAAACAACTTTTGTTTCTCACCCATTCTTCCATAGTAATGCAGTCCAGGAAAGTTATTTCTGCTTGATTCTGTTGTTTGCCTATATTGGCTGTTGAGAGATTCCAGGAATTGAACCTTTGGCCCTGCGCATACAAAGCACATTCTGTACTGCCCTTCTCTGTTGTGATGATATAAGCCTAAAAACAATCTGTGTGAAACCTATCATTCTGATGGAGATGTTATAAACTGCTAAAGTGTTTGTTTAAAAGCTACATAATAATAATAATAATAATAATAATAATAATAATAACAACAACAACAACTATAATAATAGTATTTATAACCCGCCTCTCCCTGTGTTGGATCAAGGCGGGTAACAGCATATAAAAAAGAAAAAACAATAAAATCAAAGACACAGAAATGGTGGATAAAAGTACACTAGACTCCAGATTCCCACTCCCTCCCCCCTAAAATTAACGTTAAAAGCAATTCCCAAACAATGGGCAATAAGATCAGTCAAGAATGAATCAATCTGAAGAGAACAATTTAAACAAGTGGAGAGTGAGATTAGGGGATCAGTTTGGGAAGGCCTCTTAAAGGCCTCCAAAGATGTTAGTTGGCAGATCTCGTCCAGCAGATCGTTCCAGATTTTTGGAGCGGCAGCAGAAAACGTCCTCTGGGAAGTAATTACCAGTCTACTTCTCTCTGACTGTAGTAGATTCTTCCCTGTGGATCTGAGAGTGCAGGAAGGATTATATGGGAAGAGGTGTTCCCTCAGGTAAGCTGGGCCCAGGTAGAGCTTTATAGGAAATAACCGACACCTTATACTGTGCCTGGAAGCTAATAGGTAGCCAGTGAAGGGATTTTAGAATGGGTGCGATAGAATCAAATTTGGAACATGATTTGCAGAAAACAGTTTCTATATTTAGCCAGTTGGAAATAAGAGTACAGTATATGTCCGCCTTTGCCGTTTGACAACTAAGAGCCTTTCCAGACAATAAAATGGGTGTTTTTGTTTTTGTATACTATTTTCAGTAGTATGGAACCAGACACAATATCATGATACCATGTCACTGTATAATAGATCTGAGGACAGACTTAGTTGTATTTCTCTTCACTGTTTTTAAAATGCTATAAGAAGAATTCAGTCTTCAAAGAATAAAAGAAAATATAACATTTATAGCTTACTCACAAAACAGGTTTGTGCAGTTTGAACCCAAGGTTGGACAGAGAAAGAGGCATAGTTCAGAGAGGGCAATATGATCCCATTCTCTACAAACTCCTGGTTTCTTTCACATAGCTAGATGGTACACAGCACCATCTTGGTGCCCACAAGTTATTTTGACTTAAGGTAAGTCATTTCTGATGTAGGGGTTTGATCTTTAGAATCATAGCCCAGTACTCAAACCACCTTACTTTGCTGGCTTTCACATGCAATAGTATTTATTATTATTATTATGCTTTATTTATATAGTGCTGTAGATTTGCACAGTGTTGTATCTACAAACAATAAAATAGGTAAAAGTAAACCTGCCCATAACGTATAGTCTAAGAAATAATAGCATAATACATATAAACAATATATAACAATACAGGAAAGGGGTCAATAAAACAGGTAACAAATTAAAAACGTCAAATAGCAAATAATAGTCATGCAATGCCTGGGAACGCTTCTCTGAACAGAATGGTCTTCAACTCAGTTTTGAAACTGGTTAAAGAAGTGATGACCCGTGTTCGTGGGGGAAGGAGGTTCCAGGAGTGAGGGGCAGCAAGTGAAAAGGGACAAATCTGGGATGGGGCAGAGAAAATCCTGGACTGAGACAGCAGACTTTGACTACCAGAATGGAGGGCCCGAGCGGGAAGGTGAGGAGAAAAAAGTTGTGATAAATAAGGAGGGGCCAGCCCATGGAGGGCTTTAAAAGTCAGCAACAGGAGCTTATATTGAATATGGAAGGGGAAAGGGAGCCAGTGGAGGGATGATAGCAATAACAAGTACATTTCTAAAGTGCTTATCAGTGCACTTAAGCATTCCCTAAGCAGTTTACAAAGTAATTGCCCCCAACAATCTGGGTTACTCATTTTAGCGACCTCAGAAGGATGCAAGCCTGAGCCCTTTTGCTGGTCTTGAACTCGCAACCCTATGGTTTTGAGTGAGTGGCTGCAGTACAGGCATTTAACCATTGTGCCACCAGGGCACTGAGCACTGGGGAAAATGTTATATGGCAGGATAATGATTGACTTAAAGATATCTTTAGTTACACAAACCAAATCTTGTGTGTAGTTGAAAAAACAATTGCTGACAAGGAACAGAAGAATAAGTATTTATCTATATTAAAATATTTATGTTCCACTCTATGTCGTGAGTTAATACAAATAACAATTATATTTTGTTTCACCTATTTTAAATATTGTTTAAATATGCATTATATTGCATAGAAATGAGGAACAATTATCAGTCCAGGTATCTGTTGTATTTGCACTTAAGTGTGTGTGTGTGTGTGTGTTTGTGCACGCCTTCAAGTTGCCTCTCAATTTATAATGACCCCATAAAATTCACAGTGTTTTCTTAGGCAAGGAATAATCAGAGGTGGTTTTGCCAATTCCTTATTCTGAAATACAGTCTACACAACCTGTTATTCATTGGTGGTCTCCTTTCCAAGTACTAACTGGGCTGGCCCTGTTTAGCTTCCAGGATCAGGTGGGATCTGGTCACTTTAGGGTATTTAGGCCCTATGCATAGGATTGAGCTGTGCTTTGCAAGGCTGAGGCTGCATTGGCACTGCAGAAACAATCCAGGTTGACACTACTTTAACTGTCATGGCTCATTGCTGTGGAATTCTTGGTACTGTAGTTTGTTGTGGCGCCAGAGCAATCCAGCACAGAAGGCTAAATGTCTCATCAAACTACAGACTCTAGAATTCCATATTGTTGAGCCATGGCAGTTAAAGTGCTGTCAGTTCAAATACAGCTTGAAAGTAGCAGTATGGGTTACTGTTGAGTAGACATGCTTAAAATTCAATTACGCTTTGTATGCTTGGTTGGAAAATGTCAACACTGGTAAAATGTACATCTTGTACTACTTCACTTTGGAATTTGAACCCTGGGCAGAAAAAGCTTCCCTGCCCTACGGCCACAATATATACATTTGAGGATAATTTTATAGAGTTGCTTGAACCTCTGTATTAAAGCCTATGGTACTTTAGATATTTTGATATTATAATGCCTTTATTTAATGTTAAAATATTTGAGTATAAATCTAAACCGGAGTATTTCTAATTAAGAGGCAAAACTGACTGCCCCAAAGGGGTGATTTCAAGCCATCCCTTCCGAAGGCTGATTGGGGCCACAGCAACCAAATCTGCCTCAAAGCTGCCCAATAAAAGAACCACAAAGAGCCACTCCTTTTTCAGGCAACGAAAAGGTGTCTTTTCTGCCTGCTGTAGCCAGAAGCTGGCTTTAAGGTGCTCTAACAACGTGTAAATGCTGCACCACCAAATTGCCCAGAAGCTATCCCATGTGTGGGAGCCGGGCGGGTGTCTTGGGGGCATGCATTGTCTGTATGCCAAATACCCAAGCCATCTGAAATGTGGTTTATAAAGAAATAAAATAGCCAATAAAAGTACATTTTGGTTTTGATACATTGACAAATGGGTATTGGGAGAGCCAGCATGGCATAGTGGTTTGAATGGTGGACTGTGACTGAAGACCAGGGTTCAATTCCCCACTCAGCCAAGAAACTGATTGGGTGACCTTGGGCAACTCGCGCTCTCTCAGCCTCAGGGGAAGGCAATGGCAAAGCTCCTCTGAACAAATCTTGCCAAGCAAACCCCATGATAGGTTTGCCTTAGTCTCCATAAGTTGGAAATGACTTGAAGGCACACAACAAAAACAACACAGTGCAATTAAAGGACACGTTGAAAAATCTTTTTGTGTAATCTAAAGGTTGTAAACAAAACATGAGTGTGCTCCTACCTAAGAAATGTGATGATGGTGTGGAGAATGGGGTGAAGGATTTGAATTGCATGTAGCATAGTGAAATGCTGGACTGGGAAAACCCTCATTCAAAGTCCCATCCAGCCATAAAGCTTGCTGAGAATTGTGGATCAATCACCATCTGTTAGCCTAATCTGATTTTTTTGTCATAAATAACATGTTTGGACAAACCATTAACACCGCTAGTTCACTATAGTTCATTTATATTTCTAATGCATGTGAATATACTAAAAGTAATAAGTGACCACTGTGGCCTAAATCTTCTTTTATCAACTTTAGCTGATAACACCACCTGGATGGAGATAACAGGGAGAGTGGGTGGAGGTATTTTTACTGGTAGTATGCTATTTACAGATAGATTCTGTCTGCCTTTCTAGATAGAGTCACCTGATACCATCCTTGTTGAGGGCAGGGTTTAAATTTCTGTTCATTCAGACTTTAAAATAATTTATGTTGGCTGTTCTTCACTTTTTAAAATGTGCTTACATTTTTGGGCTACTGAATTTTGGTTTTTTGCCATACTTCTGCTGCTTCTGATTTTATGCTTAAAATCAAATTATTATAACCCACCTTGAAAATTATTGTAACCCTGCTTGAATCCCTTTGTGGGGGAAAGGTGGGATATAAATCTTTCAAATAAATAAAATAAATAAATGGATTTTAAAATTGATTTTTTCTCTCTGTTTATGTCGAGAACATTTCTATAGTATGGGGCAGACCACAAATAGTGTAATTCATGAATGAGCACTTTATGCTCTTATTTTTATATACTTTGCATCAGTCACTTTATTTTTAAAAACATTAGGTTTAAAACACAAATTCAAACTTTATTGTCCTCTTACAATGTTGAAGAGCAACATGATATCTTCAAGGGGAAAAATGGAAAATATCTCATAGGTCAAATTCTTTATTTGCTAAACAAATACATTTTAACTAATTCTAGCTACCTCTCTTTTGCTCTCCTAGTGCCAGAACTGTTTCCAACACAGCTACAAAATAGCTATGTTTAGCTCAATTTTGCTACCTTATAATTAGGTACCCAATGCTGTGCTTCAGTTTATTTTATGTTTTGAGGGGTAGAAAAGCATTCTGTTATGCATCATTCCTGTGTGTTATAAAATATGCCAAAGGCTTTTAATTTGTTTTTCTCCATAGTTGTTCAAGTGTGGATTATTCCGAAAGGATGAGCAAGTGATTTCTATGATTTTCATTTGGAGTCAGAGTGGTCAGGAGATAAATCTATTAAAGCTGGCTGATTCTTTTTGCTTTCTGTTTTTCAGGATGATGCATCTACTGTTTTTGCTTGTGTGCCTTATTACTAAGCCATTTTGTATGGTGTTCCATTTTACTCTGTGAATGCCACAAAAGCAGCTCTTCTGAAACTGTTTGCATGTTGTATTTATCTTGTCTTGCACAGTCTGCATCTCTTGATAGGATAGCAAGTTTCTGCGCTTGTCAGTCAACATGGCATCCTGTTAACTCTGAAGTGCAGAAAAAGGGGAGGCAATAATGGCCTTTCACCTTGTTTTGACATGCAGTTTAGCACGACAAGTTAATATGAGAAAAAGACAAATTTAAAACTTAATATTCTGCATTGGTTGCAAAGTGTTTCTATTTTATAATAATAATACTTATTCATTTATACCCCACTCTTCAGCCAAGGCTTTCAGAGCGGCTTGTAATTTGATAATTAGACATTTCCCTGCCCTCAGTCTTACAATCTAAAAAAAGAAAAGACACAAAAGGAGAAGGGAATGGCAGTAAGGAAGGGGAAAAGTCCAGCGGCCTGTTGGAGCTGGCTTGCCTTTCTCTCCTTCAAGATGGTGGATAGAAGGAGGGCTCTTCTTCTTTTCAGGCAAGGCCTGATGGAGCTGGATATATTTTAACTTACATCCGTAATTAGCTACAAAAGGAGAGCTTGCTCAGATTTTCTCCACTGAATATGAAAAGTGCAGTGCATCAAGCTGATTAGACCTGACAGCTGGCTTGATCTTGTCATGATTAGGTCTTTCACTGCTGGCAAAATCCACTAGCCTTTTCTGTTCACTGATTGCTGATGAATGCAGAAAGACAGCTTTCCATATTGATAAATGATGAGGGAGGAGGGATGATGGAGACTTCTCCATGTGATAGGAAAAGATACAAAGTTTACCTGATATTGATTAATTCTTTCACAAATTAAGGATTAGGGATTATCTCATTTAAGGTTGGCGAAAGGGCTACAGTATTTGCCTGCGTGGTTTGTAGACAACAATCAGCACAGTTATAATTTGGAAGACTGGGGGGAAATGGAGCTGAACCATATTGAAACAATGCAAGAGTTTACAGATGATGGGCATTGCCACAGGATAAAAGTATGGTCTTTTGCAGTTACATGGGAAAGTTGGCAGCAGGTAATTATTCATTTTAAGAAATTCTTTCTTTTTCTTGCATGGCATATTATTTTATAGTCATTATGTTTTTCCCCTGGTGAATTTACATATTGTTTTAATAAGCATATTTTGTATTGAAAATAGAAGGTGAAAAACATGAGTTGGAATACTTGTTTATGCAACATTACAGTATTGTTTACAAGTACAGAACTTTTTATTTTTCCTCCCCCATCCCAGCTGAATTGTTTAAAACGTGAGCTGTTTAGAGGGGGAACATAAAAAATTGCATGGGGTTTCACAGCATCAGCATCAAGTTTAGGACCACTACAACCCCGCCATTGTCTTTGTTTTGGGTATTGTATTATCATCATAAACACAGCCTTAACTACTATGTTAGGAAAACACATAATAAAGTAATAACTATGTTATTTAAGAATTTTGTAATGAGTCTTAAACAGTGATCTTGGAAATAACAAGATGTTTTTCTCTTAATGTCCAGAAAAATCCAGTTTCAAAGATCAAAGAATGGTTAATGAAACACTTCTATTACTCATAATTGTTTTTGAGTAAAGAATTGTGGTAAGCAAGTCAAAACATTCATACCTTTTGGTCTGCACTGCTTCTTAAATTTAATAAATGAAAGGTGAAAACATCTTTATTTACCAGTTGTTTTCAAGTCCCTATATCTTTGTATATAGTACTTTCATAAAAAGCATGCGTGCAGTAGTCAGCATTAATTTTCACCTACTTTAGAACTATTTGTTTTCATTTCTTTCACCTGTTGAAACTGATTACAACTCCTTCTATTTTTCCTATAGTGTGGATAGATATCAATGATTTTTGAAACTTTTCTTCTGACACCTAGTCTTGATTGGAAAAAGAACAAACTACTTGTAGTTTTGAATGCCCTGGCAGTTACAACTACCCCTTTAGAAAGAGAGGAGAGGCTGCACTGAAGGAAAAGTTGTAAAGAGTAGAAGATTCCAAACAACTGAAAACTGTCCTACTCTCAGTAGTTCTGAGCCTTTGTTATTTAGAAGACATCTGCATGTGATAGGAGAGGCTAATAGGATGACTGTTTTTGAGAAGATCTGGTTAAATTCATATTGGCTAGGTATGCATATAACTCAGTCACTATGAATTTGGTTAGATATTGACTGAGAATGCATATAAAGAGCCTGGACTCTGGAGACCAGGGTTCAAATCTATGCTTGGCCATGGCAACCTATAGGGTGACCTTGGGCAAGTCACAATCTCAGCCTAGTAGGACGATGACAGCAAACCCCTTCTGAACAAATCTTGTCAAGTAAACCCCATGATAGGGTTGTCATACGCTGGAAACAACTTGAAGGCACACAGCAACTGCAGCAACATGTGTATAAAATCGGACATAAACAGAAATAG
Organism: Sceloporus undulatus; assembly: GCF_019175285.1. Taxonomy (NCBI): domain Eukaryota; kingdom Metazoa; phylum Chordata; class Lepidosauria; order Squamata; family Phrynosomatidae; genus Sceloporus; species Sceloporus undulatus. The sequence goes on along the minus strand of NC_056522.1, from coordinate 364,258,040 downwards.
AATTTTGATTTATCTGGATTTGATCACCCTGTCCATTCTATTAAACTAAAAAAAGACTGTTGGTGTGGTATTAATTGTTGCCTTTCCAAATGGATTCTGCTGCTGGCATTTTCTGACCTAATTAACAAAAAGCAAGGCAGAGCTGTGGATGAAACCATTAAACTGGCAATAATGTCATGCACACTAAAACTACACAGTGTTCTTACTCCAACAGAACTAGTTGTACATTCTGTAACATTCAAACTTCGATGAGTGTCATACACAACGGTCTGTGTGCTGCTGGAAATAGGAGCTGGGAAATGGCTCAAGATGAAGTACACATTTATACCATGAAAAATAAGTCTTTGTAAAAACGTGGTGTGGCTTATTCTTTTTAGTTTATTCTTTTAGTTTTAAGCTTAGTTTGTGCCAGGGCTAGTTAACTTTGAGTGCCAATATGCAGCAGGAAAGAAGAAGTGGGGAGTCCCCATTTTACAAACAAAATCGGTTGTAATTTTTAAAACACACACTAGTAAGTAAGTGCTATAGATACCTAAGAAATGTTATTTTAGAGTAAAGCATCTCTACAAGAAAGATTTTGCATTTATTTTGCTCTTAAGAAACCAGTTGCATCTCACAACTGGGAGTTTAACAGTATCTCTGCAATACTGGAGTAGAATGGAGGTCTTGAATGAAATGTTTGGACAAAACTCATGTTATTCAGTGATTCTTAGAAGTCAAATAAGCAGAAGTGAGGTTTTGAAGATTGGAACTATCCCTTACATTTGGTTGGCCAAGCCACTTGCGATGTAGAAATAGCGAAGTGTAAATATTACACAAATGACACAAAAATGGAGAAACAAAAGATTGCAGTAACTATAGGACCATTGTATTAATTTCCCATGCAAGCAAAGTCATGCTCAAAATTCTGCAGCAAAGACTCCTACCATATATGGAGCGAGAAATCCCAGAGATTAAATATGGATTCAGGAAAAGAACAGTTACTAGGGACAACATAGCAAACATATGATGGATAATGAAGAGGACCAGAGAATTCCAAAAGGTCTCAGAGGAAGGAGCAGTGAAGATGGGAGCAAGAAACAATAATAGCCTAAGATATGCAGACAACACAATACTACCAGCATAAACCAACAAAGACATGAAACGATAACTGAAGAAAGTCAAGGGGGAAAGTGCCAAGGTAGGCTTAATTCTAAACATTAAGAAAACAAAAAATAATGACCATTGAAGATCTGCAAGAATTCATCTTAAATAACGATGAAATTGAAATAATCAAGGAATTTTCATATCTTAGATCAAAATATTGATCAAATATTGATCAAAACCAATTTCTGCAGTCAAGAAATTAGAAGAATAGGAATGGGAAGGACAGCTAAGAAGGAACTGTACATCCTAAAGTGTAAAGATATAACTGTGAACACCAAAGTGAGGATTGTTCAAGCTATTGTATCCCCCTTCTCCACGTATGGAGAGCTGGACAGTGAAGAAAGCTGATAGAAAGAAAATCATTTGCAGTGTGGTACTGGAGAAGACTGCTGAGAATACCATGGATGGCCAAGAAAACAGATGGATTCTAGAACAGATGAAACCCAAGCTCCCCATGGAAGCCAGGATGACTAAATTGATGTTGTTGTACCTAGGCCACATCATGAGACAGATGAATAACTGGAAAAGACAATGATGCTTGGAAAGGAAGAGAACAATAGAAAGAGAGGAAGACTACATACCGGATGGTTGGATTTAGTCTGAGAAGGCCATGGGCATGAGCCTGCAAGACCAGAGCAGAACAGTGGAAAACCAGGGAATTTGGAGACGCCTTTGGAGATGATTCATCCTAGGGTTGCCATGGATTGAGGTCAACTTGAGGGCAGTTGACACCATCACCAAGATATTACTTTCAATATTAAATATATATAATTTGTATGTATTGTACAGCTCATTATGATGTCTCTTACCCATTAGTTAAATAACTACAAATCAAACATATTAATGGACTTTGTTGTAGAAATGCCTTATTAGAGGACTTGTTTTTCTGTTATGGCCCCACATAGTAACACAGTCTTCCAATTCCCAGTTGCTAGGATAAGCATCAGGTCAATAGCCCTTTTCCCAAACCTTGGCGAGAGTCACACACCCACACGCATGCATGTGCATAAACACACATGTAGAATTACACAGCCAGAAGAAGAGAACAGATAACACTCACCTATATCTTCAGTGCTGAAGATCTGGAAGATAGAATCATAGAACCATAGAGCTGTAAGAGACCACAAGAGCTATCCAGTCCAACCCCCTGCCATTCAGGAAATCACAATCAAAGCATTCCCGACAGATGACCATTCAGATTCTGTTTAAAGACCTCCAAAGAAGGCGATCCCTGCACACTCCAAGGGAGTGTGTTCCACTGTCAAACAGCTCTTCCTGTCAGGAAGTTCCTCCTAATGTTTAGATGGAACCTCTTTTCCTGTAATTTGAATCAATTGTTCCATGTCCTATTCTGTGGAGCAGCAGAAAACAAGCTTGCTCCTACCTCAATAAGACATGCCTTCAAATAATTAAACAGGGTTATCATATCATCTCTTAATTGTCCCTTCTCCAGCTAAACACACACAGCTCCCTAAGTCTTTCCTCATAAGGCATGGTTTCCAGACCCTTCACCATTTTGGTCGCCCTCCTCTGGACATTCTCCATCTTCTCAACATCCTTTTTGAATCATGTTACCTAGAACTGGACACGGTATTCCGTTTGAGGCCTGACCAAAGCAGAATAGAGTGGCACTATTACTTCCCTTGATCTAGACCAGAGGTTCTCAACCTGTGGGTCGCAACCATTTTGGGGGTCGAACGACACTTTCACAGGGGTCACATAAAACCACTGGAAAACATATTTCCAATGGTCTTAGGAACTGAATTTTATGGTTGGGGGTCACCACAACATGAGAAACTGTATTAAAAGGTCGCAGCATTAGAAAAGTTGAGAACCACTGATCTAGACACTGTTACTTCTGTTGATGCAGCCTAAAATCACATTGACTATTTTAACTGCTGCATCACACTATTGACTCATGTTCAACTTGTGGTCTACTAGGACTCCTAGATCCTTTTCACATGTAGTCTCCTTAAGCCAGGTGTCCCCCATACCATATCTGTGCATTTCATTTTTCCACCCTAAGTGCAGTGCCTTACATTTCTCAGTGTTGAAATTCATTTTGTTAGGTTTGACTCAGCTTTCTAATCTATTAAGGTCATCTTGAATTTTGTCCTCTGATATTAGCTGCTACTCCTAATTTGGTATCATCTGCAAATATGATAAGCATGCCCTCTATTCTTTCATCCAAGTCATTGATAAAGATGTTGAATAGCACTGGGCCCAGGACAGAACCCTTGTTACATTACATTCATATAACAGGCAATGATTTGAGAGGAAATTCCCTTAAAATGATGGCTCTTCTTTCCCCTTCCCTGTTCCTGAATTGATGGTAATAGTTGTTCTGGGATGGCAGGAGGAACAATCTACCACAATTGGGTTCTCATGTATCAACCCAACTAGGCAGGAACCCCAGTTTTATTTTTCAGTTACTGTTCTTGGGACTCCTTCCCTCCTCAGTCATTTTCAAATTACCTATCCTAGCCACCTGACATGGCTTTTCCCTTTTTCAGTTTTGTCTGGGTAACATTTAAAGCATTTAGGTAATAAAGTAATAAAAATAAACAGTGACATTTTGATATATATGTACCAGGAAATGATTTGTAATGTATTTTTCTGAAAACAGTGACTCTTTTTTCCTCTTCCCTGTTCCTGAATTGATACTCAGTGAATGACACTAGCTAACTGACTCAGTTTGGCTTTAGAACTCTTTTTCTGCCATTGCAGATATGGTAACACATTGCTTGCGTACATCTGATTAAGTGAGTCATGTGAATTTCTTCATGTGATCTGCATGGTAGATCATTTGAATTTGATATTTGTTGCCATGCTGCCACATGTTTGGCTGATGAGGCAGTTTTCCTCAGACTGGGTGTTTTCTCTCATAGGGTATATCAACACCAACAGGTGAAAAATGTAGCTTGTAATTCTCAGTTTCATTGGCTGCATTCTGAGGAGATGTTATATACACAGAATCATAGAGTTGGAAGAGACAATAAGGGCCATCCATTTCAATCAATCAAAGCATCTGTTTGAAAACCTCCAAAGAAGGAGACTCCACCATACTTGAAGGCAGCATGTTGCACTGTTGAACAGCTCCTACTGTCAGGAAGTTCTTCCTAATGTTGAGGTGGAATCTCTTTTCCTGTAGTTTGATGCCATTGCCCCATCCTGGTCTCTAGAGTAGCAGAAACCAAACATGTTCCATCCTCAGTATGGCATCCCTTCACATTTTTAGATATGACTATCATATCACCTCTTAATCTCTTCTCCAGGTCAAACATAACCAGCTCCCTAGGTCTTTCCTCATAAGGCATGGTTTCCAGACCCTTCACCGTTTTGGTCACCCTCCTTTGGACTTGATCCAGCTTGTCAACATCCTTCTTGAATTGTGGTGCTAAGAACTGGATAGTGTATTCCAGGTGAGGTCTGGCCAAAGCAGAATAGATTGGTACTATTACTTCCCTCAGTCTAGACATTATACCCCTATGGATGCACCCTAGAATTCCATTGACTTTTTTACTTGCTGCATCGCACTATTGACTCATGTTCAGCTTGTGGTCTACTAAGACTCTTAGATCCCTTTCATGTGTACTTTTGTCAAGCCAGGTGTCCCCCATCCTATATCTGCATTTCATTTTTTTCTCCCTAAGTGTAGTGTCCTACATTTCTCCGTGTTGAAATTCATTTAGTTCATTTTGGCCCAACTCTAATCTGTTACAGTCATTTTGAATTCTGATCTTGCCCTATGGGGTATTAGCTACCCCTCCTAGTTTTGTGTCAACTGCAAATTTGATAAGCATGGCCTCTATTCCATCATCCAACTCTTTGATAAAGATGTTGAATAGCCCTGGGCTTGGCACATTGTTTCAGAATGTTGCCCAGATATAAGAAAATGGCAGGCATAAACAGTAAACACCAATTTTGACAAAGGGTTGTGTTCACAAAATGCTGCCAAATCCAAATTTGAGGTAATACTGTTTTGGATGTTCTGTTGTGGAGCAAAATCCCTCACAATTCATATGAATAAATGTAGTAGTCATCAGAATGTTAAGCTTGGAGTGAATCTGTGGAATTTGTGGGAGTAAATATTTTTGCAGAAGGCCCTTTGTTTGTTTTGAGTATAGGAGGAGGTGCATTTTTCCTTGTCCTGGCAAAAGGGGTGTGTGTGTTTTATATCTTACAGGTTAAGGCTTGTTGTGAAAGGCGAGTGATGTCATTTGGAGAGCTACTCATAGCTACTATAAGTAGACAAGCTAGTTGCTAAAACTCTTGGACACTACTAATGTTTAGGGACATATACTGCTGCCTTTGTTGAGTGCAGTCTTCTCATACAGCTTTGTTTAGAATAGCAATCTCTCCTGACTTTCATAATTCATTTAGACTGAAATTTAATAGGGAATTATAATGAATGAGATTATCAGCTTGAACCTCAGTGATTAACTAGACCTGTCAAGAAAGAAGAGCTGTCTGCTGGTGGGTGCTTTTATTAAGTTATCTCTTGTTTAAAGACTGGGCTGCCCTACTTTGAAGACCTAACACATTGGTTCTGAATTCTGAAAATCAGTGCTGAGACTGAAGAGGAATCTTGCTTTTTGAGACCATTCTTTTGCCATGTGGATGAAAAAGAGGCAACCACGAATAAAGCTACAGGTTAGCTCCTCCCTTCCCTAGTGCTATATAATAATTGTGAAAGGAACTGATAGTAAAAATGTGTTTCCATAGTGAATAATCTTATGGAAAGGATATTTCTAACTAGCAGACATTTGTCATAGTTAGCTATTTTGACCTCTTTCACAAAATGTTTCTTTGGAGACAATTTTTAGTCACTTTTGTATTGTAGAGCATTTTATAGTATGCGTTCAAATGCAGATATCTTGAAACTGCTACTGAATATTAAAACTGTTTTCCTTTTGTCTGTAAGTTATATATTAACATTGGGGTTGATTTATGTTTCTCTGTCATACTAGTGTGGAGCACCAAATGTTATCTCAGGAAACAGACTGTTTAACTGAAGCTCTTTTATTTTAAAGCCCAGTTGTCTAAATTTTTAAGGCAAATATATGTTCAGGGGAAATAGATTGGATCCGGAATTAGCCTTACTTGTTCCCTTGCTAAAGTTAATGAAATTTAACATGCATCACTTTGGTTTTAGTGCATCTTGTTGTTGTTGTGTTATCTTGCAGTTGTTTTTTTACTTACGTTGAGCCTAAATTAGCCTATCAATTTTTTTTGAGGGGGGAGGCAAGATTCAGAAGGGGGTTGTATCTGCCATCCTCTGAGGCTGAGAGAGTGTGACTTGCCCAAGGTCACTGTATTTCCCTTTACTATTTTTAAAATGCTATAGAACAAGGAGGAACTCAGTTTTCCAAGAGTAACTTGTTGTGTGCCTTCACTTCCTTTCCACCTTGTGACAGCCCTTAAGCAAACCTATCATGGGGGTTTCTTGGCAAGATTTGCCTTCCTCTGAGGCTGAGAGGGTGTGACGTGCCCAAGGTCAACCAGTGGGTTTCTGTGGCTGAGCGGAGAGTTAAACCCTGGTCTCCAGAGTCATAGTTCAGACTGCCATGCTATGCTGTGTAGATCCAGTGTGTAATTAATATTTTATTGCTAGTTTTACTACACTGCACAGTTAAATAGAATAATGTGATGTATTATGATCCTGCCAAATGAAGTACTTTGATACAGATTTGAGACTAGCTCGGCACTTGATATACCTTTTTTGAAACAGAATAGTGCACATTTTAAAGTCAAGTTTCTTAGTTTTAAATGTACATAATGTGATGCCTCTTCTTCTGTATCTCTTTTTGGTGGAATTCTACCAATGTATCCCATTGTGACCGTTATGTGGTGGTGCATATTGAATACTCAGTTGGCCCTCAGACAGTACCAGAATCCACCAAAGTAAAGCAAAATACCCTGAGGATATCTAAGTCTCATGGACAGAGTAGCAAATTTGATCACTGTAGCGGAATGGGAATGTCAGATTTTTATAGTCAGTACAACCTGCTGTGAACAATTTGTTCCTTTGGTCTCTTATAAAAGAATATATTGATTTTTGTGAGTAAGATTTGAAAAATGCTTTGATTTTGCTTTTCAGAACAATAACTGTTCAAGCATAAATGAACTCAAACAAGTTTAATGTATAATTAGAAGCATGGTGTAAAGTTTGCATAAATTTAAAGTGATACAAAAATAAATAAATGGGGAAATGTTCTTTATTCATAAGTTAAACATTAAGCTAGATTTCTAATGACAAGATGTCTACCATCAAATTGTAAAGAGCATGTCACTACAAGCATATATTATTAATTTGCATTTCATTGCAAGATATCTGCCTAAATTTATCAAAGTGGCAATTTTTCATATAATCTGTAACTGATTTTGTGTAAAGAATATATATAGATTCATAGAGTTGGAAGAGACCACAAGGGCCATCCAGTCCAACCGCCCTGCCATGCAGGATATCCAAGTCAAAGCATCCCCGACAGATGGCCATCCAGCCTCTGTTTAAAGACCTCTAAGGAAGGAGACTCCACCACTCTCCGAGGGAGTGTGTTCCACTCTCAAACAGCCCTTACTGTCAGGAAGTTCTTCCTAATGTTGAGGTGGAATCTCTTTTCCTGCAGCTTGAATCCATTGTTCCTGGTCCTGTTCTCTGGAGCATCAGAAAACAAGCTAGCTCCCTCCTCAACCTGACATCCTTTCAAATGTTTAAACAGGGCTATCATATCACCTCTTAATCTTCTTTTCTCCAGGCTAAACATCCCCAGCTCCCTAAGTCATTCCTCATAGGGCATGGTTTCCAGACCCTTCACCATTTTAGTCACCCTCCTTTGGACACGCCCCAGTTTCTCAGTGTCCTTTCTGAATTGTGGCACCTAGAACTGGACACAATATTCCAGGTGGGGCCTGACCAAGGCAGAATATAGTGGCACTATTACTTCCCTTGATCTAGACACTATACTTCTATTGATATATATATTAAAAATATAGTCTATATTCATGTTATTATTTTTGTTCTACTATGTACGTATGAATATTGCTCCCAACCTCCATAAAGATGTTCAAGAATTTAGATAGAAGTATCTCACTTGCCAAACCAGAGCTTTCACGCATCTTCATTCTCTTTTAGAAAAGGACAGATCCATGCACATAGTCCTGAACTATTCCCTCATAAATTACAAACTAGGCAGGGATGAAGGAAAGAATAATCTACAAATGATCTACACTTTTTTCTATGACAGCAAGATGTACTTTGGTCTCTTTTAAACCATATTTGAAATTAAAATTCTGTTGGCTCAGTAGCACAGTGTATCCAATAGCTTGCAAGGCCATTAACATAGGCCAAGACATAATTTGTGAAAGCCACAGCGGCTGTCTGACATAACCAGATCAATATGAGATTCCCACCTGAGGAAGCTTGTCTGTCAGCAGTGAGAATTTCTGTGCCTTTTAAAGTGAATTCTAGGAACAACAACAAAAGGCACTGTCTATTGAATCTTTCTTACAGAAAGACTGAATTGTTCACGTAAAGAGGAAATAATCTGTTAGGAGAGAAAAAAACATACATTTAAGAATTAAATGTGTGACTACTTAATACTATTCAAAACAATTACATTTTGTGAAGTGTTCATATTGTCACTGTTTAATTACATTTTTTTTCTTTGTGACAGTCATTTTTCCTTGTCTTTATGACTCGATCACCAGGGACTCCTTGTATTATGTATTCTTCCATCCTGAGCCAGGGTTCAGAGGACTGTTTTGTCCACTTGTTTGCTCTTGGAGTAAATGGCAAAACAGTAAAGAGCAGAGTTGAACTCAGGCAAACATTTAAAACAGCCTTTTGATGGGGCAAAATCTGCTCTTTAAAAATTCTTTATGCTTTTAAATGAATTTATGCTTTTTAGAATTATTTGTTTAAATGCAATGATTTTTTGAATTATATCTTAACTTTTATTGTTAGGTTTTTATGTCTTTTTAAAGCTAATTTATTTTTTTAACTTTTGTAAGCCACCTTGGGTCCCATGTTGGGAGAAAGTTAGCACATAAAATAAGTAATAAGAAAGAAAGCATTTCATATCAGTTCACTAATGTCATGAAGACACAGTGTCCCAAAGAGAGTGAAGAGCAGAGCCTAGATTCAGTAGATAAGACTTGATTGAATGCTCAGTCCCTGTTCAGTGGCTCCTTCTGCCAGCACCTTTCCCTTGCCTCCATCACTTTGGTCCAACAAGTTAGTTTTCACAGGTAAATTGTACTTTACTGGCAGAGTGAATCTTCTAAAAACCCCTGTAATGTGTGCTGCCTTAGGGAATTCCTGTGATTCCCTAGTCTTAGGATTATGTTTGTACTCATATAATGGCAGAAATGGTGGGGGGCATGCTGCACGCGACCTTCTTGCTTCGGGGGGGGGGGGATAACACCAATTTTTATTAATACCTTTGTGAAGACAATTTCATACTTAACATTCACCAAGGACACCTAAGCCATTATGCATCTGTCATGAATTTTAGCGTGGTTGGAGTTGTTGGAAAGTTTCCTGAAAAACTGCTTGTTCACTGCTCTCAGAATAATACATGAGGTCCTGGTACGTAACGTTAAGTGAAAAGGACCTGAAAATGATTAAGAAATAGCAATTTGGAGTTGACAAAAATAAATGGTTTTAGTAAAAGAATGGAAGACACACAAAAATAAATATATATATCAATTGATTTCTGAGAAACTGACATTAAAAAAAATCAGGAGGATTACTTGGATGATATCCAAAGAATTGTCAAATCTTTTTACTTGAGTCAGGGAGATTTAAGTAAGGAACAGGTCTGATACAGTGATAAATTCAAATTCAAAAGTATACTTAAAGTATACTTAAAAATGCTTATCAAAGTAGTTCATGTGCTATACACCACAGTGTTTGCTATACAGATGCCTGGGAGGGCATTTAAAACTTATCTGCCATGAAAAGCAAGTTTTTAAACATTTTTTGTATGTTTAATTTTAAACAGTTATTAGTAACAATCATTTCATTTACTGTTTACTGACTGCATCATCACCCCCCCCCCCCAGTCTGCCAAGGAGTCACTTCCTGTTGAAAGAAAGGCCTCTCCTGGTCCTGAAATGACACAGTGCCCTCCAAAATGTGGATAAAATAGCCCCCAGATTTCTTTCTTCTTGGGGTAGAAGTGGTTTTGTTGTTGTTGTTTGGTATGGGGCTGGCAGCAGGATGTGGCCCTCCAAGATCTCATAGGGGACCAGTGAGACCACTTAACTAACCTCTTGACAGTTGTCCACCCCAGTGTAGAAACTTAAGTAGGCCTAGACTTACTTGTTACATTGCTTTTAATGTATCTTTGCTACATTCACATTTAAAAAAATAGTTACGAACAACATTATTTGTAATATATTCCTGCTAAACTCTAGTTTCTGGGTTAAGGTAACAATGAAAAATGTTCATTCTTAGTAATAAAAAACCAAAATTTAACCCATGTGGAATGATTTTTGGTTAATTTGTAGTGGGTTAATCGCATATAGTTGAACTGTAAACTGTAAACCAAGTGTTTCCCACATATCTAAACTATAGATTGAAAACATTCATCAGTGCTACATCTGTGGCACATAAAATCATGAACACATGCCACTGGCTTTTTCCTGCAGTACTGTATTGCAGTCACTTTGGGAGTTGCTGTAAAAGTGTGTTTGTGTCTGTGTGATCGGGAAAGGGAGTGGAGGGAGAGAGAGATGCAAGTGGGGAAAATTACATAATGTTCCAGGTTTTAGTAACAATTTTTTTATTATGAAACATAATCAACTGTGCTATCTAAAATGTAGGAGGTAAAAATCTACATTCATAGTGTATATAATGTTTCTCTTTTTTAATTCTGTACAGGTCGGGAATCCACGTGTTGAACTCACACTTTCAGAACTTCAAGATATGGCTGCCAGGCAACAGCAACAAATTGAAAATCAGCAGCAAATGTTGGTTGCCAAGGTAAACTGTACTTCTAGTAACAAGAGGGAAGAAAGAACTGAAAATGTGTTAACTTCACAGTAGGCTTTAAATCCCAGCAATATGGAAAATTTTAGACTTGAGAACTGATATTAATCCTGTGTAGGCAATGAATGTATTCTGTCTATGAGTCTCTGTTGCTCTAGGCTTGTATCAGTGGACACAAAGCTGGAAACAGATTCAGTCCGTTCCCTTTTCCTTTGTGTTTTAAATGCTGTGGTCAATAGAGATTCAGTGTTAGCTTATTACAGTCAGTTTATTTTTAAAAAATAGCTGTGATTGTAAATGCATTCACATCAGTGGAATACCATGTTTTGTGATGTTGCATCAGTGTAGCCAAACATCCAGATATTTATGCTGAGGCGGCAATTCAATACAGCAGAAACATGCAAGCTAGTTTTGGGTCCTGCACTAGTGTTTATAGCGTTCTGTGGGACTGGACTGCCCCAGCTGTATAAGCTAGATAACTGATCTCAGTTCACATTACACTTAAGTGACCCGGGAGTTATTGCTATCAATAGGTTCCACCTATTGATATTCCCACCTATTAATATTTGAGGAGTCACAGCTGCACAAGGATGTTTCTAGGCTGGGCATTAAAATGGCAAATGTGTTTGGCTGTTACCAAGTGTATAAATTATGTACTTTGGAACAATCCCCACCCGCCACCCCCAGTTTCACATATTAGCTGGTGTGGAATGTGAGTTGGAATGATTGACCAGGAAATAGATCTTGAGTTTATAAGGAATAGCTTGATGGAAATATCAACCTGGTGTACAATTGCTGTGAAAAAGACAAATTCTTAATTAGGAAAGGAATTGAAAATAAAACTGCCCAGTATTCTAATGGTTTTATGCACATCTCTAATATGTACAGTTCTGGTTACAACACCTCAAAAAGAATGTTCAGGTGTAAAATGCACATACATGGGAAATGAAAATGATCAAGATGTTGGAGTGATTCTCCTGTATAGAGAGCTTAAAAGGTTTGGGGATTTTTTACTTTTAAAAAGGGCAAGTAAGAGAGGACATGATAAAACTATATATGGGGAAAGTGGATCTCTTATAATATTAGAACATAGGCAAAGTCACCCAGTGAAGCTAAGCAGATGGAGAGTCAAGATAGATGAAAGGAAGTACTTCTTCATTTAATGCTTGTTAAATTGTAGAATTTGCTTCCAAAAGATATAGTGGGGTCCCACAGGGGTCTGTCCTGGGCCCAGTGCTATTCAACATCTTTATTAATGACTTGGAGGACAAAATTGGGGGCATACTTATCAAATTTGCAGATGACACCAAATTAGGAAGAGTTGCTAATACCCCAGAGGACAGGCTCAAGATTCAAAATGACCTGAACAGACTAGAAAACTGGGCCAAAGCTAACAACATTAGGAGGAACTTCCTGACAATAAGGGCTGTTCGACAATGGAAGACACTCCCTTGGAGTGTAGTGGAGTCTCCCTCCTTGGAGGTCTTGAAACGGAGCCTGGATGGCCATCTGTCGGGGATGCTTTGATTGTAATTTCCGGCATGGCAGGGGGTTGAACTGGATGGCCCTTGTGGTCTCTTCCAACGCTACGATTCTATGATTCTAGTGATGGCCAGGAACTTGGATGGCTTTAAAAGGAGGCTAAAATAAATGTTTAGGGCTATTGATGGCATTTAATCATAATTTATATATATTCTCCAGTATTAGAAATATATTGTTTTTGATACTTTTACTGGGAGATATGAGAAAATGCAGTTGTACCTAAGTCTCTTGCTCATAGGCTTTCCTGTAGGTGTGTGGTTGGCCTTATAAGAACAGAATACTAGAGTAGGTAGGTCTTTGGTCTGATCTGGCAATTTCATATGTTCTCATGGAATTTGCCATCTGCCCCAAATAGTATTTTTGGGTTGATTTAAGGATCAGAAGTAAAAATACAAAGATAAGAATGATGCTGGAGTAAGCTAATTACCTTTAGTCCAGGATTCTATTCATACTGTTGCTGACCTCTTCCTCCTCCTCTTACTTTTACTTCTGCCTTTACATCTTCACCTTCCTCACAATACAGTAGCTCAATTGTCCATGGATGCCTAGAAACAGGCCTCTCATGGGCCAGTTGCACGGATATATCCATCATAACTACTAGCAACTAATAGAAGCATGCATAAACTTGTCCAGTCCCCTTTAAAAGTTGTCCAATTTGGCAGCTATTACCACTTCTTGTGATAGCTAATTCCACAATGTAAATATGTGTTGTGTGGACATATAGTTTCCTTTGTACTATGTTGAATTGTACTGAGCTCAGTTTCTACAGAATTGAATTGGATAGTTTTTAAGTTATATTTGTTGTTTTGTGCGAAAAAAAATCTCAGGAGAAAAAGGAAGCATTTCCTGTATTTGTTCATTCTAAAGAAGTGGCATTTATCTTGATCCTGATCTCCTTATCTGCCTGTTTGTAGTCCTCTGCTTGCCATTGTTTCCTTTGGGAAATTGTGTAATGGAGGGTTGGAACCTATTTTGCTGTAGGAGGAAGCATGTTTGAGAAGGAGGAAATACAAGTTTCAGGAAACTTCACAGATGTGTTGGAATGAATGTTTCACTTGGACTTTTAAAAGTGTACATGAGAGATTTGATCTGGTTTCACATGAAATGTTTGCTATCTTTTGGAGGATGCAACCTAGTCAAATCTAGGTACCTCTTACATAACAGAAGCTTTAAAAATTAATTTAATGTTATTGTTAATCATATTTGTTTCTAGACTTAGATTAAGTGGACAAATAAAACCATTACCTAGTTTAAAGGCTGGCTTAGTTAGCTTTTTCTTACTTCTGGTAAACAGGCTTGTGATTGATAATGCTCTTCTAAAATAAGACAACATGATTACATGTTCTGCTTGTTTTGGTAGGAACAACGTTTACGTTATCTCAAGCAACAAGAACGCCGTCAGCAGCAGTCTGTGTCTGAGAGTGAAAAACTTCAGAAACTTAAAGAGCGAGTGGAGACTCAGGAGGCAAAGCTGAAAAAAATACGTGCCATGAGAGGGCAGGTGGATTACAGCAAGATTATGAACGGCAATTTGTGTATGGGTAGTTCCTTCACCTTTCTTTTAACTTCTGTCACTTGAGCTCCTTGGTCCAGCAGATGATTCAAAGCCAGGCCACTTAGTAACATACCTCTGTGCTTGAGCTGCTCCTACAGTATTCGTTTGTATGGGGAAACGTTAATGTGAGCCATTCTGAACATGGGCTCATCTGGAAGTCATTTCCTCAGTTGTGGCTGCATTTTTCCAGCTACTATGCTGAAGCAACAATTGCAGTTTTATAGTCCAGTTCACTGCTAATCAAAGAGGTGGCCTGTGGCCTAGTGCCAGTCCACAAACTATTGGCTGCTGGTCTGTGGTGTGTTTCTATGAGAAAAAGAAATAACTGTAGTCAATGGACACAAATATGTTGCCAGTCGCTTGCACTCTGAGGTAAAAATCCCTTCTGGTCCCCCACATCAAATAGCGTAAGATGCACTGGTCTAGATCACACTAACATTTTCTTCAGGTCATTGTGGGGACATATTTGGCTAAGACATGGCTATAGCTGACTTCATTTAGGTACAATATGATATGAAATAGTGAAATAAGAAAAATATTAACATTCTGAAACTTTATTCCAATTTTAGAATGGAAAAATTATCCTGTATTTGTGTGTTTAGGGATTTATTTACAGTTGTATTAGCAAATGATCAAGAGCCCTTTAAATGTGGTAAAGGGATTCCCAGATTGCTACATAGTAAGCTAGGTGCATGAACAGGAAAGGAACACTTTCTTTTAATAGTGCCATTATTAGATGCCATTTCAGTTTTCCCCCGCAGTCTTGCATGTATGCCTCCTTTTAATGTGAGTTGCTTGTATAATTATGGATTGTAGTATGGAACAGAAATTAATTGGCCCAAACTTCCAATATTACAGGAACCAGAAGGCTCATGGCAAGTTTGTGATGTCCTAAGTATTCTAACAGGGAACCAGAGATTGTGCAACCTCAGACCTCAGAGCACATGTCCATGGGAATACTGTATGTGTATTCAGTATTAGCTCCTACATTTGGCTTATGCTACATCTGATCAGTAGAGCAGTTTCTTCTGCCTGCTTCATTGCAACCTTCATGAAGTGATTTCAGAGACCCTAAATTGAGGAGCATGTAATCCAAATCCAAATTTAGGTGGTACCACCTTTCCCAGACAGAACTTTACCCTAGTCACAGCTCTTTCTTTCTCATCTCTATGCTCCCAGTTATTTCGCTCTTATACTATTCAAGTTTTGCAGGAAGAAAATACTAATTTTGATGGTTGGAGATACAGCTTCCAGGCTTAAAGTGGCCTCCTTGGTGGTGTTACCTTCTGTCTTGCCAGCTTTTATCTTAGATTCCATTGCTTCTCTCCCAGAAAGGTTAAATGCCTCATCTCCCATTATTGATCAAATTTCAACCTGATCTTGCTGTGCATCTAGGTTTCTAAAAAGATACCAGTAGAGACTATCTAAAAGCATAACTGCATCATGATGGGACTGCTATTGAAGAGAGGACTATTCTAAATCCAGTTTTACTATTGAGCCAACAGAAGATTCCCCCACAACTGGCTTATTACCTCTCATACCAACTGATAGGTGTATTCCTTTTCCTGTTGTATTTTAATTGCAGCTACTGAAATTGAACACATCAGTGCCATGTTCCAGGAAAAACAACAAGAACTCCAAGCTGCAGTATTAAAAGTGGATCAGCTTACTCAGCAGCTTGAGGACCTGAGGAAGGGGAAGTTGAATGGTTTCCAGTCTTACAATGGGCAGATGACTGGGCCTGCAGCTGTAGAATTAAAAAAATTGTACCAAGAGTTGCAGGTAAGTAATGAAGGCATGTTTTTTACTTGGAGCATATTAACAAAACTGAAGGTTTTTTCGACTTAATTTTATTTTTCCAAGACTCAGTAATTTCTCTGGGACAAAATGTTTAGGTTCTATCAGAATAAATAAATTTACTGTAGCTTGTTACATACTTGGCACCCTGTTCTGTTATTACAGTCCCAGCAAGACCATTAAAAGCAGGCCAATCATGGAACACCATATACGCCTAATGGGCAGTGTTGGGCTTAGTGGAACACAGCTGTGAAGTTGTGAGATGTATTATAATTGGTAATGCACGTGAGTGAAACCATGTTGATATTTTAATGTGCATGCTAGCAGGTCTTAAGAGGATGAAAGTTAATATCTTCATGCCTTCAAAGGTCTTACAGCAGAGGTAAAAAGGAAGGTTGTAGTACACTATGTCCCTACACAATTTTGGCTGTGGATAGCCACATCAAGAGAAAGGAAGTAAAAAGACCCAACAGCAGTTGCAAAAGATCTGGTATATCATGATCTTCCTTCAGCTGTCTAAGCCTTGCGGCAGATGGAGGTTGACCTTTGTTGCCAGTCTTTTCAGGCTTAGCACAAATTGAGGAAGGAATGGTGACCAGTTTATATGAGGCCTACTTTCCTTCTGAAATGGGGTGGGCCTGCTGGTTTGGGAAAAGATGGTAGACCTCCTCTGAACAAATCTTGCCAATTTATGTTATATGTAGTTTTAATAATGACGTTTGTGTATGGGGGTGGTCTGCTGTCAAATTTGTAATGTGTGAAATGTTTTGTTCTATGTGGAAAAGTAAAAAATAACAATAAAAAAGAACAAATCTTGCCAAGAAAACTTTGTGATAGATTAGCTTTAGGGATGCGTAATTTGGAAATGACTTGAAGGCACACCAGTGAGACACAGAAGTATATAGATTTAAGTTCTGACCTGAACTCACTTCCTTAGATGTAGATGTAGCTGAAATAAATTGGGCTTACTTCTAACTAGGCATTGGGTATATACTAAATTGCATTGGTTTGGCTCCAAATAACTGTATTGAGCTTGGAAGTCACTTGTTACAAAACTAGTTATGTTTTGCTGTAGAAGCTGGAATGGTTTTATTTACTTATTTTGTCTATGACAGTCAGGGTTATAATTGATAGGTTTTCAGTGTAACTAAGGGAGCGTGCTCCTCTAATTTGGTACTTGGTGTGTTCTGATCTAATAGAAGAGGAAGAAGGTTCACATGGATATTGTGTAGCTAGCAAGGAATAAGGGAACCAGGAAAAAAGGGGGAGAGAGAGGGTGAGGGAGACACATTAAAACATGAGCTGTGCTAGAGACTCAGAGTAGTTGGAATTAAGAAAAACAACAACTAATTTTTCCAGTTCTGCCCAGTGAAAAGATCAGAATCCTGCTGATGGCAATGTGAGTATATTGCAAGGGGGGGAATGCCTTGCCAGGCCAGTGGCTCCAAATAGTGTTACACGCTAGGACTGGGTGGATTGATGTTGAGATATGAAAGAGAGTTCAGAGCAGGAGGAGGTATTTCTTTGCACATCTGAGCCCATCTCGGGTATGAGATTTAGAGCAATTGTGTATAGAAGAGGTGATGAGGAACAAAGAGGAAACGAGTGAGTGACTGCTTCTGTGTGCTTACTGCTTACCCAAAGCAGCTGTGTGGCCTGGTATGTTGTGCCTGTGCAAGTGACACTGCAGAGAGTCTAACCAGGGTAGTTAATTGAGGATTATGATAATTAGAGATGAGAGACCTATAGAACACTTTTATGTATTTTTCAGCCCTAACAGTTAAGGAAATGTTAGGAAATGTTAGTTAAACATAATCTACTTTCTTTCTGAACTGCAGTAAGAATAACAAATGATGATCAGAGTAACAGGTAACATCGTTAGGTCCTTTTAAACATTGAAGCTCTGAAGGTGTACAAATACTGTAATTCTGTTTTTCCCAAAGAACCTTTAAGAATATATTCCTCCCACCAAACTACTGTGTTTAAAAAGCCAGTTGGAAGCAACAGCAGAAGAGCCTGCACTTAAAATTAAAACAAAGAGAAAGCCATGGAGTACCTCTAGATGTGCCTAAAGTTGCTTTTGGAGCTTATCCACATAGTCTAAGATGTTTCACCTTTAAAAATACAATTTGAAATGATGAAACTCTGAATGATAACCTCTGTATGTTTTGTAGATTCGTAACAGGCTTAACCAGGAGCAGAACACCAAGCTTCAGCAACAGAAAGAGTTGTTGAACAAGCGTAACATGGAAGTAGCCATGATGGATAAGCGTATCAATGAGCTACGTGAACGCCTGTACAAGAAAAAAGTTGAGGCACGTCAAAAAGAAAACATCCCTGTAAGATAAACTATTAAAAGGGCCACATTTCAGTGATTTCTACAAAGCCCATAACACTTCATAAAGCTTCCACTTCCATCTGCCCTAGAATGTTAATAATTGCAAATATTTATGTCTCTTAAACTTATCTGTCTTCTAAGTTGAAATTTAATGCTAAAACATTAGTTCTTGCACAGAAATATTGTTAAGGGCCAGACTGAGTATAGCAAAAGGGTGAGTTGATTTTTACTGACACTGTTGAATTATGTTAGAAATAGAAACTGCTTCGATTTACTAGAAAGCTTGTGAATTTCCTGTAATGCAGGCTGCCATTCTTTTATATAGAACAAATAAGGAGAAATAAGTATTTGGGAATGTACTTTCTGAAATAGAACGGACACTCATTAAAATTCATACTGTCTGGCAGTTAACACATCACAGTAGTTGGGAATGGGGATCATAAAAGAGAAGTGTGACTTTCAGAAGCATTGTCTGAAAAGGAAACATCTAGAAACATAAAATGCTCAAAAAGGGTACAGGAAGGGGAGGGCAGGAGAGAACTAACCAGTTTTGCGCTTCATTGAGGAACACTGTATGTATTACATAATTGTGTTACCCTTAGACACAATTATCCATAGATATCCAGATACTAACACATCTTTGATTTGTCATTTTTTAGTTAAATCGAATAAATGGAACATCTTCACCTCAGTCATCAATGAATGCTTCAGGCAGAGTTGCAGCTGTAGGCCCCTACATTCAAGTTCCTAGTTCCAGCAGTTACAGTGTGCCAGTTGATCCAGTGAAACCACAGTCTCTCACCATTACAACCAGTGCAACTCATGGAAGATCTAAATCTGGTAGGCAATTCTCCATAACACATACTATTGTTTTTTGAAGTGGAAGTTGTCCCTTGCAAGTGGTTTTCAATCTCTTCTATCAAATGAGAATTAATTGGGTACATCCTTATTTTATTTCTCATTCTGACAACTGGCAGAAATGCAAGTTGGGTATCTTTGTCTTTTCTTCATTTTATATCAGATATCTCTATGGAGTTGCCAGATATGTAGCACAACCATATATGAACTTTTAATTAAAACTATATGTAGAATTGCAGGAATTGATAGGAACAGTTCTGATGCCTGCATTGTGGCTGAATATGTAAAAACAGTTTAACATGCATCTTCATGTGCATTTATGTAAACTGTTTCTGTATCTTGGTGTTTTTTCTTGCATAGTTTATCTTTTAAAATGAACATTTGGGACTTAGCCATTGAAAACATTCCTACCTGTAGTGTTCATAACAGAAACTTTCTCCAAATACTTTAGCACCTAGTTAACTTCAGTGCTATATGAGATGTAGTCCTAGATATAATAATAACACAATCTTTTAAAAATCTGACCTTTTCCCTTCAAAACCTTACTTGTCAAGAGTTTCTGTCTAGTTCCAGTATAAGGCAATGTGAGGTCTCTTTCTTACTGTGTCATTTATCTTACCCCTTATGTTCCTGTTATCTTTTGCATTTTAATCTGTTTTTTGTTATTTATGTTGTAACTTTTCCCCCACATCCTATTTTCTCCTTTTTTCTTTTTCTGTGTGACTGGATCTGGTCATCTTCTATAGATACAGACTATGGGTGTTTGAAAAAATCTCCAGCTCCCTGGAAGATTTCTGATTTAGACATTATAGTGGATCCTATTCTGTCACCTCCCTCTCTCCAATCTGCTGCTCACAATATCATCCATTCAGCATCTACTCTTTCTGAGATCCTGAACTGTGAGTCCATAGAAGATCTTTGGCAAGCTAAGAAATCCCATATTTAATATGGTCATCTGAGCTCTGGCACACAGATACATATTAAACAGGGATTTTTAGAAATTCTGTCATGTTCTACTGCATATTGTAGAGCAGTGTGAGAGAGTGTGTGTTTGTCTGTGCATGTGTGTGTGAGGAGAAAATGTATATGACTTTTTTGAGATTTCAGCCAGTAAAGTTTATTTTATAAACTTTCACATATTTGAAAAAGTGGAATAGTGTGGTAGGGTTGAATATAGAAGGTCACTAGGTTGTGCACATAATTAATGTACAACATCGTATACATTTTGAAGTACCATATATACTCGTGTACAAGTCGACTATGGTATAAGTCGAGGGAAGGTTTCAGGTTCAAATCCTGGATGTGACCTGTGGATAAGTAGACAGTAAAACTTAGGGGGCTATATGAATGGTAGAAAGGGGGAAATACCACTTTCATCTCTCCTTCTCCTTCTCTGGACCTCTCCCAGCCGGTTCCCAGGTGCTGGAGGAGAGGTTTTAACATTGGATTGAGAAAGGAAGTAAGTGGATTTAAATAGAGAGTTGTTTCCATAAGGAAGCAAGGTCTTGCAAAAGGGACTGGAGACAGAAGCAAGTGGTTTTAAATGGAGAGGTTTTTTGATAGGAAGTCAGATCTTGCAAAAGGGACTAAAGAAAGAAGCAAGTGGATTTAAATGTTTTTCCTCCTTAGGAAGCCAGGTCTTGCAAAACAGATCAGAGAGAGAAGCAAGTGGATTTAAATGTGGAGTTTTACCATAGGAAGCCAGGGCTTCTAAAATGAAGCAGAGAGAAAAGCAAGTACAGTAGATTTAAATAGGGAGGTTTTTTGATAGGAAGCAATGGCTTGCAACACAGACTGGAAGGGGAAGGAATTGTTCTTCAATGGAGATTGGTGCATCAGGTTTGCTTGCTTTAGGACCTTTCTAAGCACTACTGATGTACTGACTACCCAAAATTTTAGGGTCAATTTTGGGGCATAAATTTCTGGACTTATAGTCGGGTATACGGTGGGCAATTTCAAACTTTTTAAAGTTAATTTACTCGTATACTTAGATGAATTATGCGCAAGTGTGATCTTTGGCAAGTCACACTCTCTTAGCTTCAGAGGAGAGCAAAGGCAGAACCACTTCTGAGGGAATCTTGCCAAGAAGACTACATGATAGGTTCACCTTAAGGTTGCCACAAGTCAGAAAGGACCTGAAGGCACACACCAACAATAATAACAACAGTTCCTCACATGTTTAGACTGCTGTCCTGTGCCCAATTATTTAGAAGTTAATTCCCACTAAACATAGTTGGCTTACTTCTGCATACACCTGAATAGGACTGCACTCTACTGCTGTTGTCCTGAATCAAGTGGGTAGAGAGTAAGGCCAGTGAAACATATTAAAAATTAATTCTGAGTAATCACTGATTATGACATCCATCGTTAGCCTCTCCTCCATCCTTTTTTCCAACAGGAAATGGAAATTCAGTTTAAGTTTTTAACATTTTTAACAGATTGTAAGCTGACAATCTTGTTTAATAACACTGGTGAAATCAGATTTTAGATTCCTGTAAAAAGTACAGATTGCAATTTGATAGATGGTTGTAAAAGAATATCTAGTCGGATATACTGTTGTTAAACAGATCACTGGATCTGAATATGGTTTCAGAAAGACAAGTGCATTTATTTATTTTTGCCCTATTTTCCTGCTGTAGTTTCCCTTTCAAAACGGACACCAAGGCCTCAGATCTACTTACTGTCTGAGCACAGTTCTTGGCCTCTTCAAACTGCTATAATGTCTGATCCTGAGATTGCTTCCCAAATGGTTGAAATCTGACAGCATAATGAGACAGTTTTTCAAAAACAGAAACAGGAATAAAATGAATTGTTATAATACCACTCTGTCTCCCAAGAGCTTTGCAAAAATTGTATGTGTGCAAGGTGCTTTTGGTTTTGTCTCTTGAACAGCAGATTCCCATGTTGCAAGTAACTGCCTGTTACAGGATCTTTGAAAAACACTTTATGATATGAAATTTAGACCATGTATGTGTGTCTGTGTATCTGTGGTTCTACTTGTCATTTAGAGCGGGTGGAAACAAACCTTTCAGACATACTCCTTGAATCCTGGCTGATATAAATCTTGTCTCAGAAGCTTGTTTTCAGAATAAAGTCTTCCTTTCTCTAAAAATTATGGAAACAAGATGCACAGATAGGCAAAGCAGTCAGAAAAGAAGCTATACTCCAACATATAAAATTTTTATATTTTATGAAAAAAATTGTGAAAAGCAATAATTGTTTTAAATATAGATTCCTTAACATGTCAATTATTCAGAGAGTTGTCCTCCTTTTCAGGTGTTGTCTTACCAGAAAAAAAGAAAATGTTTTGTTTTCTGAGCTGTGTTTGTGGCACAGTATTTTTAAATACCATAATTAGAAAGATCACTGGTTTTGTTACTGTTAACTTTTCAGTGCTCACTAGCTCACTTGAAGAGGTTACATAAAGTCTGTGCACCTATTCATAACTATTACTATTGTACAATCTGTCTCTGCTTCAAAGCCAGAAATAATAATAAAACCCTAACCTTCATTTAGATAGAAGATAAATTTGGATTTACTAGTACAGTTGCCTCTCCTAACTTGCAGATCTGAGATCCATGACCTTGAATACCCACGGAGGGGTGACTTCCACTATTTTCAATGGTGTGCACCCTATATGCATGAGCCTCTGTTTTCGCGGAGGGGGGAGTCCAGAACGGATCCCCACGAAAACGGAGGGCCAACTGTAGATCTCTTGAAAATTTGCGATAGAATGGAAAAGCTTCCTGGTTCCTTATAGATGTATACTTCTTGGTCACTTATTTCCCAGCACATTTTATAGGTGCTCTTCGCTTGTAAAATAGGTGCGTTAAATGGTTACTTTTGAGCTGACTTCTTTGTCTGCTGGCCAGTTTTTAAGTTTTGCATTTAAAATCCCTGTTATGCAGGGTAGTCATGCAGGTTTCAGACTTGTGTATTTTGGCCATCCTAGTCTTCCCCAGACGAATATCCTATGAATGTTATAAATTAAATTTTCATCACTCCTAACCTATCCTTTCTGACTGGAGTATGTGGAAGTCCAGCATATCTGGAGGGCACTTGTTTGGTGAAGTCCTGTTATGAGATGCACTGGTTACTGGGAGCCTTTGGTCTTTCACAGTTTGCTTTTTAAAGAAAGCTATAACAAGTGTTAATTAAGTTTCTCGCAAAGTACAATGGAGAAGAGACTACAAGACTACTTATCTTTATATTTCAGGTGTAGGATACTACACTGGTATCATTGGTAACCTTTTTTAAAAGACTCCTTTTCTAGAGCATCCGATGAACTCCTTAAAAGCAGATCAGATTGTTGGCTGGACAGTCCAGCATATGAGTGATGTTAGCCCTCAGATTGGGCAAAAAACCTAAACCATATTTGATTTTCAAGTACAGTACATTTATTCAGGGACCAAACAGTGAAAAGTTTTGAAATATATAAATAAAATAAAATTAAGATCCTAACAATAATTCAGACAGCACATCTTACAGGGCTGATGGAGAGGCAGGGCCAACTAGTGACTCCATAGTGTGGCTTAGTATTGTTTTGACTTTTTGCCAACCACTTGAGGGCTGAGCAATAATCAGTGACGGAAATTCAAACTAACCACTCAGTAGCCTCCATTACTTTTCCATGGTGGTGTGATTGTGCACTTCTTTGAAGCATGACATTATTCAAAATGGAGATGGGTCAAGAAATCAGATGAGGACTAGGACTTGGAAGAGCAGCTAAGAAGGAATTAGACAAGATCCTCCTGTACAGAGATATGTCATTGCATACCAAGGTCAGGAGTGTCCATGCCATTGTATTTCCAATTTTTATTTATGGTGGTGAAAGCTGGACAGTGAAGAAAGCAGATAGGAGAGTTCTGCAGATACCCTGGACTGCCAAAAAGACCAATAAACGGGTCCTAGAGCAAATCAAGCCTGGTCTCTCCCTAGAAGCCAAGATGATTAAGCTGGGACTGTCATACTTTGGCCATATCATGAGAAGACATGTCAGTGTGTGTGTGTGTGTGTGCGTGCATGCCTTCACGTCACCTGTCAACCTATAGTTATCCCATGAATTTTGTGTGTAAGATTAAAATATATTTTATTGGTAATTCATTATTACAGAAAAGAAAAAAGAAACACAAACAACAACAAACAAAATACAACAAAGAAATAAATACATACCCTCTCCAAATATACTAAATACTAACTCTTACCCAACCTCCCCCCTCCTCCTTCAGTCCCTGGGAAAGTCAGCAGGGATTGACTCCATAAGTTTCATAAGGTTTTCTTAGGCAAGTATTCTCAGAGGTGGTTTTGCCAGTTCCTTCCTTTGAAATACAGCCTTGAGCTCCTGGTGTTTGTTGGTGATCTCCCATCTAAGTACTAACCAGGGCTGACCATGCTTAGCTTCCAAGATCAGACAGGATCTGGTGTCTTTAGGGTGCTTAGGATTGAGAAGACATGACTCATTAGAAAAGATAATCATGCTTGACAAAGTAGAAGGCAGTAAGAAAAAAAGATTATAGATGGATTGATTCTATCAAGGGAATCACTGCCCTGAGTTTGCAAGACCTGAGTAGGGCTGTTGATGATGGGGTGACTTGAAGGTCTCTCATTCATAAGACTGTCATAAGTCAAAGTCACTTTGATGACAGTTACTGTATATACTCGTCTATAAGTCAAAAAATGTATGCCCCAAAAATGACTTCAAAATCCTAGGTTGACTTATTTATGGATCAGTATGGTAATGTGATAGCAGCTCTTTCAGATTACCCCATGCAGTCAGGAGAGCAGTTTCTTTCTCTCTTGGGCCAAGCAGAAAGAGTCCTGGGTGACTGAGTGCTGTTAAAGAGTCCCTCTCCCACCCGCATGCCTCACTGTCTCAGGAGTGAAGGCTGAAACACTGAAGCAGAAAGCCTCATGCACACACTGAAGGAGCCTCCAAGTTTTACCCTTGATTTATCCATGGGTCATGGCAAAATCCATAATTTTGGCCCCAAAACCTGCCCTCGATTTATAGTTGAGTATATACGGTAACAATCACAAGAAAGTCAGAAGCTTGGGTGGATCTGCAGGGATTTAATTAATGTAAGGCTGAGTCTTAAGGGGTAATGTAAAAGGGAGGTCAGTTTTGAATATACAGAAATTGAGATTGTGATGCCAGAAACTGTTTGAACATACTGGGTTGTGAAAGAAGTAGATTGTATTGTCCTGGTACTAAACTGAATATATTTCCAGTACTGAAACTGTAATATGAAGCTTTTCTGCACTTCTTTGTGAACTAGAGGTTCAAATTGAATCTTTTAGATGAGTGCCCCAAAAATAAATCTTATCAATTATTTGTTTGTATTTATTTTGAGAATTTATGAACAGCCCTTTCATCCAGAAAGAGAATTTTTGGTAGTTCAAGGAACCACCTGAACAGCAGATCCTTGTTTGGAAATTTATTTCTGAATTTGGGGGGCATTTGCTGGATTGGGGTGCTTTTGGTGGCATCTACTGTATATCAAATTCAGCTTTAGTATACTGTACTTATAGTTAGGCACAAAGTTAAGATGGGTCTAAGATGGGAAGAATAGAAAATTTCACTTGACTTTCTGATCCCTTTGTACTATCCCAGATGATGGTAAAAGAAGGTCATGGACAGTATCAGATCTCGATGTTGGACTTGAACGCAGCTCTTCATGGCATTCAGGAAACAAAAAACAGTTTCTGAACTGTATGTTACACAAATATCAGCATGAATTATTTACTTCACCAATCAGCAGTCACAAATTAATCTATTCTAAATTAATCATGTTTCAACCCAATGAATCTATAGAATCCAGCTAAAATTTGACATGGAATGTTTAATATTAATTTTAATTGTAATGTATTCTGATTTCATTATAATCCTATCCTACGGCTTAGTGCACGTTACTGAAAGATTAGTCTTTCTAAGGGAGATTTTATTAAACTTGAAGACCATTTATAATTGTTTTCAGAACTGTGCCTACACACATGTACACACAAATACACATTCTGTAAAATTACAAAAATAACCTGAAACTAGATATAATTAAGTGTACAGTGGGGCCTCACTATCCACAGGCTTGCCATCTGTGGATTTAAGCATCCATGGATAGCAAGCCCCATTGTCCCCAATGGTGGTGTGCTCATGCTGCCATGTTGCCATTAGGACAACGGGACTTGAGATCCTTCGTTTTTTCATATCCATGTGCCGGGATGGAACAGACCCCTCTACAGATACAAAGGCCCAACTGTATATGATTATGACACCAGAATCAGGAAACTGTCATTACCAGAATCATAAAGTTGGAAGAGACCAGTATTACCATAATTTCAAAGCACAGTTTGAAGTTGGTTTAAGAATCTGGTATATTTTGATCTTAGCTATAATTCCCTAGTTTAGATGGTACTGGAAACAATGGTTAACAATGGACCCCCCCACGTAAAGGGAATTCTGTGTATGCTCAAGCCCCATTGAAGATAATGGGGCTTGTGCATGCAGTGCATGCATGATTACAACTTCTGGATGCGCGAGGCTTCTTCTGGTGCAGACTTTCAGCATATGCTGGAGTCCGTGTAAGCCAGGCATGCCCGTGTATAACACGGGCGCACTGTACCACAAAGGGAGTAGAAAAGGGTGATGTGATACAAGGCACACAGTACAAAGTTTATATATAGCTTAGTTTAATAAGCCAAGATATGTGCCTCTCAGTTGAGATCCAGAGCACCGTAAAACATTATGTTTGAAAAACATATGCTAGTTCTAGAGCCTGGATTAGTCCGAGCCATTTTGTTGCCCAAGACAGAGCAGCAAATCCTTCCCTTCCTTACTCCCACTACTAAACCAAGGTGCACAGTACCCAAGGATGGCACAGTTATTTGGGCAGCTGAGGCAAAAGTACACAATGAAAGTAAATGTACAATAATATATTAAAATAGTAAGAATTAGGTAACTTTTCATGATACTCAGCTGCTTTGGGAAATGAACATACTCATATCTAATGGTAAGACCAACCCTATAAAAGCAAGCCAGACACATGTAAAAACTGGGGTCCCTTGAGTATTTTTGTATAAATTTCAGACAGAAAGATGGACAGATATAAGGAATTATTTAGAAACAAGCCAAGGGATAGAGCTGGATACAAAGTGATTTTCTAATCATTTGGCTCCTTCATAATTCTAGTGGATAAACTTTTGATTTGTAAGAGATTCACCATATATATATATATATATATATATATATATATATATATATATATATATATATTTCCAGTCTTTTAAGTCATCATTAGCATGTCTAGTTATCTGTTTCCAAATATGTCTATATATGTTACCATGTATTCTCAGTTATTTATTGGTGAGAGTTTTGACAGCCCATTTCTAAACACGTTTACTCAGAAGCAAGTCCCACTTTGTTCAGTGGGACTTTTTTCTAAGTAGTTGTACACTGAGCTTTTACCACCTTAAAGTTGTAGATTGTAGAAGATGAAAAGTAGACATTTCCTGGTACAACTTTGTATTATGAAATGTGTAATAATAAAGTTGTTTAAGTTTTGAATTTAAAATTTTAATTAAAATTATGATTTAAACATCTTTGAAGAAAATGTATTGTGTACAATGGGGGTGGGGGACCCTAACTCATTCCAATAAATGCACAGGTTTTTTGAAAGGAGAGAGTCTTTGTGCCTCCATATATATTCAGTCTTTTAAAATTATTGTTATTGTTTTAAATTGTTCTACTTGGTTTTATTGTACACCACTCTGAGATCTCAGTATTTATTAAAAAGTAGAGAATTTTCATTCTTAATCCCATTCCTTAATGGCCTTGAGCTGCAAAATGTAGCCTGCCTTCTGCACTTCACAATTAAAGTGTAAAATTTGAATAATGAAATACTTTAGTTTATATACATGGACCTTTTTTTAGAGCTCACAGAAGTATATCCCTAAAATTATGAAGTCTTGCTAAATTGAACATAAAAATGTTTAGAGCAGTAACAGCCAATAGGATTTCCAGATTCTAAAGAAGACACAGTTCTGACCATCTTAATAATTATGCAGTAGATGAAATTCTGCTGTGCATAGCTTGTTATGTTTCTGAAATTCCCTTTTCTACACATTTATGAGACGTTTGGGTGCCCTATCCCCTTCTATATTGGGCTATCCCAGGATATACAAGTACAGTAGTTTCTTTGTAGACTTGTCTTGTGATTTAATTCCTGCATAATTTTTGCCACCTTGTGGCAGGATAAAAATGTAAACAAGCAGAGAGGGTGCATCATTTTGAAGTGGAAGAATGAGGTGTTAATCTCCGCCCCCAATTGGGACCACAACCTCTTAGTAGTAAATATTAAAATATGCATGTAAGAAATATTGCAGATTACAAACATGTCTGATTTTTGAAATTTTTAATCCTATGTTTGATTCAATTAATCTGAAAAATTAATTCTGCCTCATGCTGTACAGCATGTGTTTTTGCTTTGCACACCTGGGAATCAGTAACTGTTTAATAAAACATTTCCCTTTGTTTCAAGCTAATGATGGAACCTGGCCAGCACTTAAGCAGAGCTCTTCTGTGATAAAGCCACCACAAATCTCCAATGCAGACTGGAAGGAATCAAACATGGATGCTGCTTTGAAGCAAGGGACTATATCTAGTCAGCCACTGTCGTCTTCAGCATTAGGAAGCACTGATAAGATGGTAAGTTTCTCTCTCCTTTCCCCCCTTCCCCCCAACCCCCCCCTCGTTTTTTTTTGCATTGTACGTATCAAAAATTCCACTGCTTCAAGGATTAGATTAAGGTATCTCTTGATTTCTTGTTTGCCAAAATCTTGTCTTGGGTCACCTTTAGAGGTTTTTTAAAGAGTATTTTAGGGGCTGTGCAGACTGTCCCTAAGGGGTGGCCTGCAGCCACCTCCATTTTTGCCAAATCAGGGCTGCAGCAACCACACACTGTGGCCCCAATCTGGCCTTTGCAAGGCGCAAAAAGGAGCTGCAAAAAGGAGCCACAAAAGGTGCAATAGCCATGCTGCTGCGGCATTACAACACTCCTTTGGTGCTACGTCGTACGAACACAGCACCAGAGGAGTGCTGTGATGCCATGCACCATGTGGAGCAGTGCACGGCATCACACCAGCCTCGGTGTGGAGTCAGGGCATGCGTCATGTGGACTTGCCCTGACTCCACCTGCAAGCCAGCCTTTAAGGCTGATCTGCACAGGGTCTTATTTTCTGTCTGGGCTAGAAGAACCACCCTGACACCTTTCTGATACTTTTTATTTTTCATTCACAGGGTCTTGATATGGGGAAAGTACCACCAACCATCTCTGGAGTAAGTAAGCAGTTGCCTCAAAATTATGGGACCTATCCAAGCGCTGTTCCTTTAGGAACAAGTTCTACCAATTCTCTGGAAAGACGAAAGGATGGTAGCCTGCCAAGACCTGGCTCCACTGCAGCAAACCGGCAAAGACCTGTGCCATTACCTCCAGCAAGCAGCATTCATCAGCCTAGTTCCTCACAACAAATACAACAGAGAATATCTGTGCCTCCAAGTCCCACATATCAGCCTTCTGGTGCTCCATTATTTCCAGGAGGAGATGGCAGACCTGATCTCCCTTTAACTGTGGCCATCAGGCCTTTTCTTGCAGATAAAAGCTCAAGGCCCCAATCTCCTAGGAAAGGGCCCCAAACGGTGAACTCCAGTTCCATCTATTCAGTGTATCTTCAGCAAGCGACACCACCAAAGAACTACCAACAAGCTGTGTACAATACTCTAAATAAGTCCGT
The DNA here is from genome assembly GCF_019175285.1 of Sceloporus undulatus. Lineage (NCBI taxonomy): Eukaryota > Metazoa > Chordata > Lepidosauria > Squamata > Phrynosomatidae > Sceloporus > Sceloporus undulatus. The sequence goes on along the minus strand of NC_056522.1, from coordinate 364,228,028 downwards.
TAAAGCAGGTAGAATAATTTGATGTTTTCTTTCTTTTCTGAAAATGTTTTAAAAGCTGCTTGATAATTACAAAGCTGCTTGTGTTTGATAGAAACTAGGTTTTACTGTCATAACTTCCTTAGTTCAAATACTTAAAAAGAAATGGAACGTTCTGCAAATTCAGAAATCATTGGCAAACTGAGTACAGAGCAAGTCTGAAACATTGCATCAGATTTGGAGGGTTAATATGAGGGGTGATTGTTAGCGCCATCTCACTTTTCAGATGGTTTTGGTCAGTATTTTTATGAGTGGTTGTGAGGTCTGAAGCAGTTAACATGGGGTTTTATTAGTATGTTTCTGAAAAAGATGTGGGGGCATTAAGATAGTGATGAAACACTTTGGTGAATATTTTATTTACTTCAAAGTAGAACACTTTCAAAGAAGAAGAAGTAGAATGATTAGAGGAATAGGATTATGAGTCACCTCAGCTATTTAGCCTCTGAAGGAGAAAAAATGTTTCACTGTGCAACTATTTTAGAGAAATCAACCAAAGTACTGTATATACTTATGTATAAGTCTAGAAACTTAGGTCAGAAAACTGACCCAAAAAAGCTGAGTCGACTTATCCATGCGTCAGTGTAAAGAACTGTTATCTGGAGAAATGAAGATTAAGAGGTGATATGATAGCCCTGTTTAAATATTTGAAGGGGTGTCACATTGAGGAGGGAACAAACTTGTTTTCTGCTGCTCCAGAGAACAGGACCTGGAACAATGGATCCAAGCTACAGGAAAAGAGATTCCACCTCAACATTAGGAATAACTTCCTGACAGTAAAGGCTGTTTGACAGTGGAACATACTCCCTCGGAGTGTAGTGGAGTCTCCTTCCTTGGAGGTCTTTAAGCAGAGGCTGGATGGCCATCTGTCAGGGATGCTTTGATTGAGATTTTGTGCATGGCAGGGGGTTGGACTGGATGGCCCTAGTGGTCTCTTCCAACTCAATGATTCTATGATTTTAATTCTTATTTAAAAGAAGGAACTATCCCTTGGTGACAATCTGGCCTGGAAACACTGACCACCTCTGTTCTCTCATCTATCCAGCCATAAGAGTGAGCACAAAGAGTTGTGCCTGCTGGAATTTTGTAAGTTCTCTGATGTTGTTTTACACTCGTCCCCCGGGATACGAATGCGCCGCGTTACGAAATTTCCGGGTTACGAAAAAAAAAAATAATACAAAATAATTCCGGGTTACGAAGGTTTTTCCGGCTTGCGAAAAAAGTTTTGGTGCTTTTCGGCGCCATTTTGCACGGAATCGCGGCTTTTCCCCATTAGCGCCTATGGCAATTAGGCTTGCGAAAGACTTCCGGGTTACGAAAATGGCGGCGGAACGAATTAATTTCGTAACCCGGGGGACGAGTGTACTTTGCTTCATCTTTTAAATCCTTTGCTATATGCCCCTAAGTTTTACCCTCGACTTATCCATCCATAGCAAAATCCATAATTTTGGTCCCAAAACCTGCCCTCAACTTATACATGAGGTCGACTTATAGTTGAGTATATACAGTACATTTACTTTGGAAATGTCTGGGTAAAAATCCCAGCACTGTGAACTCGTTACTAGTAAATCCATGTTGGAAATTGGATGTGTTTGAACCATTACTGGTTTTGGATGTGTTTGAACCATTACTGGTTTTGAACTAATGGTTCAAACACATCCAATTTCCAACATGGATTTACTAGTAATTATTATTATTATTATTATTAACCTTTATTTATGAAGCGCTGTAAATTTACACAGCGCTGTACATGCAATCTTTTTAGTTAGACGGTTCCCTGCCCTCAGGCTTACAATCTAAAAAGACATGACACAGAAGGAGAAGGGAGTGGTGGAGGGAAAGGGTAAGAGGTCCAGCAGTTCCTCTCAACCTCCGAGGTCTGGACCAAGGCAGATGGACTGGAGGGAGGGCAAGGCTTCATAATGGATGGTTAATCATTATCCAGAGAAAATACATAATCACAAGTAGGATAATACATATACAGTACATAGGAATACAGGAAATGGATCGATAAACAGCCAACAACAGAACATCAGATAGTAAGCGACAATTATGCGATGCCTGGGAAAGCTTCTCTGAATAGGATGGTTTTCAGCTCCGTTTTGAAGCTGGTTAAAGAAGTGATGGCTCTTGCTTGTGGAGGAAGAAGGTTCCAGGAGTGAGGGGCAGCAAGTGAAAAGGGGCGAATCCGGGATGGGGCAGAGGAAATCCTGGGCTGAGACAGGAACCCTTGACTACCAGAACGGAGGGCCCTGGTGGGAAGGTGAAGAGAAAGAAGGTCTGATAAGTAAGGAGGGGCCAGTCCATGGAGGGCTTTGAATGTCGACAGCAGGAGCTTATACTGAATGCGGAAAGGGAGAGGGAGCCAGTGAAGGGATGCCAACACAGGAGAAATGTGGTCAGAGCGGTGGGTGGAAGTGATAATGCGTGCAGCTGAATGCTGGACAGAGATTAAAGGACGGAGGTGAGAAAGAGGAAGCCCAGCCAGGAGGACATTACAGTAATCAAGTCGTGAGATCACTAGGGCATGGACCAGGATCTTGGCAGTAGAGGCGGAGAGATATGGTCGGATTTTGGCAATATTGTACAAAAAGAATCTACAAGCCTTGGCTGTGGTCTGGATCTGAGGGATACACGACAGAGAAGAGTCAAAGATAAAGCCAAGACTGCGGGCTTGCTGGACTGGTTGAATGGAAATGTTGTCCACAGAGACAGAAAAGGGGTGTTGAAGGTTGGGCTTAGGAGGAAAGACAAGGAGCTCCGTCTTGGACATGTTGAGCTTCAAACGCCGATGGCGCATCCACTGCGAGACAGCTGTAAGGCAAGATGAGACTTGCTGTTCAAGCCTTGGCGAAAAGTCAGGGGCAGAAAGATACAGCTGGGTGTCATCGGCATACAGATGGTAGGAAAAGCCAAAAGAGCTAATGAGTTTTCCTAAGGACAGTGTGTAGAGAGAAAACAGAAGGGGACCCAGAACAGAGCCCTGGGGAACTCCAACAGATAAGGGAACAGGAGAAGAAGTCAGACCCCCTGCAACTACTGCAAAAGATCTGCCAGACAAGTAAGATCTAAACCAGTCGAGAACAGAGTCTGAGAACCCAAGGTCAGAGAGTATGTCAATTAGGAGACAGTGATCAACAGTGTCAAAGGCTGCAGACAAATCAAGAAGAATGAGAACGGAGTAAAGGCCATTAGCCTTGGCCTGTAAAAGGTCATTCGAGATCTTAGTGAGAGCTGTCTCTGTAGAATGCTTTGGGCGGAAACCAGACTGAAAGGGATCAAGGATGGAATTGGCTTCAAGAAACTCAAGACAGCGCGAATAGACAACCCGTTCCAAAACCTTAGAAAGAAAGGGGAGAAGAGAAATCGGACGATAGCTAGACAAAGAGGAGGGGTCAAGAGAAGGTTTTTTCAGAATTGGGGAAATGAGAGCATGTTTGAAGTCCGAGGGGAAGGAGCCTGTAGAGAGAGAGAGATTGAAGATATGGAGGAGCGAGGGCAGAAAGGAGGGAGCTATAGAGATTAGAAGACGAGTAGGAATAGGATCAAGAGGACAGGTAGCAGGTTTGGAAGAGTTCAGAAGTGTAGAGAGTTCAACCAAAGAGGCAGGAGGAAAGACAGAAAATTTGTTAGGCGAAGGTGATAGAAGATTAAGAGCAGAAGAAGAATCAGGAGGGACTATCTCAGAGCGAATAGTGGTAATCTTAGAGATGAAATAGTTAGCAAAGTCATTAGGAGAGAAAGATGAAGAGACTGGAGGAGAGGGAGGTTTAAGCAAAGTGTTGAAGGTGGAGAACAAACGCTGCGGGCTCCTCTCGTTGGCAGAGATCAATGATTTGTAATAATTCTGTTTAGCCATAGAGAGGGCGCATGAGAAGGAAGAAAGAACAAATTTGAAATGGATAAAATCAGCCCACTCTTTGGACTTTCTCCAAAGACGTTCGGCCGCTCTAGAGCAGGACCGGAGAAACTTAATGTTGGGGGTAAGCCAGGGCTGAGGCCTAGTCTTAGAGGAAGAAGTGCGTACAGAGACAGGGGCAAAATGGTCGAGAGTCGAGGAAAGAGTTGAGTTAAATAAAGACATAGCTGAATCAGCAGAATCCCCGAGATTTAGGGAAGAGAGAGATGAATCCAGGGTCAGACCAAGATGGTTAGAGTCGATAGATTGAAGATCACGAAAAAGACGTTGAATAGTATGGCGAGGAGGAGGAGTATAAGTGAGAGCAAAGGAGATTAAATGATGGTCAGATAGTGGAAAGTCAAGTGCCAGGTAGTCAGAAATGGCGCAGTTTGCAGCAAGAACTAGGTCAAGACAGTGACCAGTAATGAGTTCACAGTGCTGGGGTTTTTACCCAGACATTTCCAAAGTAAATGTACTTTGGTTGACTTCAAAACCACTCATACACTTTATTCCACCAGCTGTTTATAAGACGATCTTACAGATTGTATTCCTTTGATTATAAGGGAGTTATGTTGTGCTGTATTTTTGGTGGGCATCTTTGAGTTCATGTACATTGTTCCTTTTGTTTATAGCTTGTCCTGGCTGTGTACTGTAAATAAATTTGTTGTTGTTGTTGTTGTTGTTTATAGCTTATCTTACCTGTATTTCATACAGTAATTTGCAGGGGTCTGACAGGCAGAGAATCCCAGACAGGGAACTAATTTAAGTATTTTTTTACTGGTGAAAAATATAATATAAAACAAATTAAAACAAATGCAGGGGTAGCCATGTTGACCATAAAAATATTTCTAAAGTATACATTGTGTACCTTTATTAGGCCATGCCAAATTGATACCTTTGTTAGGCCAACCTAAAGGTACAACATAAAATCACTCTTAGGTTTGAAGCCCATTAGTTTCTTCATTAGGGTGAGATGGCAAAAATTATGTGGGGCAGGGGAAAGTGATGGTGTTAAAGTCACAGGTTTGTGTTTGCTTGTGGTGTTATACAGCAAGGGCACATGCAGGCAGAAAGCTCATCCCCATGATGTGAGCGAAAAGAAAGCAGTGTTTTTTTAAAAGCAATAAAATTTTCTTTTCCTATTTGCATCCACAGAATACCTCCTTTTGAGATCTGGATTTGTCTCTGTCCCATGCAAGTCCCTAGGCTTCTTTGTACCCTAAGTATGCCTACAGAGAGGCCTGGGGCTTTGCACAGGACAGAGGCAGAGACAGATCTCAAAAGGAGGTACTTTGTGGTGACAAGTGGAGAACATGTTTACTGCTGCTGTTCTCAGACACCTAAGGTAACATCATACTGTATCCTTTGGGTTCTGGACTTCCTTTTTTAAGGATCTCTGTAATTCCCATAATCTGGGATAGATCTCTAAGACACATGGTATGCCTTTTGAATATGCCTTTTGAATTGTCTGTGTTTTGACAGTGTGGATATAGCTCATACATAGCTATCAGCCCTGGTGGCGCAGTGGTTAAATGCCTGTACTGCAGCCATTCACTCAAAACCACAAGGTTGCGAGTTCAAGACCAGCAAAAGGGCCCAAGCTCGACTCAGGCTTGCATCCTTCCGAGGTCGCTAAGATGAGTACCCAGACTGTTGGGGGCAAATTAGCTTACTTGCTAATTAGCTTACTTGCTGTTCACCGCTATGAATAGCGGTATATAAATAAAACAAATTAATTATTAAAAATTAGCAGATTTTTGTTGTTTTCTTTTACATTAGGAAATGTTAGAAAATCAACAGTTATCATTTTTCTGTTACTTAAAGAAACAGCAACACTGAAAAGTTATTCCTTGTTCCTTTAAAACTGTTGCTCACTCCTACTCTTTCCTCTCAGTTTATGGGAAGCCAGTTGTACAGTCTGGTTCAACTTCTCCTTCTCCATTGCCCTTCCTTCATGGATCTTCTCCTGTCAACACATCACAGCCTCCGCCTCTGGGCGATTATAATGAGAAAGACCAAGAGCTGGAAAACACTCCACCTGCTGGTGATAATAGCAATGTGGAAAACATCCCTCGTCCTCTCAGTCCCACCAAGCTCACTCCTATCGTCCACTCGCCCCTTCGCTACCAAAGCGACGCTGATCTGGAAGCTCTTCGCAGGAAACTTGCCAATGCTCCCAGGCCCTTGAAGAAGAGAAGTTCTATCACTGAACCAGAAGGCCCCAGTGGTCCAAACATTCAGAAGCTATTATATCAGCGCTTTAATACCCTGGCAGGAGGAATAGAAGGTGCTCCTTTCTATCAGCCAGGAAACTCACAAGACTTTATAGGCACCTTGGCAGATGTTGACAATGGGAACACAAACACCAATGGCAATATTGAGGAGCCAATTTCAGTGCCCCCAACAGCTCCTCTACCTGATGAGCCTTCATCAGATGCTAACGATAATGAATTACCGTCTCCTGAAACTGAAGAGCTGATCAGTGTAGAAACTACAAATCAAACATCTGAAATAACTGAGGATGATAACAACAACAACAACCCTGCAGTTGTCCCTTCTATTGAGCGGCCACCAAGTCCAACACCTGAGGCCAATTCTCCAGAAGAAGAAGAGGGGGAAGAGGAAGAGGAGATCCAGCTGCCTCCTGATCTTCCTCCTCCACCTCCTCCTCCACTTCTTGTGGTAAGACACTGTGGAAAAACAATTTGGGTTGCCAGGGGCACAGGGAGATGTGTTAGAAAAAGCTCCAGTGTGAATGTGTCTGTGCCATGTCATGCAATCTGTGGGTGCATCTGCACTATAGAAATAATACAGTCTGACACTACTCTAAGTGCTGTAGCTCCATCCTATGGAATCCTGGGATTTGTTGTTTTACAAGGTCTTTAGCCTTCTCTGTTAAAGCATGCTGCTGACTCACAAAGCTGCAAATCTTAGGATTCTGTAGGATGGAGCCCTGGCAGTTAAAGTGATGTCAATTGCATTATTTCTGCAATATAGATGCACCCTGTATATGTCCTCTTCATATGCATACTAGTCCTTATAGTAGCTTCCATCCCAGATACAGACTTCTCAGTGTATTCTGATTTTCTCCTAAACATAGTTAAAGTAAAATGCTCCTTAAATGTAAGGTAAAATTGTTAACCTAAGGCAGGTACAAAAGCAAGATTCATATTTATTCTGGTATGAATCTGTTTTGACCAAGCACATCCTTATTCAGGTTGTGTAGGTTCATCAACCTGCTGGTTAGCAGCATTTGGCTCAATGGGCCACAAGTTGCTTTTGAGGCCTTTAGAACCTTCAGCTGATGAGTTACAGTTGACAAACAAGTTGTGACTCAAGGTACCTGACTCACGCCAGCAGGATCCTTTAATCAGAAAAAAAAATTGAGCTGGACATCTGTGAGACAAACCTTGGAAGTCCTGAGTCTAAAAAAAGTGAAGACTGGTATCGTAAAGCACTAGGACAGACTGGTCTTTTCAGTTCTATTATTAAAGTGCATAATGCTGGTAATTTTCTGGATGTGTTATCTGCACCAAAGCTAACGGTCAATTTTTGAAAGTTTTCCAATCCTTATTACTTATCTCCCTTCTCCCCACAAAAATTGAGTAGAAATAATGCCCTTTAATTAGCTCCAAAACAAATATTATGGACAGAATGGACTTTAGAATCTTGTGCTAGTAGTCTGAAAATAACTGTCACCTTATTATTCAGACCAAGAGAACCAACTTGAAGAAACCCAACTCGGAAAGAACTGGTCATAGCTTGAGGGTCAAGTTCAATCCCTTAGCCCTGTTGCTGGATGCCTCACTGGAGGGAGAATTTGATTTGGTGCAGCGGATCATATATGAGGTAGCCTAGTTTGACTCTTTTGCTGTTTTTTGAAGGTGGAAAATGTTTTAAGTTCATGCAGTCATTCTCTGTTTTCCTCTTAGGTTGATGACCCCAGCAAACCTAATGATGAAGGAATCACCCCTCTGCATAATGCAGTGTGTGCTGGCCATCACCATATTGTCAAGTTCCTACTGGATTTTGGTGTCAATGTGAATGCAGCAGATAGTGACGGATGGTAAGAGACAAGCTGGATCACACTATTACACCAGGATGCGGCACAAAGAATAACAGTGAATAGTTAACTGGTGTGATTCCATTTTGGCACATGGGATCATGTGTTTTGTTTCATCTTATCTTCTGTGTCTGCTTTGTTTCAGGACTCCTTTGCACTGTGCTGCCTCTTGTAATAGTGTTCACCTTTGTAAGCTTCTAGTTGAATCTGGAGCAGCAATTTTTGCTTCAACCATAAGTGACATAGAAACTGCAGCAGATAAGTGTGAGGAGATGGAAGAAGGTTATATTCAGTGTTCTCAGTTCCTATATGGTAGGTTACAGGTCTTTTATATATGTGTGTGTTAATTTTGATGTTTGAGATCTTTAGTTTGAATTTGTCCTCCATAACTAGTTCAGCCTCTACATCTGTATGTTCATGCTTAGATTATAACAAAAAATTAGATTATTAATTGATTTTTGAAAATGTTCAATTGAATAATCCTCAAGGCAGTTTAGAACAGATTAAAAAATGATAATGCAGCAACAGAATAATCCATGTATTTATTAATAGTCAAAAGGATATTTAGCTAATCTTTAGAACATTTAGACCAGGATCCTCTTGATAGTTTACACTGGAATAACTCCAGTAAGCACTCCTTCAAGCACCTCCTTGAATAGCACCAATGCCCTGCTTGCCCAGGAGTAGCCAGAGCCTTCTGGGTATATTGCCATGTCCTCTTCAGTTATTGATTTTCTATGGGGGTGTATCCAGGAGTCATCCTGCTGCCCCGAAAGCCCTTGCCTCAAGTGTGCAAGTGGGGCTGAGCTGGAGAGCAGGAATGCATTCAAAAGCCTCTGGCTGCCCTTCTACATTCAGGGAAGAAGAAGCCTTTGCATCCCAAGCTCCAGAGTAAGTACATTAGTGGAAATTTATGCTTTGCCAGTAGACTAAAGGAATCTTGGCCTAACTGTGGTTTTAGAGAGAATTGAGGTACCAAATTTAATGGTGAACATACAGATCTGCAGAAACAGTGGTTTTCTTAATTGAATCCCTAAGTCAGATAAAAGGGATGGAAAAACAAAGGCCTGATGTAACATTCTGAACTGTTCGCTGGAAGAGCTCTGACAACAAGTGATTGAAATGAATTCTCTTTTGTCTGTTGCCTCAACTTAAAAACATCACACTCAGCATGTAAGGCCTAGAACAGATGGGCTGTGTGTTTTTAGATTGAACTCTTGTACGTGTGTGTAATGTGTCACTCTGATGGTATGAGAGATTATGATAAACCTTTGTAACTCTGAAGTTTTTTACAGATGAGGCTTCAAATGTTTTCTTCTATTTTTCTAATCCTCCTGTGTTTTCCTGCTTACCACAAAAATGTCTTAAGGGATAGTAGAATAGCTGTACATTTCCTTTTCATTAGTACTATCAAGAGCCATCTTGATCCAGTATTGAATGAGACTTTACTTGCTAAACCTGGGTTTGTGGGATGATTGCCTTTAGTAAAGAAAGTGATAGCAGGTTACTGTAAACGTGCAAATTATTATTGTGCAATTGTAGCCCAAGCAATTTTACAGCAACTGGCAACCAGATCGGGATTACAGAGCTGCATGCATGCTGATGAAAATTTTCCTTTCTCAAGTGATATATTTCTACAGACTTCAAACTGACCTACTTCACATGTCTGCTAGTGGGACAAGGAGCTCAAGGCAGCTTTATAATTGGACATAATGCATAATACATATATTCAGTAGAATGCAGTATGACCCTCATATCCATGGGATACCGTACATTCCTGGCCTTACCATGGAAACATGAAACTGCAGATAATACTGAACCCTATTGAAATGAATGACCATAGTGTTGTGTTGGAAGACCTAAAAAATGACTAGAGAAAACATTTTTGTCCGGTACCAGTCCCATGGATCTGGGTGAGGTTCAATTTAATGTGCCGTGACTTGATTTTGGTGTTCAAATGTGAATCTAGGAACATGAGAGACACTGCAGGATGGACCAGCCAGAAAAATCAGCAGTAGCAGAATATGTTATAAACCACTCTGGGCATAACATGCTATTTGAAAACACTGAAATTCTGGACCATGCCAACAACTATCAGGTCAGAATGCATAGGGAAGCCTTTGAAATCCACAAACACATGGATGATTCAACAGGAAAGAAGAAACCCTGACAATACCAAAATGAAGACTCAGCATATATAACTGAACATCACCCAGGGTCAGGGGGTTTCCCAGCAAACATTGGATCATTAGACACAGATCCACCTTGCATATCCTTCCACTCTGAGGCCTTTCCATTCACCAGTAGACCAACACACAGATTAACATACAGATCACTTCCTCTCAACCAAGCGTCACATAGTGTATATATAGCCTGCACACCTCCATGCCACCATTCTCTGAAGATGTCAGGAATAAATTCTTCTAGAACACAGCCACAAAGCCCCAAAACCCACAAAGAACTAAAGATTGGGTATGTTCAGGGTGGTAGAGTGATTGTTGCATCTTCTATAATCTTTTTTTGCTTATTGATAACAGGTGTACAGGAGAAGCTGGGGGTCATGAACAAAGGTGTAGTGTATGCACTCTGGGATTACGAAGCTCAAAACAATGATGAGTTGTCATTTCATGAAGGCGATGCAATTACCATTCTGAGGCGCAAAGATGATAATGAGACAGATTGGTGGTGGGCCCGTCTCAATGACAGGGAAGGCTATGTGCCTAAAAATCTCTTGGGGGTAAGTTTGACTGATGTTTCATGTACCGAAGGCTTAATATAGTGCTTTTCAGAAACTCTTTTAAGAATTGCTGAGATAGGAAGCATTAAAGGAATATTTACTTTAAAACAAGAAGAAAAACCCCCAACCCAGACCCATTATGACGGAATTCTACAGATACCATGGAATCATAGAATCATAGAGTTGGAAGAGACCGCAAGGGCCATCCAGTCCAACTCCCTGCCATGCAGGAAATCTAAATCAAAGCATCCCCATTGACAGATGGCCATCCAGCCTCTGTTTAAAGACCTCTAAAGAAGGAGAACATCAAAGGATAAATAAATGGGTCTTAGAGCAAATCAGAGAGCCACTATGTTGTAGTGGCTTGAGCATTGCACTTTGGGAAACCATGATGACCTTGGGCAAGTCACATTCTCTCACTCTTAGAAGGAGCTAACAAGAAAATCATAGAATAGGGTCACCATAACGGAACTGACTTGAAGGCACATACCAAAGAGCAAACCAGGCCTGTACTTTCAATGTGAGAGTACCTAACAACCAAGTCCTGGTAGAACTGTTTCACCTCAGACAGCAGGTTAGAGTATTAAATATTTCAGTTTTCCATACCCAGAAGGGAATTTTATACACTTTGAAAATGGTCAGGTTTTCCTTGGTGTGCTGATATTTCATGTGAAAGATTGTGTATTCAAGCATGCAATATCTTGTACCCCTTTTTTTTTGCTTCTTCACATTTTGTCGTGTTACTATTGAGAATTGAAATAGATTGAACTGGCGTTGTTAAAACTTCATGCACACAAGGCACTGGAAATGAAAATGCAAAATATTTTTATTATGACACAAAAGGCGAGTAAACAAAAATAAACTGACACTTAGGATCATAGCCAGAAGGGGCCTGATGGGTCATCCAGTCCAATGCCCTGCTCAGTGCAAGATCCCTAGCAGGTAGTTGTCCAGCCTCTTTCTGAAGAGGTCCAGAGAAGGAAACCCCACCATCTCTTCAGGCAGTTGTTGAACCACTCTTATTCCCAGAAGGTTTCTTCCAATGTTTAACTACATCTACCCTTCTGTAACTTAAAACAAGTAGGCCTGGACCCACCCTCTGGGACAGCAAAGAATAGGCCTATCCCCTCCTCTATGGGACAACTCTTGAGTTATATATAGAGTACATTCCTCTCACCCCTCAGTCTTCTCTTCACCTAGCTGATCATGCCCAGTCCTTTAATCTTTCCTCATATATTTTCTTCTCCATCCTACCTATTATCCTCATTGCCCGACTCTAAACCCGCTCCAACTTGTGACAGCTTGAAAATATATTTCTAAAAATTTCCCAAAAGCAAACCATTTTACTATGCCACTGTATGTAATGGGATTTGTGCATCCATTGGGTATGTGTGTGTCTTGGAACCAAATCCCAGCAGATATCAAGGGCCCACTGTATAAATTATTAGCTAACTTATGTCCAAAACTCCTGAACAAATTAGCATTCTCACTACATGTTGATAAATGCCACTCATTCCACACCCTTGGCAACATTTAGATTGGGATTTGCCATCTATAATTGCCATTTGATGCAATGTTATATACTATCTACCAATAATTTTCATTTGTTGTTCTTTTAAATGTATATTGTAAACATTTTCTTGCAGCCATATTTTATATTTTTCTCTATCAGTAAATCTTTCTTCCATTCTATTGCCAACCAGTCTATCAGTCTATATTGGGCCATTGGCAGATCCTTATAAATTTTCCCTATTAATTCCTTTTCACCTTCTATTTTTTCCCCTGATTAACTTTTCTAGAAGCACATCCTGTATTTCATCTAATAATTTAATTATCCCTTATACTTGAATTCAGTATTGCATTCCAACCATTGAAACCAATTCTTTTCCCTCTATCAATTTCTCTGTTCTGTTATACAAGCCTCTAATTATATTAATCCCCTTTGCCTTTAATTTTTTAAATATTTTCCCAAACTCGTCATTATTGTACTCCTGTTTAAATATTCTATTGGTAACCAATTCCAATTTTTGTACCCATTTCCTGCTGGAAACTCAATTTCCACTCCAGTCCCAGGTCCTTTGCAGAGAGAAATAGGTCTTACTCCACCATTGTCAGGTATTTGGCACTCTCGCCCTCAGTCCTCATAACTTTCCCAGTTCCTGCTGAGGAAAAACATCCTCCCAATATGCTCCTCTCATCATCATGCCATGGAGATGGTGTTTCTCAGGACAGTGAACACCGTTTTCATAAGGCCATATAAGCCTTTGCTACATGTTAAGTCTCCCAGAAGCCCTTTTGCAGACACCAAGCAGGGTTTGATACTACTGTAGTTTCAGCAACAGCTTTCTTCTTTCCATTCTTCTCTGAAGGCCAGCTTTATGGAATATCTGGATGATACCTGTCCATCTGAGCTGTGCATCTGTCCATCCTCTTCAAAATTCATTGGTCTCCTGATTGTTTCTCTGATACCCTCCTTGCCAGGACACTGAGTTTTGATGGACAGCCTTCTCTAGGCAGCATTATGGTTGAACCATATTCTTTCCATTCTCTAACAGTGGATTTAATGACGCTTTGAAAGATGTTCATAATTTAGCATTTTTAAATTCTTTTTGTAACTTTATCCCAGATTTGGTTTGACTGTCTTTGTGATATTTGATTAGGAAAATCTCTCTCAACAAACTCTGGGCCCTTCTAAAAACAGGGTAATATTTAATCAGAGATCACGTGGCACTGCAGTCAGTCACACACAGGCTGACTCTGTCCAACTAGCTGATTTAGGCAAGGCACAGCAAATGGGGATTAATGGACATGTGTCAGTTTGTTTTTGTTTATTTTGTGTTGAGTATTTTGTGTACAACAAGTGTTAACACTGCTCAGACAACCCACTTCAGTTCCAGGTTCTTACACAAGGAAAAAAAATACTTTTGCAAGGCACTGAATTACTTCATCCTCCTTCTAATGGAATACAGAGCCAGAATTGTACCACGTGAATCTCCTGCAGGTTATAATTGGAGCATTTCCCCAAATATTGGCCATTCCTCACAATATTTTCTGCTCTGTACTTTCTGAAGAAAATGTTTCATGGTGGTTCCAATCAGAATTCCACTCCCCGGAAAAGTAGAGGGAGGAATTGTGATTGAAACAACAGCTAGTTCACTAGGTACTGCTTCTGTTAGAGATAAAATCATCTAGACCAATGATTCCCAATTTCTGCTCCTCCAGATGTTTTGGACTTCATCTCCCAGAAGCCTCAGCCATCTTGGCCAATAATCTGGGATTCTGGGAGCTGAAGTCTAGAAGGCCAGAGTTTGGGAATCGCTGATCTGGACAAATATCATTTGGTAGAATGGCAGCTCCATATTAGCAAGATTCCTGATTTTAGAAGTACCTGAAGAAATACAGGCTTCACGCAGCTTTCACCTGCTGCCTTGTGCATGAGCCCCATTCATTTAAATGGGGCTCAAGCATAGGCATTATTTGTTTTACACAGGGGAGTCCGGAACGGATCCCCGCGTAAACAAAGGGCGCACTGTACTAGTGGACATTAAGGGAACTACTCATACACATAGAATTATAAAATCATTCTTTACAAGGGTAGCCTTCCTATCTCCTAGTGTAGTTTGTCAAATGTAAGAACCCTTCTTCACCATTTATAAAGACTGTGTTTAATCATGATTTAATTTTATTACAGTTATACCCAAGGATAAAACCTAGGCAAAGAACTCTTGCCTGAATCCCATCATTTGGCAATAAAGTATCTTGCTGGTAACTGGAAGATGAAAATATACACTGGAAACATTTTCAAGTACATTTCACCAGACGTTAAGCTATACTTGTTTTTAAATGGTGCTCTTGTTTAATATAACAGACAGCGTTTGAGATTTTCAATCTGCAATTCATAAGTGAGGTCTGCTCCATGTTAACTCGCCTGGTCTCTGGGTGAAGTACTCAAACACAGCCTACAGTATTTTCTGCCATCTGAACTTGTGCTACATGTTAAAACCTTTGCAAAACGCAGATATGCTATATCTGATCAGTTGTAGTCCACAGTAACTGTCCTGACATGTCAAGATGTTTATTATTAAAATTGTCAACTGAGTGTTGCGTTTGCTGTGTAAATCCTTAGAAGATCTCAGAACGAGTTGACATTTTGGAGTACCAACAGTTTTCTGGAATGGAAGGTGTTACTGATAATGACAAGAAAAGCATCAAGGATGAATGGGTTTTGCACACCTCCCAAAACTGCACTTGTTCCTTCACTTGATGTTTTTTCTTGATATTCTGCTTACAGCACCAGTTAGCTTCCCTGTATTCCATTACACTTTTTCATACACACACCCCGAATTCCATCTTCTGGAGAAACCTGCATTCAGATTTAAGGGATCTGTATGTCTATATGGAAGAAAAGTGCAATAGTTGAGAAGGGTAAGAGTCAGGTTATAAAAAAGCTAAGGGGGTCCACTTTGAGGACCTTGAAATCTTATCTGTGAAAGTAGTTGGGTGACTGAAGGACTGATTAAAAAGGCTGAATTGGTTACGTAGAGTGAAGGAGAGAAAGAAAAGACTTATGGCAAAGATGATCTGCTGTTTGGGTTGGGAGAACGTCTGTGGTTCTGGGCAGCCCTGTGTCTTGTGCCAGGGTAAGTTATGCAATAACTTGATCCACTACAGTATCTAGTTTCAAGCAAAAAAAGAAGAAGCACTTCATTGGAATAGAAATTGTACATGATTTTATACACAGAAGTCTATTTTGAATTCCCCATTATGTTGTAGCCATACTTGTTTTATAATTTCCTCCCTGTAAACTGTAGGCCAATTGCCATTATTCATGTACACATTGTGCATAATTTATATCCATTGATGCAGTGCTGTAATTTGCTTTTACCACTGTTTAGCATTAATTGTATATATTGTGGTGATAAGAAGTGAAAGGGTAATGTAAAAGAATATTTGCTAAATGAATGTGAGTGAAAAGCCTACGATACACTGCTGATCCAGTGTGCACAATAAACTACTGCTAAGATACGGTTGTGTTTCTAGGTGCTTCTTTTCCCAATGTTAGAACTGTTTTTTCTAAGAGTTCAGTCAGGGACATTTATTGTATATATCTAATGTAGTATGTCCTGTTAAATATTGTCCACTATGCATTTTTCTTGTTGAATTCTTATGGTCATTCTACATAACCCAAGTGCATCTGTAGCAATTAAAGATTAGTAATAGTATCAGGCTGTTACAGAATAGTGCAGCTGCTTCTATAATGCAATATTTTTCAAAAATGTATGCAGGAACACTTGTGAGTTTTTAATATGAAAGTGAATAATGGTCGGAAAGCTTCCCACAACAGTGATTAAGAAAGTTCTAGGTGATGGGTAGGTGGGCTACTGTGCAAGATTAGGAGGCTGTATTCATCTCTCAGAAGACCCTGAAGGGCTATACAGTACCACCACTGTCTCCAGGGAAGCATTTTCACACCATGTGTTTTGGGCTCCAGAGTCTAGACCGTATTTTCTGGCATATAAGACGACTTTCTAACCCGGGAAAACCTTCTCAAAAGTCGGGGGTCGTCTTATACGCTGGGTGCAGAAACTTCTGAGCTGGACTGGTCACCGCATATGGTGGGGGGAGCTCAACAGTGGCCACAGAGCTTCACTCTGGACCCCACTACAAACTCCAACTCCCAGAATTCCATAGCAAAGAGCCAGCTCTAGCATTAATGTGCTGCCAAACCTCATTATTTCTCCAGTGTGGATGCAGCCACAGTTCTCCTCCTCCTCCTCTTTCTGCCCCTGGATCCCATCCTCCATTTCATGCTCCTATGCTCCTCGAGTTCACAGCAGCAGTGGAGGAATGCAAAGCAAAGGCAAAGCAATGGGGAAAGAGGAGCCAAGGCCTCTCCAAATGGAATGCATAGGGCTGGGGCTGAAGAGGAGCCTCCTTTTTTCCTGCCAAGTCCTGGAAATTGCTCAGCATAAGTAGAACAAGTGGCATCTGCATGAGAAATTGTTTGTAACTTTGAAAGCCACAAATTTCCCCCAGCGTCAGCCTCTGACTTTCTCTGTAGCAGTCCACTTTGCCCCATATCAGTGATGGCAAACCTATGGCACACGTGCCAGAGGTGGCACTCAGAGCCCTCTCTGTGGGCACACATGCTGTCGCCCTAGCACAGAGTTTGTCAGAGTTTCTTACTAGAAAGCCAGAGGGACGTGGCACTTTGCAAGAAATAAGCGGGTTCTAGGTTGCAGTTTGGGCACTCGGTCTGTAAAAGGTTCACCATCACTGCCCTATATATACCCTCCTACCCTAGGAAAATTTCTTGTACTTACTTGTTGCAATTGTTGCCTACTTCAGCCTGACACAAAACTGAATGCAGAATCTCCTCATTACTCCAACTAGCTACAATCACCACTAACACAGACTTCTATAGTATTTAATAAGGTTTTATTAGCCAAAGCTAGAATTACCACAAAGCATGAATATAAAAACTTCAAAAATCTTGTCTTTCTGGAAGCTTCATTCAGAAAGATCAACTTTACACAGAACATTTTGTGGTATTTGGTAAATATTACTTTACAAAAAAAGTGTTTAATCTCATGATACAAACCCTCACCATCAGAGAAAGAGTGGCTTCTATAAAATGATACCTAAGGCAGATTTCATATATATCATTTGGATATGAGGAGAAAAAAAACCTGAGATCTACACACCTGAAAAACTATTCTCTGAAGCATCAAACAAAGTCTTTTTCCTTTTTAAATGAATTACCCAGTATACATAATCTGTACTAGAAAAGTTGTGCTATACATTTAGCCGTAGTGCAGGTCACACTTCATCTTACATATTGAGTGCAGACAAGATTTAACAAAATAAAGTCATAGATGCAAGGCTCTATTTAAAGCATTAATAAACTGTATACATATTGCACACTAAATAAGTGAATACTTATAGGTCAAATACTCACATTATAATTGGCCAGTGCTCACATGATAGACCACATTTAGGAGATGAGGGAGGTATGTGGATGGGAAAAGAATTCTTATTACCAAAATTTGTTACCATGTGTCAACTAGCAAGGAATAAGAAGCTTATTCTTAGAGCTGATCTTTACCCCTCAAGTCAGAGAAGTTGTTTATTGGTCCCTAGATTCATAAAGGAGTTTTGCTGCCTGCAATGAAAGAGAAAGAATAGTGATAATTAAAAGCAAGGAGCCATCCTTAGGTAAGTTTTCAAAGCCAAGTCTTTGCTAATTAAAAAGATAAAGACATTAAAGACAGTGTTACATATTAAGATATAACTATTTACAGAAAAGAGGAGAGTGATAAATCCTAGGACAGTTACAAGAGAGAGAGAGAGAGCTCTGTTTCTTCCCTTCAGTTTATTTTGCTATTGTACAGTGGGCCCTCCATACTCACTGGGGTTAGGGGAGCAGGACACCCATGAAAGACTAAAGGCTGCAATTTAAAAATACACACACACAATTTTTAAAAACAGAGAACACTTCTTTAGGAATTTCAGTGCAACTCTATGGTCAACCTCTGCCAGACGTTGATCACAGCATCACACTGGAAGACCTACAAATGCCTAGAAAAGTGTTCTCTCTAGGAATTTCTAGGTCCTCCAGAACAACTCTATGGTTTCTTGCAATGGATATTGACCATAGAGTTGCACTGGAGGACCTAGAGGTTAAATCTGCAAAAGTCAAAGCCACAAATGGGGAGGGCTGGCTGTATTTATTTTTCTTGAAAGAGTTGGTTGCACCATGACAGACATCAATAAGCCAATGATGCTGCTGTTTCTGTTACTGCTGTCACTATCCACATGAAGTGTTCATGAGCTACTCATTAGGAGATAATGGCACTTGGCACTCTGGGAGGGGATCAGATTAGGGGATGATAAAGCTATCAAAAGCCAATTGTCTATGAAAGCAACATGCTATCTCTGAGATAAGAACACCATATTTCTGAAAGCCTAGTGCTGGGGAACAGTGCTAGTGGCTATATATCTTGTTTTGGGGTTTCAGAGAACTACTGAGTAAAGCCAGGTTCTAGAGTTCATTGGATCTTAGAGATACATGATACATAAAATACTATGCTTAACATTTCTTCTGGTTACCTTATGCATTGCTGCGAGCCAGGTGGCTGACAACTTCTTATTGGAATTAAAATCTTCACCAGCAGTAAATTTAATCTGTTTGAGTTCCTCTGACCCTGGTTTCTTGTACTGAAGGAGCATGCCAGTAGCACGAGTATTGCCTCCTGGTGGAGAAAAGTAACATCAGGAGAAAATGTTTTAGATTCTTATGGAAATAGATTATGCAAGTACAGTGTGTCCTTGTTTTAAGCAGTGGATCTGTTCCGGACCCCCCACGTAAAACAAAAAACGAGTATGCCTGAGCCCCATTACAAGTAACGGGGCTTGTGCTCACAGTGGCGTGCAGCAGCGCACTTGTGTCACAGGCACGCACACCGTTTCTTCTGGTGCATGGCTCCGGAAGAAGCAGCACTGCTTTCAGTGTATAATGCGCCTGTGTATGACATGAGCACACTGTACATTATGATGCTTCTTGTCTAGATAGTCTCTAAATCACTTTCTAGCCCCCATCAGTGTCATAAAGAATCATAGAGTTGGAAGAGACCGCAAGGGCTATATGTAGCTATGAATGTTAAAAGAAGACAAACAATGTAGTTGGGATGATAAGTTCATTGAGATAGGCAAAGCCTAACACAGCTAAGTAATATCCAGATTAAGCTATAGGTCACACATCTTTGGAAAAGCGGTATATAAATAAAAATCTCTCTCTCTCTCTCTCTCTCTATATATATATATATATCTTTTCCTTGGGTTAGTTGTAACAACAAGAATGTGCTATCCTGAATTTCTGACACATAGAGAGCATATTGTGAACAGTACATAGTGGAGACATTACACACTGACATTTGTTTTGAAGATGTATGATTTAGGAGTCTAGAATTTAGTAGTAAATTGCAATGTGTAACTAACCTTACCTAGACAGTACTAGTCTCTCATAAATTTGTCTATTTAGTAGCAAGATTTTCAGTTCAGTGTTCTTTATCACAGAGAAACAAAAGGGAAGGCCATTCATGAGACATTAGGAGAAGGTGGGGTCTGCAGGAAAGGGAAGAAGGGGCACAGATGGAAATAGAACATGAACCATCATATGTTCCACCAAGATTTCTGGTTTTTCATGTTTAAGCCACCCCCTACAACAGAACAGAAATTAAATCTGCCACCCCTGTTTAGCATGCACATTTCATAATCTGGGTTTTTTTAAAAAAAAAAAATCTGCATCTAGCACTGAATTGAACTGGCCTTAGCTCCTGGAAACCTCAGAGAGCGGAAATTATGTCAGCTGACTTTCAAAAGGGCAATTGTGAAAGAAGTAGTGGACTTTCAGACATCAGTTTTCTTGTCTGTTTTTGAGTTGTGGGGAGGGTTTTTTGGTGGCCTCCTGAGGCAGAAAAGTGGTCCTTGGCTTCTCAGAGTTCATTCATTCAGCCCAAAGGTTTTCAGTTGCAGTCCACCACTACCCTTCTTCCCTTTCAGCCCACTAATTCTGCAATAAATACTGTATTATGCAAGAAGACGTAATGCATTTATTATCATCTCCCCCCCCCCCAGAAGGGAGACTCATGGCAGATCGCAAATATAAATATAAACATATGAACAAAGTGTTTTTTAAAATGTGGTTAATCTCTATAATTAAACACACTTTAAAATGCATCCGTTAAAAAGAGCAGATAAAGAAGACAGTTAGCACTTTGTTAACAATCCTTTAAGTCAGTGTGTGAATAGTGCAATTTAAGAAGTTGTTGGCCCACATAAAAACAAGGACACCTAGTCTTCCTCGAGAAAGAGGCCCAGAGCTTGGAGTGCCACCAAATAGACCTCTCTCACCTCTCTTCCAGACATGGCTGTGGGAATGGCAGGACTGGAAGAAGGACCTCCTCAAAGATCTTACAGACTGCGCACACTCATATGGGAATTATGGTTCATATTGGGAGGACATCATGTTTTTAGTCTTTTTGTGAGACTGATGCTAACAGTTCAGGTTTTCTGTTATAAAATGTTCTACACTGTACACCAAAATCACCACAAAACAAAAGCAAAAAAAGACTCAAAGGTAGGTCAAATTAAACCTATGTGATATTTAATGTAAACAGAATCAACAGGAATGTTTTCTATGGAATTAACTTATATAGTTTCTGGAAATCAAACTACATACATTCCTCTGGAACTTTTTTCAAACTATTGAAATATGCAGATAGTTTGACCGGATGAGAACAGCCAAGGAATGTGAGCATCAGGTACAAAAGCACACTGAACCAAAAAGGGAAAAGGATAGGAGGAAAAAGACGACGGTGGCTCCACTGCCTGATTGTTTACCAATGATGGGACTTATGAATTTTCCTGTGATGGAACATGTTCGTTTGTAGACAATTCTTCCATTTCTAAAAAGGACAGTGTATCACAAAGTATTAAAAATCATATCCCTCGTTTACAATAGCAGAAAATCTAGTTTTTTCCAGTTCAAAATGTTCCTCAAGTCCCATGTCAACAGTAATGAGAAGAACTGGAAAAACATATTATCTAGATGCATTAAAACTATCCACAAATACATATGGTTTGTCCAAGCTGGAGGAGGCTTCCTAGATTTTCAGTCTGAACAGTCCACAGTGCTACATTTGGAAAGGAGACTGGGTAATTCTTAGAACTAGTCTTGTAGATAACTGCTATGATGTGTCATTTCTAATGCAGTGCATCAATTTAGATAATTCTTCAACCCATAGGCTGTAGGAACTAGATGGCTAAACCCAAATTTGGGTGGGTATAAAAAGTGATCCCTTTAGAAAGTTATTTATGATCACAAAACAGCAAAACTTCTTTTAGCATTCAGAAGCATAGTTGCTTGTTTAGTTGTTGTTTACTGGATAGTGGCAAACACTAGCAGCTCCGCTAAGCAGCCTGCTCCACTTCCCCCCTGACTCCCGCAGTAAGTTAAAATACAGTGGTACCCCGGGTTACGAAATTAATTCGTTCCGCCGCGGCGTTCGTAACCCGAAAGATTTCGCAACCCGAAAAAGCCATAGCCGCTAGCGCTAGAAAGCCGCGATTTCGTGCGAAAAAGCGCCGAAAAGCACCAAAAAATTTTTCGTAACCCGAAAAAACCTTCGTATCCCAGAACAGTTTTTTCCTATGGATTTTTTTCGTATCCCGGAAATTTCGTAACGCGGTGCTTTCGTATCCCGGGGTACCACTGTAACTTCAGAATGCCAGCTTAAGAGAGGGGATATTTATCCAGGGAAAAGGCCTGCCCTGGTGTATCAAGCTATTTATTTATTTCAAGGATTTATGTCCTGCCTTTCTTCCACAAGGAGATGAAAGGTATGGGCGCGAACAGACAGGCCAAAATAAAGCTGCTTCAGGTCACTTTGGAGGTATGCTGTTTAAATGATGCATGCATCCTAAGAGTCTGAAAGCTGTGTCAAAGTCACGCTCCAGTCCTAAAGACTGGAGCACAGCTCTGGCGCAGCTTCTGGCCTCTTAAGATGCAAGTGTCATGTAAACATCATACCTCCAAAGTGGCCCAAAGCAGGTTTATTTTGGCCTGCCTGTTCAGGTGTTTGGGCCTGTATATTTCAGCAGCATTCACATAACTACTACAGTGGTACCTCGGGTTACGAAATTAATTCGTTCCGCCATTCTCTTCGTAACGCGAAAATTTCGTAACCCGAAATAGCTTTCCGTTGGCGCTGGAAGCCTATAGCATTTGAATTTCGCGCCGAAATGAATTTCGTAACCCGAAAAATATTTCGTAACCCGAAACAGCTTTTGCCAATCTGACTTTTTCGTATCCCGGAAATTTCGTAACGCGATCATTTCGTATCCCGAGGTACCACTGTACTTGTCTCAGTATTACTCCATTTCTGAAATTACTCAGTGGAAGAACCTCTTCTTCACTTAAGCAGATGCAATCAGAAAAATGGTAACCTCCAATTCAAACCAACCCACCCACCTAACAGAAGAAGAATCTCTGCAGTGGATACGAATAATTAAGCAATAGCAATGGCATTTGCATTTCTATACTGCTTCTCTAAGTGGTTTACGATATGTAAGCCAATAGCCCCCAACAAGCTGGGTATTCATTTAACAACTAACTTACAAAAGGATGGGAGGCTGAGTCAACTTTGGAGTTCCTGAGGATCAAACACGTTGTGGCTGCAGTACTGGCATAGAACCAATGTGCCACCAGGGCTTCTGGCATGCTCCTAAGTGCACATACAACTTAGATACAGATTGCTTACCCTGAGCAGTGTGTCTCTGTGTTACACAAACAGAATACTTTTGTGGCCCATTCTAAAGGGGATACTCTTTTGTGGCTTGCTCCATCAAGCTTAAGTCAATTTTTCTCTTTCAGCGATGACTTGTGGTAAGCAAACCATCAAGGGAAGAGGAAACAGTCAAAGTTTTGTTTGAGGTAGCCTTTCGGTTGCCAGCTGGACCAGTCTTTTTTATACTAGATTCAAGCGGAGTACAAAATAGGATGTGTGCTTCCCTGGTGATATCACAGATAATGATGGACTCTTAAATATATCATCCAAGCAGAAACTCCCATCCCCACAAGACAAATTTATACTACAGCCTGCAGGAGGCAACATGCATTGAGCAGAAGCTACAAGGGAGGAAAACATGCTTAAGAGAACTGAGCTGCATTGCTGACCTTCCATAATGTGTTCATTTTCCAAGAGGCTGGTGTAAGTATGAATGTCTTTTTCTACATCAAGGCGACAGGCAAGCAGTGAGAGAAAGATCAATCAAAAGAAATGAGTAAGAAAATTGCTCTATTTTCAGTATACAGTACACAACCATCCAAGTATTGTAGAACTCAGTAACAAACAGGATTAAGTCAGTGTAAGAAACATACAGCAAGCTAAAGATGAGAGACATCAGGAAGAATGTGGCTTTGATCCCAAACATTAGCACACTTTGCACACTTTGAATCCTTCATTCTCCATTTCATTTTATGAAATCAAGCTTCAACATTCTAAACATTCAGCCAGTCTGCACACGAATCTTATGTACATCCTAGCTAGACATATTTTTTCAGTCTGGTTAAGGGAAATTGTCCTCATTTGGCTAGGAACACTTAAAGCTTACAAAAACATCTTCAGAAAGAGTCAATAATGAGCAGCTTACCATTTAAAGCTTGGGAAGACATTTAACCTGTTTCAATAATGTTCTCGCTCAATATCCATTTAGAATTCATAACAAGATTAGTTCAAGATTGAATAAAACAGAAATACTTTGTGAGGTGGAAGGCCACAAGTTTGAGATAAATGTGCCATTCTTTTATTAACACTAAAATGTTTTCATTAACAAACATGTCATTAGCATTCCCCTACCAACTGCTAGTGGCAACTACAAGTTTCTCCTAGGCATCCACATTGTGAGTCAAGAGCCCATGGTTTCTGGCATAGTCTACAACAGATATTTATTTAATTATTTAAAACCCATTGGACATGTTCAGTCCATCATTGAGAATGTCCAATGTGTCATTAAGCCAGTACTTTCACCAAAGTCTCATTTTGTAAGTAATTCCACTGTTTGTACATTTTTTGAAACAAAAAGCAGACCAAGATCAAATAAATTTAACACAGAACAACTGATTTGTCCCTATCGTGTGAATGTGGACTTGGGAACAAGCATTTGTTGCCAACCCTTTACCTTTTTTTTCTCCATGCCCTCAAACTAAATAATAGGACAAGTGTGAAGTGAACTTTAATTAGGTGTTTGTGTTTGCTGCAGATGCTGCCACTGCTCAAAATAGGCTGTTTTACAAAACTGGAGTTCTACAAGAGCTAGTATAAAAGACTGTTTTTGGTTACCCGGCAAGCAACAAAAGAGGTACTTATTAATACTCAAAAACAAGTGATCACTTCACATTTTCTTGGGCTAAGCTGACTCTATTAGAATAGAGTCTGGCCAAAGTTCTAGCAAACTCAAATAAAAGAGGGGAAGTTAAAGAAGAGATATGTTTACTTCCAAAGTCCTGGAGCTTTTATTAAAAGTAGCAATTGTCTGATCAAATATAATTTAGCTGAAATCCTTCATCAGATTTTAGTGTAAACCTCTGTATGTGAAGTTAAGTGCTAAATGTCCAGTAACTTTCAAAAGGGAAATTTACCTATGTGTAAGACACTAACAAGAGTCCAGTCTTTGTATTTTTGTCAGTAAAAATCTATGACAAATGGCAACTGTGTAACAAATGACAACTCTGTAATTTGAAAAATACCATCCTTCATATTCTTTTACCTGATCCAGGTTTCCTCCTCTAAAATTCATGTAGGCATGACATGTTGGGAGACAGACTAGTATCTGAAGTTACAGCAATAGCAAGTACCTTTCTATACCGCTTATCAGTGCATTTAAGCACTCCCTAAGTGGTTTACAAATTGTAAGCTAATTGCCCCCAACAATCTGGGTACTCATTTTAGTGA
Organism: Sceloporus undulatus; assembly: GCF_019175285.1. NCBI lineage: Eukaryota > Metazoa > Chordata > Lepidosauria > Squamata > Phrynosomatidae > Sceloporus > Sceloporus undulatus. The sequence continues at coordinate 364,202,781 of NC_056522.1, read as the reverse complement.
CCTCAGAAGGATGCAAGCCTGAGTCGAGCTTCAGCCCTTTTGCTGGTATTGAACTCGCAACCTTATGGTTTTGAGTGAGTGGCTGCAGTACAGGCATTTAACCACTGTGCCACCTGGGCTCATCAAGTTATGCGAAAGGTTGACCAAAGCTGGTATCAAACAACACCTGGCAGACAACACGTTTATTCAATAAACCCACACAACATTTTAACAACTGAATATAGCTTGATATAAAAGTTGGAGAAGAGTGTTGAGGAAACGTGGACAGACAGAAAGACAAACAATTGAGTCCTAGAACAAATCAAGACAGAAATCTTCCTGGAAGCCAAGATGATAAAACTGAAGCTGTTGTATTTTGGCCACATTATGAGGAGACACAACACACTTGAAAAGACAATAATGCTAGGAAAGGTGGAGGGAAGTTGAAAGAGGAAGACTGCACACCAGATGGATGGATTCCATCAGGCAGGTCATGGGCCTGAACCTACAGCATTTAAGCACAGTAGTGGAGGATAGGGCAACTTGGCGATGTATCATCCACAGGATCTCCATGAGTTGGGGTCTACTCGAAGGTAGGTAAGGACAACAAAAGCATCTTACAAAATGTAGCATCTCTTGTCATCAAAGTAGTATGCATAGCATGGCAAAATGGTTTGAGTGTTGGCCTAAAACTCTGGAGACCAAGATTCGATTCCCAGCTCAGCCCCAAAACCCACTGGGTGGCTTTAAAAGTGCTTGGCCAAGGTTTAAGTATCAAAGTATTAGAGAAAGAAACAACTTACTCTTCACTGTACATTAAAACATTATGAGACGATACACACAGAGCAACTAATTAATTGAAAGATTTACCTCCAGGAGTAAATCCCTCTGTTAGTATCTGAACCGTTGAAATCTGTGCAATTTCAATTTCGTAATGGCTCTCACCATCCAGAAACAGGTATCTACACACAAAAGAAAAGAACACTGCTTGTTTCATATATGACAGTCTGCATGTCTTGAAATATTAAGATCCACTTGAAAAAAAAACCCTTGTTTTACAATTATTGATTTGACTTTTATATATATATATAAAGACAAATGTGATAGAAAGTTAATTAAACTTAGGTCAAATTCAGAGACACAGCCATGTTAGTCTGGAATATCAGTATGTAAAAGAGATCTTGCAGAACCTTTGAGACTGAGTGAACTGAGTGAAAAATATTGTAGCACAAGTTTTTGGAAACCTGGTTTACCTCCTCGGATGCATGGAGTGAACTGGTGCCCAGGAAGGATCTTTATAATCAGATTGTATGGATAGCCATAGAAATGCAAAACATGTGCATACGGTGATGAGGTGACAAGTTTAGTTTTAACTATGAAGGACCAAGGCTGCATCCGCACGGCAAAAATTATCTGGTTTGACATCCCTTTACCTGCCATGGCTCAATGCTATGGAATGCTGGGAATGGCTGTTTGTTGTGGCACCAGAGCTCTCTGAGAGGCTAAATGTCTCACAAAACTACAAATCCCAGAATTCCATAACATTGAGCCACGGTAGTTAAAGTGGTGTCAAATCAGATTACTTTTGCAGTGTGGATGCAGCCCAAAATAAGTCTAATTGTTACTGAAGTGGAAAACCAAAGTTTGGGTTTGTAGTATTGGGAAGTTTATACTCCCACGTTCACATGGTAAATTCCATCATGTACATGAATTGCTGGAACAGGGCATATGGACACTTTGATGGACTCAACAGATATTTTCAAGGGAATGGTAGTATGCTCTCTTATAAAGCTTGGCTGGCAGCGAGCTCAGACGCACACAGTAGCTCAGCTCATGCCTTAGTAGTGACATACTTTTTTTTGATGGAGGGGGAAATCATAGTTAAATGTTCCTTCATTTAAAAAAAAACTACATAGAAAAAACTAAATGTTACAAACAAAGAGTTCTAGCTTAGCAAAATGATGTGCCAAAAGAAAGCGATGGGCAGGAACTCATTTATATGGAGGAATGGTGGATCTTAGGAACTTCTGTTTGCTGTCCAGACCCCAGAGGCAATCTGTCCAGTCTCAAAAAGGGCCTGGTTCTGTCTCGCTAGTTCTGTTCCAGAAAACTCATTACTGGCTAAATCTGGAAGGAGACCATAAACATACTACACATCTAAAGGCATTTCAACTATTTCTTCAATGTAAAAATCATGTCTTTGGCCAATGATACCATGTTTTGCTAGACATTCTTTGAATAATATGAAAAGGTCTGCTGCATGTAATGTAATTAATGTATGAATGGTATTCTATATTTGATCACTACTATATCTTTTAGGCAGAAAAACCAGTACCCATGGGTAGCATAACACATTTGGTGTTTTGCTGCAAAGCTCTACTGTAAACAAAGAGACCAGCAATTTCCCATTCAAGATAAAGTTCATCTGAGATGTTCTGCAGGACAATATTTCTATAGCCTTAACAGCTAGAACACTAGTTTTTTTAAAACACCTACAACATCAGGTTTTTTTTTTAATTATTGTTGTTCTTTGGAGAATTGCCTCAATGGCTCTAGTGTTCTAGATTAGATTTCAATGACAGGCACTTCCAACAGTCATCACACCACTGGTTCTCACCTCTGGTTGTTGGAAAGTCGACAGACCATCATCTCTGTCTTTTCTGATGTTTCTGGAGTTACATAAAATGTAGCACCTTAATATCCAAAAAAGGGGAAAGAATGGGAAAAACTGCATTAAAATACCTAGAATAAATAATTAAGACTGCCTAGTTAATCTGGTTCTAAATCTCTTATTAGATGGAATAGTTTATTAAGCTTTCTCAGACTCATTTTGATTAATGGGGGGGGGGGGGAGTAATGCCATAGACTACTAAGATAATCCCAGTTTTGTTTTCTTAATAGAAAAGAACCCTGCAGTTGAACCAATACTAGCTCCTTTCAGCCTTGTCAATGAAAAGAAAATGTAAGTTCCTGTCCTTGGAGGACAGTTAAGAATAAGCAGAAAAATCACTATGAGTAATAAAGAAAACTTTTTTGTAATAATGTCTGAATAACCAGGAGCCCTGGTGGCACAGTGGTTAAATTCGAATTCACAAGGTTGTGAGTTCAATCTCAGAGCTCCAAAGTTGACTTAGCCTTCCATCCTTTCATAGGTCGGTAAAATGAGTACCCAGCTTGTTGGGGGCAATTGGCTTACAGACTGTAAACTGCTTAGAGAGTGCTGAGTTTCCCTATTAAGTGGTATAGAAATGTAAATGCTATTGCTATTGCCAATAACAGATTAACTATGATGATTTCATGACGACTGAAGTTATGGGGGAAAAATCATAAACTTTAGGAGGAATATCCTGATAGTAAGAGCTATTTAATAGTGGGACTGACTATACTCAAAAGCGGTGGAAGCAATGACTGAAGGGCACTTTAGCTATGGATTTCTGCAGCTGCAGATGGCTGGACAACATGACCCTTGGGATCCCTTGCAATACTATGATTCTATGATGAGGCACAGAAATGTCACCAAAATCCAAACAGATCTACTTCTCTTTTCTTCACCATCACCAAATCTTTACATTTCCCCTTGCAACAGCCATGCTATAAAACCTCTCCTAGAAGAGGTGAAAAACGAAACAAACAGTAACTGAAAGGCAGAAAAGGTCAAAGCTATACATCAAAGTTTGCAGACAAATACTGTACTAGGTAAAGGAAACAGTGATTCCGAGTAACACTATGTGCTTAGCTCCCAGAGTAAGACTTTTTTTTATGGATGGTACAATATGAGGATCAGTATCAATATCATTATCATATAATATCAATTTCTATTTTCCTGCCATAATTATATACTAAAACGTCGCATCCTTTAGGGTTCTACACATCCCAACCTCAAGTCTATCAACAGAAATATGTATATTCTTCTTACTCAGAACTTATCTCCCTCCCCCCTTATTTTTCAGCCCGAGCAGCATTCAGCAGCAAGGTGTGGGAGCCTGAAAAGTGACTGCAATGACCATCTTTAGTAGGGATGTACTGTATAAGTCTCTCTGGAGAGAGGATTTGGTGGCCATTTTTAATAGGGGCTTACGGTATATAAGCCTCATGAGGTTTGGCAGTCTTTCTGAGGCTAGCAAATCACACTGTTGTTTCCAATGTCAGATTAAATATAAAACTCTAAAGTCAAATTATCCTTCCACATATCAGTGAGACACAGTGAAAACCTAATTAATAAGCATCCCTTGGTCAATACTTACCATTCATAAGTACTTTGAGCTGTTTGTCATAGAACTCTGTTTCTTTTTGAGAAACCAGAGCACATTCAGCGCACTGGCGCACAGGATCAACAAAGCACATACGAGGCAGAGGCACTTTCTTGCTGCAGCATTTGTCACAAAAGCACTTTCCACATCTTCTGCAGTGGTGCTAATAGAAAAAGCAGGAAAAATATTTAGTAGAGCTGGAACTTTGCATTAAAAATTCTGGCATATGACAAGTGCCACTGAACAGAACTGAAATACATGAATAGTTAAACATAGTATGAGTATACATGTGGAGGAGAGAACCTTGAGATCCCTAGTTAAGCCCCTGACTGGTTGTCTGAAAACCTAGGATAAAAAGAATTATAATCTATGCAATATTCCCATATGGCTTTTCAGTTATAATGCATTATTCCCTGTACAGTACTCTACTTCCCATAAAAGTCTAATGAAGCCAACTACTTTAACACAGTAAAATTGCCCTCCCTCTTTCTTGTCCCGATAAATCATAATAGAATTCCAAAACAGTGAAATCTGGTATTTTATAACATTCAAGTTTTGTCTGGGTTTTGAAAAGATGTGTAAAGACCAGCAATTTGACCAGCTTCTTAACACACTTAAGAATCTCCAGGGCCAGCACAGAACCTCTCAACTCTTTTTCTTTTCCTTTCATTCAAAAGAGAATGAAACAGCAAATTACTCTCCATTCAGCCCCAAAGAGTCCTATTTCTGTTTCACAGACTCATAGCAACGTAGAATTACAAACAGCCTGCTGGGTCACCTCCCCTGCCAGAAATTCAATGCTTTTAAACTAAACATTTTCAAGTGAGGGACATACCTTATAAACCAAGGAATCAACACAATCTGTGATAGATAACAGTTTCTAGACAGATCGGCTAGATTCATAAACTATAGGATAATGATATTGCACGCACCTGAGGAACTTTTAAGATTACTAGGGATGAGGGCGCAAAGCATTCACAGAGAGATGTCAAAGCCACAATTATGCCTTACAAGTTTGCCTACCCAGAAAGATAAGCTGTTTAAAGTCCAAGAGCCAACATGGTGGAGTGGTTTGAGTGTTGGGCTAGGACGAGGGGAGATCAGGGTTCGAATCCCCACTCAGCTATGGAAACACACTGTGTGACTTTAGGCATGTCACACACTCTCAGGCTTAGGGGAAAGCAATGGCAAACCTCCTCTGAACAAATCTTCCCAAGAAACCCCTGTGATAGGGTTGCCATGAGGCAGAAATGACTTGAAGGCAGGCAACAATAACAACGAAGTCCATGAATTAGCCAAAATTGCCCATTCCAAGATAAACAGAAATGAGAGATACCATCCTACTAATGATGCTCACTTGTGGTATTGTCTATGGCTCTGAATGCAAGCAACTCTTCATGAATGCATGAAGAAAGGAACCACTGATTGCTTCCAGAGTGTTTACAGTTTTCAGTGAAACTTTTCTTACAGCAAAGGAGACAAACATTGGAGCCTTTCCATCCATGGGTGTTTGGTTCTGCAGATGGGAAAAAACACGGATGCTGAAGCTCCATATTATTCAATGGGTGGCAACATACGTGCACCCACGCCACCACTGAATAACATGGGCCATGACAATTTGCGGGCGGTCAAATCCTTGGATTGCTAGCTTACCAATAGGGCAGGCCCACTGTATATTCAGTGTTAAGAGAGACCTGCATCATTAACTCTCTGGAGTTCATTAAAATTTACTACCACACTTGTGACTTTGCTAAAGATATTTTGAACAAAGATTAATAGGTCAGTGTACATGTTGTATCCAACCTCTTACCTTTCTGGTTATGAAGTCAAATTTTGTACTGCACTGCATGCATCGGGGACACTGGAAGACAGGAACATAAAAGATGTGAAGATCTGATATAGTACTCTGGGCTAGAGATGGAAAGAATGCATTGCAAGTTACAGAACAGATTTCTCTCTTCTGATATTTTTTTTTCTACATTCATACACATTTCTTTGCATATTTATACATGTTTCCTCTCAGTCTGTCATTTCTTCTTTTACAGAGATGTTCTTCTCTGTAGAAAACCATCTACAGTGAAACCTTCTGCTAAGGAATTTGCAGGAGAAAATGGCTTCAAAGATAACCCATACAGTGTATTGCCAGCTAATCTTTCATTCCTATGACCTCTTCTGTAAACCCCAAACATAGTGAAGTTAGACCTGGCATTGTTTAAATTTAGTTAAACAAGCGCTCTTTATTCATGACTTCCCAGGCAGAAAATAGAAAACAAGTTTGCTCCATCCTCAATATGACATCCCTTCAAATATTTGAACAGGGCTATCATGTCACCTCTTAACCTTCTCTTCTCCAGACTAAACATAACCAGCTCCCTAAGTCTCTCCTCATAGGGCATGGTTTTCAGACCCTTCACCATTTTGGTCACCTGCCTCTGGACATGCTGCAGTTTCTCAACATCCTTTTTGAACTGTGGTGCTGAGAACTGGACACCACAGTTTGACCAAAGCAAAATAAGAGTGGTACTATTACTTCCCTCAGTTTAAACAATATACTCCTATTGATGAATCCTAGAGTTGCATTGGCTTTCTTGGCTGCTGTATTACATAGCTGACTCATATTCAGTCTGTGGTCCACTAAGACTCCTAGATCCCTTTCACATGTACTGCTGTCAAAACAGGTTTCCTCCATTCTATATCTGTGTATTGCATTTTTAATGACCTACATTTCTCCCTGCTGACATTCATTTTGTTGGGTTTTGGCCCAGCTTTATAATCTGTTAAGGTCATTTTGAATTCTGATCTTTTCTCTGGGGTATTAGCTATCCCTCCTAATATGGTGTCATCTGGAAATCTGATAAGTGTGACTGCTATTTCACCATCTAAATCTTTGATAAAGATACTGAGTAGAAATGGACCCAGGACAGAACCCTGTGGCTGCCCACTAGCCATTGAAGTGGAGCCACTATTGAGTATTCTTTGGGTTCAGTCAGTTAACCAATTACAAATCCACCTAACTGTCGCAATGTCTAATCCACATTTTATTAGCTTATTTACAAGGATATTATAGGGGACTTTGTCAAAGGCCTTACTGAAATCAATAAACATTCCCTTCCTCTATCAAGCATGTGAATCCATACAAAAAAGAGAGGTAAGATTAATCTAGCATGATTTGATTTTTTTGGGTAACCCATGCTGACTTTTAATAATCACAGCAATTTTTTCTAAGTGTTTATAGACTGTCTGTCTAATGATTAATCTTTCCTGGTATTGATGTCAGGCTGACTTTGTGGCAATTATTTAGGTCCTCTTTCCCCCCCTTTTTTTGAAGGTGGGGAAAGCATTTAGTCATCCCTCCATATTTGCAGCTTTGATATTTGTGGATTTGATTATTCACAGATTTCATTAATATGTTCTCTCTAGGACTGTCTAGGTCCTCCAGTGCAACTCTGTGGTCAACTTTAACTAAAAGTTGCACTGAAAGACCATTTGTAGCTACTCCAGTGCCATTCTATGGTCAGTGTATGTTGGACATTGGCCACAGAGTTGCACTGGAGGACCTAGATTCCTAGAGAGGTGTCCTCTCAGGGAAAACGTGTTTTATTATTTGCGGTTTTTCCATATTCACAGGGGTCTTGTTCCCCTAACCCTAGCGAATATGGAGGGACAACTGTATACTCCTCCAGTCTGCTGGGGCTTCTGTTCTCCAGGAATTCTCCAAGATTAATAATAATAATAATAATAATAATAATAATAATAATAATAATAACAATAATAATAATAATTTTTATTTGTATGCCACTTTTCCTCCAGATCAAAGCGGTTCACAACATTATTGCCAGTAGCTCTGAGATTATTTTTGCCAGTTATTTTAACACCCTTGGATGTAGTTCATCTGACCCTAGAGACTTGGATTCATTTAGAGAAGCCAGGTATTCCTGTACTACCTCTTTACCTATTCTGTGTTGCATTTCCCCCACTGGATCATCTGCTCTTTTCCAGAGAAGACCAAGGCAAAGAAGGTGTTGAGTAGTTCTGTATCTTCTCTGTTCCCTGTTAGCATTTCACCATCTTCTCCATGCAGCAGCCCTACCATTTTCTTCTTTTTCTTTTTGCTACAGGCATACCCCACAAAAGCCCTTTTTATTGTTTTTAACCTCTCTAGCAAGTCTGAGCTTGTTCTGAGCTTTAGCTTTTCTAACTTTCTCCCTACATGAGCTGGATATTTGTTTGAATTCTCTTCCTCCATTCCCCCTCCCCCTCATTTTTTGTATATGTCCCTTTTGAGTCTTAGCTCAGTTGAATGTTCTTTAGAGATCCGCAGAACTGTTTACAAGACAGGCAATGCAAAATGAAAGCTCCTTATGGTTGCCTCAAATAGTGAAGGAAGTTCAGCGACCAACAATTGGGGGGGGAATCTTAAATGGTAAATAGGGGGGCGGGTTTATTTCCACAAATAATTTCTTGTTCTTTTACTTCTGCAGTCAAACTGCTATGAAAATTTTGTGAAGAAATTTCACAGAACAACAATGAATAGAATCCTTACACTCATCTGATTTGACATCAGCCAAATGGCTTTTCCAGCATGATGCTCAACAGAAAAACAACAGAGAGCACTCGCTGCTAGTTAGGTACAGGCTTCAGTGTCACAGACATTTCATCAACAATTCCCAGTTGCATAACAAAAATCTTATGCATGGTTCAAACCTAACTGTATGATGGAAATATCAGAAACAGAAGCATTTCTTTACAGCTGAACACACTAGTTTAGATCCAGGATCTGCCTTCCGCTGATAGAAGATGCATTCACTCATCTTGGTACGATTCCCCCTTTCATGTGCTCTGCCCTCATACCTTCTCGGCTTTCTCACAGCAAATGCCAAAATAATTCATTCTCTTAGTTCTGACAACTACATCAGTTCTGGTAGCCAGTTTACCACCCCTTGGACTCCCCAAGAGCAACAAAAAGAGCTCCCTTCCAAAATGAACTGCTTGAAGTCCACTGGCTGGATGTCCACTTCTGGTCTTGGAAAACCATAAAACATATTAAACAGTGCAGGAAGGCAATGCAATCTCTTTAAAAGGTTAGCTGCTGCTTCTGGACTTCTTCCAAGAGAGACAACTCCCCCTTTTCTGGCCAAAAACTGGAGATAGCAAGAGCTGCAAAACAACCTAAAGTGGCTCCAGGGCAAATACTTATTTTATTTATTCCATTTATATGCTGTCTTGCTCCTGGTGTGGGACCCAAGGCAGCTCACAAACTCTGAACAAACACCTGATAACAAAAATTTAAACACAAATGAAACAGACATAACAATTCCACCTATTTTCCCTTGCTATCAGCTATACCCCAAGCACCAGTGATGTACTGAAATCTTTTAGTCCAAGTCTTAAGTCAAGCTTCTAGTCTCTAGTTCAGTCTCAAGTCCTTGCAAGATACAGTTGGCCCTTGGTATCCTCTGGGGTTTGGTTCCAGGACCACCTGTGGATACCAAAATCCATGGATACTCAAGTCCCATTAAATAAAATGGCAAAATCAAGGTTTGCTTTTTGGAATTTATGTATTTTAAAAATATTTCCAAGCTGTGGACACTTGAATCCATGGATTAAAAAATCAGTTGATAGAGGGTTGACTGTACTTTCGAGCTGAGTTTCAAGTCTGGGAGACAACTTTAACAGGGGGAAAAAAAGAAGAGGTGATGCATGTTTCTTGGAGGGGAACAACAGACACGTTAGGCAATGGGATTGAGGTGGGGCTTGGGGTCTGCCAGGCAGTTGTTCCCACTACAAATCAGAGAAGCCTTGTAAAGCTTTCCTAAAACTTTACAAGGATGCTTTCACCTCAAGCTTGGTGCCTAACATTCCCCTTCAAGAAATGCGCCCCATATTTTTAGAATGGATCTTGCCTACTGCTAGAAGTGTATGACACCATCAAGTCAGTCACTATGGCTATACAAGTCTTGACTTGAGTTGAGTCAGTGTGTCATTTATTGCTGAGTCAAGTCCAATTCAAGTCACTGAACTGACTTACAGTACATCTGAGTCAATCCACTCATGTCTACATCACTGCAAAGCACCCACCCAGAACATGCAAGAGCGGCTTCTTCTCCTTTGTTTAAAAACTATTATTGTATCTCTCAAAGCTTCTCTCTTTTGTTAAATCCTTCACTTGATACTGGGTTTCTCAACCAGCGTTCCCTGAAACTCTGGAGTTCTCCAGGAAATCCCTACAGGTTCCATGAGAGATCATGACTGAAAAAAACCAAAACCCAAACACTTCCTTAAAGCTGTACATATAATAAATTTTATGCACGGTTTCCCCATGGTCTTAAAATTATTTCAGGGGTTTAAAGGTTGAGAAATGCTGCCTTAACCACTAGTCTTCATCCCCTACTGACATGAAGCATATCTGTATATAACTCCAATGAATAAATGCATCTTTCCTCTTTTACTGCATCTTTCTTTTTCCTATGGCTATGAACTTTTTTAACTAGAAGCTCCTTGGGGTAGGGATTTATTGCCTTACCTGTTTTCGGAATACCTAAACCATAAACACTGATGGTGCTGTACCACTATTATTCTCATTTTAAGGCAAAGCTCTAATCTGAAAAAAGAGATCTTTGATGAACAACCATCAAATGAGACTAGAGTCATACCAGGAAATGGGAGACATCAAGTTACTGTAAAGAAGGAAGATACACAGATGAGACTAGAGAACAAAAAAGGGAGTGTGTTAACATCAGAGCTGGGGCTGGTTCTACACATTTCAACTGTAGGGAACAAAGTCTATTGCAGTGGTCCCTCCACATTTGCTGGAGTTATGGGTGAAGGACCCCTGTGAATGTGGGAAAACCACAAATAAAAAAAAAAAGCCACTATTCCTTTTAATCTAAAAGAACACCTCTCTAGGAATCTCTAGGTCTTCCTGTGCATCTCTACAGTCAACATCTGCCAGAAGTTGATCATAGAATCATGCAGCAAACAGAGAGGAGACAAGCTCCCAGTGCTCTAGCTGTTTTATTCAGTGTTTAAAAAGCCTCATGCGTTTCGGCCACATTAGGCCTTCTTCAGGGGCTGAAAACAAATATAAATACCGTACACTTAAAATATAATATTTAAAAAAACAGGACAACACTTGAAAACTATGATGTCCTTATAGATCTTGTCAAAGCTATACATCCTCTTTGAGAGAAATCTCTGGAGTTATAACCACTCTCCAAATTACAGGACCATATAGATAAAGGGACCAGACAGTGTGGCATTTCTGTATATATACATATTCCAGGTGACCCTGGATATGTCTTGGGTCTGGACACAGGGACAAATGATGCAATCTCTCCTGATACTTGCTCATTCTATTCATGTCCTTAAATAACTATATTACATTCATACCCATATGTGTGTTCTGGTATATAATTTCTCTTTTCAGATTAGAGATTGTAGGTTGAAATCATGCCTACAAATGCCTAGAGAAGTGTTTTCTCTAGAAACCTCTAGGTTTTCCAGCACAAATCAATGGTTAACTTCTGACAGAGTTGCCCTGGAGGACCTAGAGATTCCTAGAGAGAACATATTAATCAAAAGGGTAAATAATCAAATTCGCAAAAGTCAAAGCCACAAATGTGGAGGGCCATCAGTCTACAGAGGGATTGCAATAATACTATTAGGACTGTAACAGTGTCTTCTCCCTTTCACATTACACAGCTGTATATATAGATTAAAATACAGGGGAACTGAACCATAAGGAAACAGAGGCCGTTATATAGGCTATACCTCTCCATTTTACCAATATATGGTGTATACTTCAAACTAGAACTGGAATACACCGCTCCATCTCTTAAATCTGACTACCTTCCCCCCACCTTCATCTCTGGTTGGGCTGGAAAAAAGTAGGTTTAAATCACCTCCAAAATGTTTTTGATTTTGTTGTTTAAACCAGTTACTTGCATTAAAGTGTAGGACTACATCCATATAGCACTAAATCAGAAGATTACAAATTATAAACCATATTTGTGTTTGTTGTGTTACAGTATTTGTGTTTGATAAAAAAAAAGAATTAGAAGAAGAAAGAAAATGAACCAGTAAAATGCAGTCCAGATGTCAGGGCCACTCGCTTTAATAATAATTGTTCTTTAAAGTGCTCTTTTAAAGCAAGTTGTTTTGAATGATCTTACGTTAATTGAGGGATCCATTTCTGAATGTAATTTCTTGCTCTATAAAATAACGTGCTTTAAAAGAAGCGACTGGCACTAACCATGAACAACTGCCAAGCTGTTAACGTTGAACTGTTTGAATTCAAACATTTGTTGTTGTTGTTCCAGTATGAGCTGTGGCGTCTCCTTTTTTTGAGGTCTTTAAACCAAGAAAATTAATCTTAACAGAGGGAAATGTAGGATACTGCACTGACTTGGTCAGTAAAAATGCAATGCACAGATATAGGATGAAGGACACCTGCTTGACAGTGGTACATGC
>NC_056522.1:364153589-364185083 GCF_019175285.1 Sceloporus undulatus | reverse complement strand
GAAATTGTTTATGTTTCTATTTCTCTTAATTAAATCAAAGCAACGCTGGGAGACTGTTTCGCCTCCTTTGAGGCTGAGAGAGTGTGACCTTTTGCCCAAGGACTTGAACCAAGGTCTCCAGAGCCACCTTCCGACTGTCGGGCTGCTTGCTGCCTGCCTTCCCTGCCTTCCTTAGCCCCGAGGAGGAGGGCAGACTGGACTGTTTCTGCAGTGTGTTTTGGGCCTCTGTCAGAGAGCTGCGGAGCCACAACAAACTACAGCTCCCACAATTCCATGGCATGGAGCCATGGCGGTGAAAGCGGTGCCAACCTGGGCTTGGTCTGGTGCCTTTCTTTTCCTGGCTGCCAGGCTTGAAGAGCTGTTCTCAATCACGGTGGATGGCTTGCTCCAAAGGACCGTGCTCCCAGCTCCCTTCCCCTGGGAGGGATCCCCTTTGGGACACGTCCAGGTAAGGCCCTTAAATCCGTTGCCTTAGCAATGATATATCTCTATTTCAGATTTTTACAGCTTGAGGTCCCAAACACACTGCAGAAATAACCCAGTTTGAGGCCTCAGTGCCAGAGAATCCTGGGAAGTGTAGTTTATTGTGGCACTAGAGCTCTCTGACAGAGAAAGCTGAATGTCTCACTAAACTAAAGGTCTCAGAGTTCCCTAGCATTGAACCATTGCAGTTAAAGCAGTTTCAAACCGGATTATTTCTGCAGTCTGTTTTGTACCTTAGTCTTGTCATACTGCTCAATATATTAATAATAATAATAATAATAATAATAATAATAATAAAATGTATTTATATACTGCTATTCCATGGATCATAGCGGTTTACAGCATAATAAAAACAATTTAAAAACACAATATACAATAAAATAGCAATATAAAACCAACAGTACAATTACAAGGCTGACAGGATGGAAAAAACGTCACATTCAGGGGGAGAAAACTAACACCCGCGTTCATGGGGGGAATGCCTGACGAAAAAGGTAAGTCTTCAAGTTTTCCTTGAAAACATCAAGGGAAGTGAACATGCGGAGCTCATTAGGGAGTGCGTTCCAGAGTCTCAGGGCTGAGACAGAATAAGCCCTCCTGGTGACAGCATAGCAGACATCTGGAACCATCAACAGATGTCTTTCTCCTGATCTAAGAGTGCGGGGCGGACTATATGGGGAGAGGCTGTCCTCCAAGTACCCTGGGCCCAAGCCATATAGGGCTTTATAGGTGATAACCAACACCTTGTATTCGGCCCAGAAGCGAATAGGCAGCCAATGGAGATCTTTCAGAACAGGTGTTATATGGCTGGCCCTGGAACAACCAGTGACCAGCCTTGCTGCCATATTCTGCACTAACTGAAGCTTCCGAGATTGGTACAAGGGTTGCCCCATGTAAAGCGCATTACAGAAATCTAGTCGAGAGGTTACCAGAGCATGTACAACAGTTTCAAGGTCCCCCCGGTCCAAGAAGGGTAGCAGTTGGCATATCAGCCGAAGCTGATAACAGGTGCTCCTAACCGTCGCATCCACCTGAGATGTAAGGTGGAGCAACGAGTCAAGGAGCACCCCCAAACTGCGAACCGAGTCCTTCACAGGGAGCGTGACCCCATTCAGGACAGGTGGAAAAACTTTCTTACCTGGGCCAGGAGAACCTATCACCAGTACTTCCGTTTTCTCTGGATTCACACTGAGTGTGTTTTCCCTCATCCAACCCATTACCGACGCCAAGCAGGCATCAAGAGGAGAGATGCCATCCTTAGTTACTGCATCAGTCGGAGACATAGAGAAGACTATTTGGGTGTCATCAGCGTACTGATAACACCGCGCCCCATGTCTCCGGATGATCTCTCCCAGCGGCTTCATGTAAATGTTAAATAGCATAGGGGACAAAATCGCTCCCTGAGGGACCCCAGATATAAGGGCCCTCTTGTCGGAACGACAGTCCCCCAGCTCCACCATCTGGAATCTGCCTGAGAGGTAGGAACGGAACCACTGCAAAGCAGTGCCCCCGATACCCAACTCTCCCAGGCGTTCCAGAAGGATACCATGGTCGATGGTATCGAAGGCCGCTGAGATGTCCAAGAGCACTAACAGGGACACGCTTCCCCTGTCCATAAAGATTTACTTTACATGTTATATCTGCTTAGTGACCAAAAAATTAAAAGCCCAAATATCTTAAACAAATGAGTAAAGTGACCACCGCTCTTTCTAGTTGTGTCTTTCTGATGCTACTGCTTATTTGCATTCCTTCCTTATCAATACTTGCTGTGTTACAGAATATTTCTCTGGCTCTGCAACTGTCAAGAAATGGATTGGGATCAGCTTGATGTGAACCCTAGAGTGATTGTAGCTATTAAGAAAGGTAATCTTTATCTCGCTATGTATCCCCCTTGTCAGGCTTGCACACCATACGATCATTATTCTCTTTCTGCATTTAGCTTGGCAAAGCTCTCAGGAGTCCTCAGGATAGAGTTGCTACTAAATAAATATACACCGTTTTGTCAGCAACGAAGGTGGAGAATAGTCACCACATCAACTAACCACAGATGAAAGACCTGGCCAAACATCTGAGAAAACACATTGTAGTAGCATTTATGCAGCTTTCTACAAACTTAGTGTGGCTTAACGCAGGAAAAATGCATATGCAAACTTTTACAGATACTATGATACCATGAAGAACTTTGAGAAAATGGAGGAAGATGGGGTTTTTCACAATATGGGACCCATTCAATTTTACAAAAATAATAACAAATAAATAAATGCACACCATCTTTTCAGCTCAGTCCTATGAAGGTTTGTTCAGAAATTTTCCACTAATTTCAATGGGGCATGCATGGATTAACATAATGTAAATAATATTGTTAAAACACTATTATTATTCTTAGTGGGTTTAGTTGTATCTGGATCCAGGGGCACCTCATGATCCAGGTGGAGGGGGCACCCACCCTGATATTGTTACATGAGCTCAATCACAGTCAATTGGACAATAAGCTGGTGCCTGCCTCTGTATAGATTTCCCTATAAACAGGCTGCAACCCTATGCATTTTCCTAGAGTAAACCCCAACAACATGTTGGGCTGGTTTATTTTTATCTTATGACATACTTATAAGATTGCAATGTAATCCTAGTTAATGTGTGAATATGCAAAGGGATCGTGTAGCACCCTTGAGATTAACTAACCGAGTGAAAGAAGTTGTAGTGTACGTTTCTGTTGACTTGGTCTACTTCCTCAGATGTGTGAACAGTGACGGGGAACATGTCTCCAGAAGATGTTGGATTCCATTTCTCATCATCTCCATTTGGTATGTCATCTAAGTTTGATGGGAACTGTAGCCCAGCAACATCAGAAGGATCAGATGTTCTCTGTCTCTGATATGGAAGTAGGTGGTGGTTAGTGTTATTATGTGCCTTCAAGTCAATTCTGATTCATGGCAACTCTGTCGTAGGGTTTTCCTGGCACGATCTATTCACAGGAGGTTTGCTATTGCCTTCCTCTAAGGCTGTGAGAGTGTGACTTGCCCAAGGTCACCCAGTGGGTTTCCATAGCTGAGCAGGGATTTGAACCCTGGTCTTCCTGAGTCATAGTCCAACACTCAAACTACTACACCATGCTGTCCTCATGGTACGAAAGGATAAATATGCCTTAGCACAGTCAGCAAAATCTTATACAAATCTATTCTAAAGTAAGTCCCTTATAGTTTTTCCCCAGATAACCCGGCATGTGATAGTAAGATGCAAGAAGAAAGTAATAATATATGTGTCCTCCTGTATTTTGCAGCTATTACTTTTCACATGAAAACCCCAACAAAGCTGGTTCTACTTTATCACTCTTCTCGTTTCAGCAAACCTAAAATCAGTCAGAGAGATTTTCAATCTTTCCCAAGCGGATTTGCAAAGGGTGACAAAATTATGTACTGCGGATGTACAGTACCTGCTAAGAACACTTTCTAGTGCTGTGAGAAAACATCCTGTCCTTACAGGTAAATGACTCCACTTTTTGTGTGTGTGTGTTGGTTGTTGTTCTTGCTTTTAAAATGTTTTAGAAAAATAACCTGAGTGTGTTCTGTATGTGAAACTACACTTGATCTTTTTTCAGTTTCTCAGGTCTTTTTTTCCTTTCCCCTGTAAATGTAGGTGGGGCACCTAACCTTTGAAATAATCTCCTTAGACAAGTTCATCTTGTTCCTTCTTTGTTGTTTTTATGAATTGTTTTATTCTAGAGGTTTTTTTTAATGTGAGTTCCTCCAAATCATATACTTATTGTTGCTGGCATATTTCATGGCCTAAATCCATTTGCTTGAACCAACCAGAGTAGATTCATTGAACTGAGGGAATTTAAATAAATGTTGACTCAGTCTTGGGAAGGAGAATTCAGTCTTGATTTGTTCAAGGACTCATTTGTCTTCTTGGCCATCTACGATATCCTGAGTACTGTACTCTCCTCCAGGACCACATCTCAAGAGTTTTCCTCTTATCCACCATCTTTGCTGTCCAGCTCTCACATTCATACATGATGATGGGGAATACAATGACTGGGACAATTCTAACTTTAGTGCTCAGTTGTATATCTTTGCCCTTTAGGATCTTGGCTAGTTCCTTCATAGTTCCTCTTCCCATTCCTAGTCTTCTTCTGATTTCTTCACCATTTTGATCAGTGTTTGATTCAAAACATTTGAAAAGTTTAACTGTTTCTGTTTTCTCATTATCTGGACAGGATGGCCCTCCAACTCTATGAGTCTATAAAGGTATTGCTGCTGTGTGGATTTTGGATGTTTCTGTACTTTGCTGTATGGCCAACATGGCTACCACTGATATATTTTCTAGAAAACAATGAATCATAGAATCATAGAGTTGGAAGAGAACACAGTATACAAAGGAATCTTGTAGCACCTTGAGACCAACTAAAGGAAGAGATTGGCAGCATGAACCTTCATGGCCTTGAGCCCAATTCATCATATGATGACTTCCTCCACAAAAAAGCTTTCAAACCCTTAAATTTGTTTTGTTTCAAGACTAGTTTTCTCTCTTGAATTGCTGTTTTAGCTCTTCAGCTATTCCAAGACAAAAACCAACACAAGAAGTTAAGCCTCGGCTGTCCAGTCTTAGATGGCTTTCTCAAAGGTGGCATCCCCCTGACAGGAATTACTGAAATTGCTGGTGAGAGCTCAGCGGGGAAGACCCAAATTGCATTGCAGCTGACCCTTTCTGTACAATATCCATATAAATACGGTGGCCTAGAGTCCGGTAAGAAAAATTTACCTTGGTTTATTTATTTAAAACATGTTTACCTTACTTTTCCTAAGAAGGTTTAACTGATTTAAATCTCTGCTGCCAGCCCCAGTGCCTATGAAGTGACTTGCCGGGGGTTGGCAGCAGAGCTGTCCCAGTGTTACTTCCAGTCTTGAGGTTTGCTTGTTGCACTGCAGGCGAAGGAGGAATTACTTACGTAAGGGGATACCTCCTTAGGTAAAGGTGCTAAAACAGGGTGGGCAATCGTGCGGGTTGGGGTGGAGGTTTACGCGCATGCGCACACACACACACATACACACACAGCCCACACTAACACAAGTGAAAGTAATATTCTTTCACTTCCAGATAGCAGCCAAAGTACAGTCGGCCATCCGTATCCATGAAGTCAACCATCCACAGCTGGAAAATATATTTTTTAAACAATCCAAAAAACAAACCTTGATATTGTCATTTGATATTATAAAGGACATCATTTTACTACCCCACTGTATATAATGGGGCTTGAGCATCCACGGGTTTTGGTATTCACAGAGGATCCTGGAACCAGACTCCAGCAGATACTAGGAGCCTACAGTGCAGTCAAATTTAAGTGTTTTGGGGGGCATTGTAGAGAATAGTGAAGATGAGAGGGACCTGTACTACCAAGTTTTTGTGGTAGTTTGGATGGGTTTTGACCATTTTTTCAGATGCATTTTAGGCCAGATTTGTTTAAAGAATTTGTGGGGTGTCTAAGCTCCCGTTCCCCCATCTCTTATTTATGGAATACAGCTGCCAGTATAAATAGGACTTAGGCTGGCATAATGTCCCAAATAGTATTCCGGCTTATTTTATTTTAATCCTTTTTAACTGTCTGTGCCAGGGATTGTGTTTGGAACCTTTTCCATTTAAGATGTGCTCTACTACTGAACTATGGTTGCTCCCCATCACTGTCTGATGTGGAAAAGCCGGTGGTTGACCATAAGAGAAAGTAAGGTAGAGACATGCTGAAGGAAAAGAATCTTTAAGGAAATTTTCAGAAGTTACAGAGTTAGCAACTTTAAGTCTCAAGAAAAAACAAATCATGCAGTTACAGAACATTTTGACCTATTATTGACTGTCTGGCACTACCTAGCAATAACAGTAACAATTTGGAGATGTTAGGGGGAAATTCGGCATGAATAATTTTCATTTGGTGTTTGAACCCTAACGGAAATAAGTACGAGAACAGAAATAACTACGAGACATAGCTATGTTAGTCTGGAATATCAGTATGCCAAGGGATCCTGTAGAACCCTTGAGATTGAGGAAAATATTTTTTACGGTATTTATACCCCGCCCTTCAACCCTAAAGGCTCTCAGAGCAGCTTACAATTATTATTATTTTTAATTAGATGGTTTAAATCACAATTAAACTGCTTTTTAAGGATTGGCTAAGCAATATCTGGTATATTCCTGTGATTTACTATATGTTGTTGTATGCTGTTCCTGGGTAGATTTGCCAAAACTGATATAAATGGCGACATAAATGTTTGCTTTGGTGCTGGATTGCTGAGTTTGAATTCTGGCTTCTGGACCATTATGCCATTAAATATACTGCTGTCTTCAGTTCACTAATGAAGTTGTGTGAACAGGCTTCCAAACCTCCACCTGTTCCCTCTTTGCCCCTTGTTTCCAGCAAGGGCGTCCCCTTGCACCAAGTCTCAAGATCTGTCTCCCCCAAGCTATGAGAGTCCCCAGAAAGAAAGAGTCTCACCACGCTCTAGGATCCCACTTCTGACACCAAATATGTTATGCCCAAGATTGTAAGGGCAACCTGTTTATCCTGAGAGCGTGTAATGAGAACCTCTCCCTCCGTGGACCTATTCACAGCAAGGCTGAGAAAGACATTGAGACACCAAATTTGGTTTTAAACACCATGCATGTAACATTTATTGAATCACACAAGTAACACAAACATTGATTATCAAGAGCTCTTTCACTCACACATTCATACAATACTCACACACACTTTCCTTCCGCCGAACATTGATCAGTTGTTCTCGAAGGCTGGGGATGACACCGTTGCCGCGGTAGATGCCAACAAAATGGAGATGACAGTCCAGGGTCTTTATACTTTTTCTTCTCTCTGGCTTTTGGCTGCTGGAGTCTTGCAATATTGCAGCCCATTACTCAACTTCCTCTATTTGGGAGGACAGACAGGTTGTTCAGATCAGTCCGTGTTCAAAGCAACTCGTTCTGTTCAAAGTTCTCCATTGTCCTGTCAGTTCCTCATCATGGCCACTCAGGAGATAAGGTTCTTCCCGGTCATGGTTCGTCACACCTGGACGGCACCCCGCTTCAGCTTCCAAGTTTTCAGACTTTCCTCGCCTCGGTTGCCAAATACTTTCGTCACATCAATGCTCTGCGCGGAACCATCTTGTTTGGTCCTTTAGCTATGTTTAAAGCACAATCCCTTGGTTCTTCGGTTCTTCAGCTCTGGGTTTAAGTCAGAACTCACTCATTCATCTTACACCTCCATTCTTGAACCCAAATGGGGCTGGGGGCAGGTTTCCTTATATGTCCACATAAGCTAGTAGATAGAAGCAAAACCAGGACTCCTTTTTTTGGCACAAGCCATACCTATTACTAGTTTTTCTGCACTTACCCGTAAAAAACCACTACTGTATTTTCTGGCGTATAAGACTACTTTTTAACCCAGGAAAATCTTCTCAAAAGTTGGGGGTCGTCTTATACGCTGGGTGTCATCTTATAGGGCAGGTGCTGAAACTTCTGAGCCAGACTGGAGACTCTGCGGTCGCTGCATATGGTGGAGGGGGCTCAAAAACGGCTGCAGCCGCATCCCTACCTTATGCGGCAATCATATGAAAGCAGCTACCACTCTGATAGTCTTGGAGACAGGGAGGGCTGGGCAGGCAGGGAGAGCTGACCAATCCAAGCAGGCTTTGTGTACAACAAGGTTTCCTGCTAAGTACCTGCATGTTATTTGAATTAAAATTACCATATTGAAATCAAATCTGATTTTAATTTTTTTTTATTTGGTGTGCATTGGAAGAGGGGTAGTCTTATACAGTGAGTATATCCCAAACTCTATATTTTAACTGGAAAAGTTGGGGTCGTCTTATACGCCCAGTCGTCTTATATGCCGGAAAATACGGTACTATGTCTGTGTTGTTCACACTGACTGATGATGAGAAGCCTGCAGTCTCAAAAATTATCTTCTTTTTGGTTAGAGCAGTACTTCTCAAATAGTGGGGCGCGCCCCCCCAGGAAGGGTGCGAGGCTCCGTACGGATACAGTACTTATAACAATTTTATAGACAAATGATACTATTTACAGTCGCGCGGGGGGCGCGAAATGTTTTCTTCTTCCTAATGGGGGCATGACAGAAAATAATTGAGAAGCACTGGGTTAGAGTAAGTGTGGAGGGTTACATGGGAGGAGAAGATTGGATAGCGTGTGAAGATTGTGTGAAGGAGAAGGGTTGAGTAGTAAATAATAGGTAGGAGGAGAGGAGGGAGTGAAGGTTTGAAAGGTAGGAGGAGAGAGTTGGAAGGAGAAGGAGATAGGGAAGGGCATTAGAAGGAATAAGAGTGGGGAAGATAGGGATGATTATTAGAAGGTATAGAGAAGAGGAAGACGGGAAGGAGCAGGGGGTGCTAGATGTTTATGTAATTGTATGTGTGTAATACGGTATGGATTTTTGGAATAGATATTATACTTTAAAAATTAAATAAAAAATTATCTTCTTTATTGCAGGTGCTGTTTACATTTGCACAGAGGATGCTTTCCCAAACAAACGCCTGCAGCAACTGATTCAGCAGCAGGCAAATCTGAGAGATGATGTTCCACCCAATGTGGTGGAAAAGATAAAATTTGGAAATGGTATTTTTGTTGAGCATGCAGCAGACCTGGTGAGTGCCAGAACATTTTTTGTTTTGTTTTGGGGCTTCTTGAAAGTATTGAGGCTGAGATCCTGTTCAATAGTTGTGTAAATTTACACTGGCGGAGCGGGACTGGAGTTGCATTGTGTTGGAGTTATACTGGACTGCATAACTGTACTAGGCAATGCTGCTCACATATCTGTTACTCAGTACTGTACTTAATTTCTGGAGTGAACATGCCATCTGCAATCAGGCAGACAGAATCCTTGTTAGCATCCTGGTCAAACATTAATAGCAATCAGTGGCAAAGAAAAGGTTAACTTGCATTTAGTAGACTCTGCTAGATAATTTTGCATTAGCTTGGTAGTTTAAGATTGGGCAAAGAGGTGTGACTGTGAGCGTAAAATTTCCTGCTTGTGTTGTTCTCATAGGTCCAAACCACATTGCAGAAAGAATCCAGTTTGAAATCTCTTTAACTGCCCTGACTCAGTACTAGGGAATTCTGAGAACTGTAGTTTTGTGTGACATTTAGCCTACTCTATCAGAGAGCCCTGGAGCTGCAATAAATTACAATTCCCAGGATTCCCTGGCACTGAGCCAGGGCAGTTAAAGCGGTCTCATACTGGATTATTTCTGCAGTGTGTTTTGGACTATAGCTATTGGAATGGGAAATGAGTCACCCCTACACATTAGTTTCCCGTGTTTGCTTCTTCAGTGTATAAACTTTGGGAGTTGCTCTTCCATGGGCATCACTGCAACTGAGAACCCATAACCAACCACAGGGATCTTGAATTTTTGCCATTGCACAGCCTTGTTAGAACTAACCGTTAAAGACTTCTGGTCCCACCATTTGCTGTAATGGAATGCTTTCTCTGTTATACGCCACCTTCTGCATGATTTCCCGGAAGTCAAGCTTATAACAGTGTGTTATCAGTTTGGTACTAAACAAAATCTTGGAGAGTCCTTGGAATGATAGCCATATCTAACAGAGTACACTTCCCAACCACCAAACATAATGTAGAACTCTGGCCGGCTACTAGAATGCATAATGGTTATCCTGGTGTTACACTGCTTTTGCACCTCAGATTAAGATACCACCCCTGTGCTAACTCCTAAATAATGCAACTGCTTGTGTATTTAATCCAGTGTAAACCACCAAAGGGATTCCAGTCTTAATCCAGTTTATAGACATGTAAATAAGTCATGGAGATAGCCTTGTGGGGGTGTGTGGAAGCTGTAAATAAACAACGATTATTAATATTTTACCTTCAGTTTTCTGATACTGGCTGATCTGTCTCATTCCAAATGTCAGTGAGAAAACATCAGAAGACCTTGATAAAACACATCAAATTAACCTTTTCTCCAAATTTCAGTAAAATTATTTTGATGTCCAAAGGGCAAGAGTACACATAAAATGTCAACAGTTTGCTTTTTGTGTTCTGCCTAGAATTTAACAATATCATTCAAAAGGTCACTGTCTGTAGGCAGTAGTTTGGCAATTCAAGTATTCATCATGCTGCAGTTCTTGGAGGGCTAGAACAAAACAACATCGGACAACAGATACATAATTTAGTGTTCTGGAAATCTAGGCTTTCGTAGTTCTCCTCTTCCCACCCACCCTAATAAAAAACAAAACAGCCCTAGAACTCAGGATAGATAAGACATGCTTGAAAATTGATTAACTATTGCCAAAATTCTGGAGGCCAGAGAAGTACAATTCCATAACCACCTTTCTTGGAGGAAACCCCATTAAATTCAGTTAGTCTTGCTTATGAGTAGATATGGCTAAGAGTGCACTGGGACTAATATTTCTAGTATTCTGCATAAGTTCCTGTTTCTCTTCATGACTAGAAGTATCAGGACAAATTGAATAGTTAAAACACCATTTTATGAATAAAGCATGCCATTTTTCCAAGTCACTGAAATTTTGATTGCAGAACTTACTACTACTTAAATGTAGATTAAGTAGACCAGTACTACTGAAACTGGTAGTCTGTGGACTGGTCCTGCTTCTGGAAGAGTTTCCAGGAAATAAAGAATTGTAGCCAATGGGCACAACTATGCTTTAGTTCTCAGACACACTGGAAAAAGAAAAATGTGAGTCCCTCATGGCAAATACATAGCATAGCACTATATATATTTTTATTTTTGGCAGTGGGATTGCATGCTCCTGTGGGGCAAGATGCTATGCTGATGGTAACACTGCTGCTGCTGGAAGTTCTCCCATGTCAGACAGGCTTTTGCTGAGAAGTCCGACTGCTAGTGGGCAGTACCCAGGACAAAAGACCACCATCAGGACAGAATAAGAAGAAACAGAATGGTTTCCATTTGACAAGGGAGTCAGGCAAGGCTGCATTTTATCATTGTTTAATTTGTACACTGAACGTATCATACGCAAAGCTGGATTTAGACTCTGAGGAAGGAGGCATGAAAATTGAAGGTACACAACAAAAAGCATAAATTTAAGGTATACACCAGGAGCCCTGGTGGCACAATGGTTAAATGCCTGTATTGCAGCCACTTACTCACAAACCATAAGGTTGTGAGTTCAGTCCCAGCCATTGGCTTAGTGTCGACTCAGCCTAGCATCCTTCCGCAGTCACTAAAATGAGTACGCAGCTTGTTGGGGGCAATTAGCTTACACATTGTAAACCACTTAGGTAGTGCTTAAGTGCACTGATAAGTGCTATAGATATGTATACATTCAATTTCTTACTTTAAAATGTCTAGCTTCCTGTGATTATGCTTCTCACATTTCATGTTTGGTTCACCTTTTAATCGCCATAAGTTGGCGCTATAAGTTGGAAACGACTTGAAGGCACACAACAACAACAAATGTGTTGTGCTGCTTTGAACTTTCAGTATATCAACAGCTGAACATCCCTTTTTAGTTCAGTTGTGTTATTAACCACAGCACTACTTGTAATTATACTCTGCAGTACCCCAGTAGCTTGTTGAGTGCCATCCAATCTGGGAGTCTCATCTTCTTACACTATCTCTTGTTTCATTATAGCGTTTTCATGGCAAAAGACATTCAAAAGTGCTTTACTGGTACCTTCTTCTGCACTGTACTAAGAAGTGTTAGCTATGGTCTCTTGAGCAATCCACTGCCAGTGTCACTCCACCACTGCTACTGCTACCCATTAGGTATTTGACATGTTTAGTCTGCAAGAGCCTGTCTGACGTGCAGTGCTTTCATCAACATTGGTATCATCAGCATACCCTCTTGCCTCATTGGCACACACAATCCCACCACCATGAAAAGGGAGTGCCATGGTGGGAGGCTAAAAATAGCCTTTTTAAAAACTGGAAGTAACCAGGGTGAAAGTGGGAGGTCTACATGGGAAGGCTGCATGCAACCCTTGGGCCAAGCTTTCCCCACTGCTGTTCTGTGGCCCCTCTGTTCTACTTGACATTAATATGGCCCGCTTGCCCCCTCTCAATATCAGGCCAGTTCATTTAAGGGGAAAACTGCCTAGCCACACTGTGATGTCAGGTCAATTTGTTCTTTCATTCCTGGACAATTATTGGAGCCTTGGGGTTGCAACTGGGAGAGTGGGCAGACTTCCCAAATCTGTTTGCCACAGGCAAGGGCACTGGCAGAACACCCATGACAATATCACTGAGACAGACTTAAGGCATAAGGGAAAACAGAGCAAACAAGATAGCAATCAATTGTATTAAAAGGGATGGAGAGGACAAAGAAGATAAAGATAGAATTGTTCTGTGTTGCAGCATATCTAGGCCTAAAGCCAGTTGATTGTTACATTCAAATGTAAAATAAAAAGCCCTTTTGCTGGTTACAGTTGCAGTAAGACTGGTTGAATCAATGGAATTTCATAAGCTCTGATTTATTATTTAGCAATTGATCCAATACATCATCTGTACATAGGACTAGACAAACAGATTTCGGCCATGCAGTCTTGCACTAAGGCAGAATTTCTGTCCTATCATGACTTGCATTGTTCTGCTTTTAAAGAGAGGCTGACAGTAGTAGCTTCCCTCCCACCTGAAAACAAACATTAAATAAGCTCATGTTCGAACAGTATGATAATCTGCCTTCCTCCCTAAACTGAAACTCAAAGTGGCTCACAAGTTTAACTAGAAAGGTAGAGATAAAAATACTAAGTTAATACAGTGGTGCCTCGGGTTACGAAATTAATTCGTTCCGCGGCACCGTTCGTAACCCGAAAAGCCTTCGTAAGCCGAAACAATAATTCCCTATGGGATTTTTTCGTATCCCGAAAATTTCGTAACCTGGGTAATTCGTATCCCGAGGTACCACTGACCCCCGTTGCAATTCTTCATCACAGCCTCACTTGCTGGAGGGGCAGAATTAGTAATGTAATCCTGCATGTACCCCAGTTTGGCAGTTAAACAGACCCCCTTTTGCTCAGTGACGCTGGAGGTGGGCTGCAGGGAGTCATGCTAGGAGACATTACTTCGTTATGTGTCCATAGTTAAGTAGCTGATGTAGGATACTGACGATCGAGCAGTGCAATCCTCTTATCCATTCAGTGAAGTTTGGTGCAGTTTAGTCCCAAATTAATGTGCAGCGATTTGCAGTATTGTAGTCTAATCCCCACTCTGCTTGCTGAGTCAGTAAATCATTCCTGCATTACTGTCCCAGTTTGTTGTGCTGGTTTGGCAAGCAAATGCAAGCACAAAGCACTTCTCAAGTCAAGATTACTCCGGCTGTGGCCTTAATTGCAGTCAAGCTAGAAATGTTAAAGGTGTTGCTCTTGAGCTCCTTATGAATCTGCTTTCTGAAGCTTTCTTCTTATTGCAGGATGCTTTCCTCAACTGCATTACTAAGAGGATTTGCATACTGCTCTCCAGAGGCATGGTGCGGCTTGTCATTGTTGATTCCATTGCTGCCTTATTCAGATGTGAATTTGGCGCCAAAGATTCTGTCCTGAAAGCCAAATATTTGCAGATGTTTGGAGCAAAGCTTCACCAACTAAGCAGCAAATTCCAAATCCCCGTAGTATGCATTAATCAGGTAAGGAAGCAGAATTTTACTCTAATTGACTGCAGACTCTGTCAGGAAGTTTCTCTGTACTAAAACAGATTCTGGCTTATGTGTAGTTTTGCATCTAAACCAGAGCAACTTCCTGGTGGGGAATTTTTGGAGCTGGCGGTCGAGAAGTAGTTTTTCCAGTCTAATTAAATCTCACGACCATAGGTGGCATGGATCTGAGTCCTGTCCTGGGAGAAAGGCAGGATAGAAAAAAAGTCGGCCCTCCATATCCAAGGATTTTGCATCCATGCATTCAACTATGTAATCCTGCCTCAATCCACAGGGAGAGGCGGGAAATATAAATAAACTATTATTATCATCATCATCATCATCCATGGCTTGAAAATATTTTTTTTTAATTCCACAAAGCAAACTTTGGTTTGCCATTTTCTATAAGGGACACCATTTTACACTGTTACTGTATATGAGACTTTTGGTATCCACAGGGGGTCCTGGAACTAGCAGATACCAAGGGCCCACTGTATAATTAATTTAATGAAGGTCAGAAACAACGTTTCAGGTGGACTACCTGTTAGAATACAACTCTGAAGGCTGCATTTCTAATTGTTGCTCAGCCATGGAAACCTATGGTGTGACCTAGGGCAAGCCATAGCCTCAGAAAACTCTGGGATAGGGTCGCCATAACTTGGGAATGATTTTAAGACACCCAACAATAAATCAAAACTAGCCCTGGCTGACACCCTTTTCCCTGAAGTACGTAACCCAGAAGTGGCAGGAAAGATGTTTGTAGATCTGACACTTCATGCTTGTTCTTCCTTGGTTACTCTAAGCGTGGCTTAGTTAAGAGTGCTGTACTGTGTTGGAGACTGGAGATTGCCACTAGCTAAACTAGGAAATTCCCTGTGTCACTGTGAGATTGCAGGCCCCTTACTGTACTCTCAGCCTGACCTTCCTCACAGAGTTGTAGTGAAAATAAAAGTGTGATAAATGAAAGTTCTGTGAGTTCACTGGAGGAAAGGCAGAATAAATTTGGGATGCTTAAATATCACTTCACATTCTAAAAATCACCAAGAGGACGATTGCTAGTACATTAAAATTCACAAAATGCACTTAAAAACTAAATGATAATGAGAAGAATGCAATTACTAACCTTGCTCTAGTAGAAACATATATGGGTGCTGAAATAAAACCTTGCTGCACTCCCTGCCTGCTCAAGTTAAATTGTATTGGCCACGATTTACTCTTGAGCCAACACAAGCCAGTGCTGTGTCCAGAGTGTCTGTTTGTGGCAAGGCCAGTATTCTTTTGCAGTGAAGGGGACTGTCCCTTGCAGAGCATCAGGATAAGAGGACTGCTCCTGAACTCTCCTGCAAGAAATTTCCACCAGCAATTTGCCATAATTGCTTTTCCTCCCCTTTCCTAAGAAGAAATGTACTATTTCTTTTACATGTTGTATTTCAAGATAATAATCCACACCTATGTTGTTGATTGGGGCAAAAAACAGCATTGCCTGTCCATGAGTTTAAATTAAAATATTGTCCTCCCCAGTATTTTTTGTTCTTTGAAGGGATATCACATTGAGGATGGAACAGGCTTGTTTCCTACTGCTCCAGAGACTAAGACACGGAGCAATGGATTAAAGCTAAAGGAAAAGAGATTCCACCTAGACATTAGCAAGAGCTTCCTGACAGGAAAACCTACTCAACAGTGGAGCACACTGCTTCAGAGAGTGGTGGAGTCTCCTCCTTTGGAGGTTTTTAAACAGGCCATCTATTAGGAGTGCTTTGATTGTATCTTCCTGCAAGGCAAGGGGTTGGAATGCATGGCCAATTCCAATTCCATGATTCTAACATCTCTTCCAATTCCATGATTCTAACATTTGCTTGATCTCTTGCAGGTAACTGACACAATGGATGCATCTGGAGACGCTGCTCCTAGTCCTGGGTGAGTGCATCTGGAAAGACAGCGTGTGCATGAAGCTTCAAAAACTAGCTTTTTCACTTGTAATAAACCCTCTGTCCACACACATCTAAGGAGGGACTTTTCATGTATACCAGAAAAGCAGAGCTCTTATACCATGGGTGGGGAGAAGAAAGGGGATTCTGATAGATACTATGGACAGAATCAGGTGCAGCAAAACCCCCAAAACCTCAAAGGCATCATGCTTTTAGAGAGTATGAGATAGGAAAAGCTGCTACTATGTACTTTTGCTTGCCCAATGTACTAGTTCAAGGAGAAGTACTGAAGGGGATGTGTTTTAACATTTTAAAGTTCATGGAGTTTGATGGTAATTGAACACAGCACTTGGAGAATCCAAGTCCAGGGTTCCACCTTAAATGAACAATTATACAACCAAGTTTATATTGAATTCTTTAAAAATGCAGTGGCAGCAACTGAGCAACAGTAGGCTATAACACACATACAAACTGACCAATAAGGAGAAAGCCCAGTTTCCAAACTGTTTTTGTCACACTTACCTTATTTACATTCTAGCAGTAATCAGCAATGTCAAGATACTTTAGACTATGGATCCAAATGTTTTGTATGTTTAACTCAGGAGGAGCTTATGGCAATTTTTATGTCTGAGCAAACTGTTTTCTTCAACATGGTACCTCATTTATGTCTTATGGTCAATTTCTGACTTTTCCTATTTAACCCCCTCCTCCTTTTGATCCTTTCCTTTACAACTAATTTTAATAAATCCTTTTATTAAATGTTTAAGCCACAAAGCATTTTCTTATGCAGGTTTAAAGTATCAGCAAAAGCACAGCAGTACGTAACACTCTTGAATACAACAGACAAGATAATAGGAACTATGCTTGTCCCAGCAGCAGATTTAGACATTCTATTTTGAACCTTTTTGTTCCACTGCGACAGGCTAGGAAATGTAAGGGTTCATTGTAAGCAATGCAAGTGATAAGAATAAGACAGCCTTTTCCAGATATTACCTGCAACACCCAGCACTCTTTTCTTTGAGGCTAGATGTCTTGGATTTAGTCATCCTCATTAGACAAACTCCTTCTGTCTCACAGCAACATAAGTAGCCCAGGTCACTGCTTAACTGTCACTAACAGTGGCCTAGAAATAGCAGTTGTGGTCACTGGAGTAAGGAAGCAGCTTTCCATCTCCCTCCTACAATGACCCAGAAGTAGCCTCTCTCCACTTGCCCCATCTCCATACTTTAGTGCAGGATCACAAGGGTGGGAGCAAAGTTAAAATCCCCACCCCACATACAAGCAGTAATGGATTTGGGACCACAAAGGGTTGTGCAGTGATGCATCAATTTGAAAAGCTCCATCTATATGGACTTTTAGGTTGCTAGCTTTTAATTTGGCTCATCAGCTGGGAGGGGGTGGGATCATTTTCTTAAATTGACTTCTTTCTTCTCCAAAAGGAAACAAGCCTGTCCTCACCTCTGAGTCAGTTCAAACTGTACCTCATTAATCAGATGACTTACATTGCAAGACTCTTTTGTGAATGCAGGTGTTTGTGTTTCAGCTGCATAGCTCAGAGAGTTGCTCCAGCCCTCGGAATAACTTGGTCCAATCAACTGCTGATGAGATTAATGGCAAGCCGGACAATACAGAGTGCAGACGATGTGCATCACCACAGCAGAGGGGTCTTACGGACGTTGGGGGTGGTTTTTGCTCCTCACCTACCACAGACTTTTTGCCACTACACAGTAAACTTGGAAGGTGTGCGGGGAATAAAGGAGGAAACTTTGACAGCAGTATGAAGAAATTTATATAGCAAGAACCCTCTGGTTACTTATTTTTATATGTATATATATATTTTTAATTGATTTTGTCTTAACATAAAAATAAATAACATACACCCACCTTGAATCTATTTACAGAATCTACTGTACATTGTACTCTATAGTTTTTCACTATTCTTCCAATCCAACATTCATTCAACAGAAATTGACTTCTAATCCCATCTCTTTGGTTTATTTTCCATATATAATTTTTTGCGTGTGATGTCTGTATTCCTATTTCTAATTTACTTTCTCTTTAAATATAATCCCTTTGGTTACTTATTGCCTAGACTGTGCAAGCTGTTTCATACCTGTACTTGGGAATGAGCTTGAATCCTGTACTTTTTATCGATGCCGCTTCATGAGTTCTTACTGAATATAAAAGCTGCTATCATACATTATGTGGATGATGCATAATGTTCTTCCTCTACAGTTCCACATTCCTCCTGCCCAAGGCACATTGCCTCAACACCATGTAGCAGGAAGTGTCTGATATTGTACTCTTGACAACTGAGTGGATGCAGAGGTTTGAAGAAGAGGTACTTTGCACTCACAAAAAAATAAATATATGTGCACCCATAAACGGGCAGCATTACAAAGTTTTGTCTGTTCAAGTATTTTATTTTTACAACTTGAAAATGCAAAGGAAGCATTACATGTTAAACAGTTTTATAATGGGCTACAAGTCTGAAGAAAACATGATGTTTTACTAAGTAGTACAATGCATTCTTTTGTTCTACATTCTAATGCTGTTTTATAAATAAAAGTACTTGGGGAAGTTCAGTGGCAAACCAAAAAATTAACAAAACAGGCATTGGTTTAGTTTTGTAGATATAGGCTGGAGTCCTCTATCACGGTGTACATTATGCAATTACATTTGGCCCTTCTTATACAGAGATTTTTTTATACACAGAATCAAGCATCCACAGTTTGAAAATGTTCCCAAAAAGTATAAATTGCAAATAGCAAACCTTGATTTTCCATTTTTTATAAGGGACACCATTTTGCTATGTCATTATATTTAATGGGACTTGAGCATCCATGGATTTGGTTATACACAAGGTATCTTGGAACCAAATCCCGGCATATAACAAGTGTCCATTGTACATATACTTAGCTACATAACAGGAGGACTAAGGAATTGTGCTACTAAATTCCAAATACGTGTAATGGGGCACAAGCAAGAGTGTCCCAATACATGCCACTCTGCTCCCTGATGTAGTAAAGTAATAGCCAGAGATGATACTAATCTACCCAATTCTAATTCCCAAAGAAAGAAGTCCCCAACAGGATTTTGGGTGAAGTCAGTAACTGACAACCACTTCATATTTTCAGTAAGAATGAAATTTAGGGTTTTCTTGGTAGCAGTTAGCTGAAATTTGACTAAAATCACATTTAAAAATCCTTTCTCATTCTTGAATGATGTTGGAGGGGGAGGGGAATTGTCCCATGGCCATTTAATGGGATGTTTCCATTTTAAAGCTGAAGGGTAATTCTAACATATCCACCGAAATACTTCCCTTTTCAAAAAACAAAGACATACGATCTTGTCAGCCTTCTATTGCCTAGGGTAGCTTCAGTGCTTTAAAGTGGATTTCAGCTATGTTGTTTACCTGAAACATTCAAAAGATAAAAACGAACTGCATCTGTACTAACATGTAGCCTAGACATCCTGACATTTGACCTTGCCTGCATCCCACTCCTTTTGTAGCCAAGATGACAAGTGGAGGGGGGAATACAAGTTAGATTTGTTGGGACTTTGCTAAGAGATTTGTACAGGGTCTTCTATTTTTGACCACAGCCTGCCTTTTAATATGCAATGTGTCTTATTGTAGTATTACAGGGATTATGTATTTGGTTTAATTAGAGCCTAGAAGTGACATGAACTAAAATTCTTATAGTACACAACAGTATTTAGTGTACGTATGATTGTGTAGTGAGATACTTTACATAAGCTTTCTTTACAGCAAGTGCTTGTTCCATATCACTTGTACACAAGGTAGCAGCCTTCAGAAAGAAACAAAAAACAAATACATTTGTACATTTTAACTTGACAGTATAAACAATTTCAGTAAAGCACAGCACAGTGTTTTCAGCTTATATGTACAATATAAACATATTTCATATTTGAAAGTCAAGGGAAGTCTTAATTTTAATCTTAGATATTCCTCAAACTTCACCTTTTCTACATTAATCTCTGTTCTGTTAACTACTGCTGTGTCTGAATTAGTCCAAATATATTCTGCAGACACTAGCAGAAATCCCAACAGTCCTAGGCATGTTTCAACACTACTGGCTTCAGCATTTGTACACAGAATGGAGCTACTATCAGAACTACTCTCTCACTTTTATCTGATTTAATCTTTGCCATCATGAAATCTCTCTTGTAATTGTAATGCCTATGGACAAGCTTGTCAGAATATTCATTCATGTGAGTTGTTTTGTATTAGGAACTCGGCACAAGGTAATAGATCAGTTGCCTCTTCTTTTAAGGAACTGTCTCCAAATTATCTGTTCTCAATATTTCATACACAATTAAGTTATTCCCAAATAGTCTATTAACAATTTGTCCCATGAACAGCTCCTTTTTTCAAGGGATTTTTCACAAGTGCAGGGCTTACTGATAAATAACCTTCAAGTAGGGTGAGCTACACAATTCCCTCAGCTTTGGAAGGTTGCATCCCTATATTTTTCCCCTGTGAAAAAATGGGAGAGGTGGATGGAGGGGGAAATCCTGCCAATAACATCCCTCAGGGCTTCCAAATATGTATTTAACTACAAGTGTGGGCATTTTCACGGTCTCTCCCACTGTTTTTAGGCCTCTACGTTTTTTTTTCTCCCCAAAGGAAGTGAGCAACTGATCACCCATTTTGAAAATAGGATTGAACAGGTTAGGCAAAGGATGAGGTGTCTCCAACTGCAGCAAAATGGCAGACACCACCCCCTGGTCTGGACCATTTTGGACTGGAAAATGCATTGGAGAGTGGGATGGGAGGCCTCAACAATGCCTTTGAGGTCCCCTTTCTCCAAAGAGGATGTAGAAATGTAGTAGAAGGATGCAGTTGAAAGGACTAATCATATGTAATACTGCATTGCCACCAGTTAATCCTACCGTCTATGAATTTATATAAAATCATGCCAGGTAGTTCAGGATAACCACCACCTGGGTGGTTCCAAGCAAGCAATTAGCACTGGAACATGCTTTGCATTTCATAATGCTGTTTGCAATCCTTCACAAAACTTTGCATAGGAAAAATCCAACAATCTGCACAACTTCTGCTCATGTAGTGAAACTTGCCTTCCACCTGCAGACCCTCTTATTTCGCAGGGGCTGCAGGGAAAGGACTCTTCTCTAGATAGGTGCTGTTCTGCTGGTGAATGCAATCACTGGATTCCTTTCACAGCTTTCACTGAAATGGGCATTCAGTAATATTTGTAGGAGCCATTGTTTAACCAATTATTATAAATGAAGCCTATAAAATGGAGACACCTACTAGGGACAGAAACATAAAACATGTTTTGGAGTTTATCTGGAACAAGGAAGGATGTCATTCATGGCAATATGGCCGCTTATGGGAAACCACTCCAGATGTATAATAAGGATTCCAGGCCATTAAGTCTGTACAACTTCAAATGGTGGTAGCCTCAGCACCCAACACAAGACCCTAATGTGTGTGTGATAGATGTCTTTATGGCTGACTACAAATGAAAAGGCTGAGCTGGAACCTTTTACTTCAAGTATATATATTCTCTGTTGAACTGATTAGAAAGGTTGAGAAATCTATGCTTACAGTTTCTAGAACACCATCTCAGATAAGGTGCAATTTAACCATGGTATAAGTCCTCCCACCAAATTTGCGGGATCCGTTCTGGACCCTCCCTCCCATTAATTTGGAAATGTGTGTATATTCAAGACTCATAGCTTGAATGGCTGCATGCACCATTAACTTTAATGGAGGTCACCCCCCCATGAATAATCAAAACCACAGCTCTCAAACGGAGGAGGGGTGACTGTATTCAAAAGAATGACAACTCAGTAAACTGGCTTGTTAAGCTGTCCATACAGTAGCATGAGACAACCACAGGCACTATAAATATACACTCACCTAGAGGTTTTTGGGGAGTAAACTGCCTCTAAGCAGGAAGGAAAAGAGCTGTCCCCTTCCAGTCACTGATGTGCTAAAAAGCAATGTATTTGCTTGGCTGACCAATCTGATGACAGCCAAAACTGTTGCAAAGCATCAAACTCAGCATGATTCTCACAGGTCATTCTTTTTACCACCTTGAAGCAAGCTACTTTATAAATAATTGACACAATATCAAACAAGGTAAGAAAGGAATGCTTTCATTGTGCAACCTAGTAAGATGGACCATCTTCAGGATGGTATCCCAAGTGCAGCTGCATATAGCACTGTTTTCTTGTCATCCTGGAACACAGGATCAGCACAGAAGGCACTGAGTTGTTCCCCACACATCACTGTGGCCAGCCCAAAGAATGTCACTTCATGCAAACTTGTTTATTCTTAAGCTTCATGGCAAGTTTGTGAAATCTAATCCTGTCCCAGGACCTATACCAATTTCAAAGATAAAACATGAATACTCCATTTGAAAATGATGGCATGTAAAGATGCGGAATGGCATAATTCCAAATGTTAGCAAGTACAGACAAGCGTCCACAAGTTATTCCTCTTGGAATTATACTGCTAAAACTAAATTAAATCAGAAACTAAGGTGCTAAGCGAGCAGAGAGACTGATAAGAGATTTTTTTTCCATCCTTTTAACATACACCCCAGTTTGTAAATACAGAAAAGACTATTAATCATTCATCTAAAATGGTTTTATTTTAAAGCACTAATGCAGATCTAGTCTTGCTTTCTAAAAGAAATTTAGTATTGCATATTTACTTATCAACAGGACTCCAAGCATATGGAAATAGTCCAAATTTCTATTAGAACTATATCAGTGACACATCCATATCATAACAGTGCATTTACTTCAGAGTTTAGCTCTCTACAGGTTATTTCACATACGTGAAGTCTCTTTCAATGTTCAGAAGTACTGAAAGCTGTCACATCAGGAAGAGTTTACCTTTACAGAAGAGAACGCCTGATGGAGACATTATCAAGGAAAAATACCAGCCAATAGACAGACCACAGTTGTCTAACATACAACTTAGGGATGAACTGTGTAGACCTTGGGCAGTAAATGTTTTTCTTCTCTCATCCCACTAATATTCCAAGGCCAATTGAAATTATATGAAGAACTTCAGAGTTTAACAAAAGGTGGCAAAAAACAATGTAAGAATGTCCACTAGGCATATGCAAGTATTTATTTATTTATTTATTGTATACGCCATCTTTCTCCCAGAGTGAGACCTGAGGCAGCTCACAGAAAGAAGCCGTTCTCCTAATATTCCACTCAAGAGCAATGTGTCTCAAGAGAATGATCACACAATTATCATTTCAGGATTCAATTGATACAAACAAACAGCACAATTTTATCAGATGCATTCTGTACAAGTCTTCTTAAAAACAATTTACAAAACAGGTACTGTATTCACTTTTAGTGACATTAAAACCCTAATTTAACAAATCGCCTACTTTCATTCCACAGGCCAGCATGTTAACTTTTACCCACAAATTATATACCTGTTCTCTATCCTACTTGCAAATAATTTTGCAAAATGGAGATAAAGTTAAAAATCATTTATGTTTCATTAGCTTACAAAACCAAATAATGAAACAATCATCTTCTCCTTCCTGGTCCCCTGAGAACAGACAGTGCATCGACCAAGTGTAAGCAATATGTAATAGTGTAAAAATTATTACCTAGTGTAATAGTGAAGAAAAATTGCTTTGACAATTTTAGTAGCGAGTTCCTCCATATGGCCCCTTTGCACAGCAGCTTCAAAATGTAACAGTCGAGTATTGCTTTATCTTTTTGTGTTCTCATTCTGAACAGAGATCAAACTAGGAGATAACCGTAACAGTATTTCCAGCCTGAAGAAAATATGGAGTGCTCCGGGTGACTGGCAAAAAGCAAAGACTTATAAACTAGCTAGTTTTAGACTATTTCTTGAGCTCTTCACTCCCAGTTAAATATTAATTGCACTGCTTCCATTGATTTTTTGGGCCCTAAAAGGCCACAAGTGATCAGCCAACAAGTGCCACAATCTGAAGGAGTATCTAAACTATCCTATTCTAGGGTATTAGTATCTTGTTTTACAGTTTTAAAGGCTATGAAGCCCAATCACTAGTGACTAGGAGGACAACACAAGTTTTTCACTGTACACAATCCTGATTTTACACAGTAACAAACTTAATGGAGATGTTTCTCATTCCATCAACTTTATAAATAGTTACTAACACGCTAATTTTCTAACAGAACATCTAAAGATGCTTTTGCACCCTTTAAAATTTCAGACATTTTCTATTTTGTGGGTTCCTCCTCCCTTGCTTGCTTTTGCAGGCTGCAATACAGGGATGTGTAAAACAATTCCAGATTTTTAGCAATGAAGAAACAATAAATTTTGCATAAAAAAGGTAGTCACTGACTCTAGGTCCTTTAAAATTCCACTTATTTTATGGCCTAGGAAAAGGAGTCCATTCAACAATGTCTCTAACCTAGACAGCTCTAAAAAGACAATGATGGGGGGAACCTCCCAAAAACTGTAAACCTCAGTGCTTCATAATGCGCAAGGGAGATATATGTATAAATATGTATTTTAGCTAGCATCTGTCCCAGAATCTCAGTGGGCCAAATCAGTGTGACTGGCACTCAGAGCTCTTGAGTCTGTCAGACAATTATTTCGTCCCTGCATGGGGAAAAAGAATGGAAAGAGTTTATGCACAATTCCAAATTGTTCTAACCATTTCAAAATACAAACTGAAAAAGCACAAAGAAAGCCCAGGTTAACAATACCAAAAGTAAAAAAGCAACTTGATCCTTTCTAATTTCTCAATAGGTTTACTGCAGTTCATAGCAGTACCATTTCAAAGAGCCCACACCTAAACAGAAATGTTTTCACCCCGATATAGGCCTGGTTCAGAATTAGTAGCTAAATTGTCTCTTCCCATTACAAGAATGGGCTGACTCCCCAATGCAATGCAGCCATGAGATCAGAAGCACCTGCTTCTGTTTCCAACTGAATACTGAATACTGACAAACCAGAACCATGGTCATGTTTAACTCGAATTACCTGAACAAAGCAGGATCTTATACAGCAGCAATAAGCTGGGGTGTTTTTTTCCTACTGAAACTAGGCTGTAAAAATGAAGAAACTTGGGGTAGCCACAAATGAACTTGTGTGTGAAGGGACTGTAAATTCAGCACTGGTAAATCAAACAAATTCCTAAGTCCATAAGCATTTTGTTCTTTAATTCTAAACATATATCTTTAGCACCTAGCCCTGGACTCTCCCAAAAATAAAAGTAGATCCAGCAAACATGAAATCTCCCCACACTGCCTTAATACTATTTTATAGTCATTTTCTCTGTTTATATCTGATTATCCAACATACAGAAAATCTGTATTTAAAACATTTGGGTGATATACAAATTTTACAACTGAACATGACATTATTGGATAAGAGGAGTACATCTCATATCAATACAAGAGCATCTCAGACAACTGGTAATGCCTCTATATAGACTGTGTTTGCTTTCCTTGTACAACAAGACTGAAGCATTTTCTACTTCTCCATGAATTAGTTGCAGTTATTTGTTAGTTAACAGGCATAACACAGGACACTGATAATTTAGGTAAAGCTGTTATATGAAGTACTGTATAGGAAAAGGCTGCAGCACATAAAAAGTATAATTCCACACAAACAATATACAAGGTCTACTGTTTTGAGACCCTGGCTTATCTTAAGGGTTTTCTAATAAAGCTGCTTTGAGTCACAGTGGAGATATGGTGTTTCAATGATGCATGCGTCCTAAGAGTCCAGAACTCACACCAAAGCCATGCTCCAGCCTTAAGGACTGGAGCATGGCTTTGGTGTGGCTTCTGGACTCTTAGGACACATGCATCATTGAAACCCCATATGTCCACTGTGACTCGAAGCAGCTTTATTTTGGCTGTCTGTAACAGGCCAGAGTCAACAAGAACTTCAAAACAAAGTGTTAAGACTATTGCCCAGTTTCTGAAGAGGACTGTTGCTGTGCAGTTACCTCTATTCACCCAAAAACGCCTCTGGTATTCTATCACATGGTGTCAATTTTATGGCCCCTAGTGATGGCTCAAAAGCTACTATGGACCCTCCCTCCAATCTCTCAAAGTACAGCCAAGAGCCTACAGAAAGAAAGGGCACAATTGTAATTCTTAATACCCATCTATCACTTAGAACTCAGTTCAGTTTGAATCTACAGTCTACATTATTTGAAAAAGGTACAGCAATTCTTGCTCTTGCTGGATAAACTATTCAGAAGTATCATTTTTATACAAAACAGCATGAGAGAATGTAGGTACTAAAAAGATTGTCTAAAAAGTAGGATCTTAACAAGGTTTGGGGGAAAGTGTCAAGACCCTGTATTTTAGAAACTGAGGGAAAGTGAAAACCAAATCCAGAGTCGTTGTTCTATCTGTTCTCTGTACACAAAGTTGATGGCAGCTATGAATGGGGGCTATTTTGATGGGCGTGAAAGATCACAATATGAACTGAGCAATGAGGGAATCTTAAGAGGCATGTGGAAGGGGAGACTTCAAGAGTTTTACGGATCTTTGTTAACACCAAATCATGGGTGTTAATCCAGTTATCAGCAACACTGATAAGCTGCATCCTGCCTGTCCAACTTACTATGTTTTGTGTCCATATCAAACTCTGACCCCTTATTAAGAGTAGCTTCATACAAAGAAGTAATATAAGTCCATAGAATGAAGGCATGTCTGTATCAAATTAATTTTCATTCTTTATTTTAGGCAAGAAAATATTCATTTTCTCAAAAAAGGACAAAAGCAAGATATGCATAAAATGCTATCACTGCCTGTACTCTGCAGTGTACAATTACAATTTAGCATCTCATCTTCTGTCTATGGCAGCAGTCCCCAAACTGTGCCCTTTAAGAGATTTTGGACATCATCTCCCAGAAGCCTTAGCCAAGTTGGCCAATAGTCTGGGATTCTGGGAGATGAAGTCCAAAAGCCCTTAAAGAGCACAGTTTGGGTATCTCTGGTCTATGGGAAGGACCAAGTATATGATGCTGTTTTGGCTGACTGCTCTAAGACTGTAGAGCCAAATGGGCGTTTATGAGCAGGAACAGCTTTGAATTACTTTAAAACATCATTCTGAGGAAGAGTTCACAAATGGAAATAGCTGCTGGTGACCACTTCAAAATATTAATTTTGGTGTACACAACTGCAAAGACTATAAAGCAGTTTGCAAGGTGTTGTGGCAAAAAGCTTGCTGTATGGAGTATATGAACCTCTGAAACTGAATAACCCAAGATTGCTGACACTTTACTTTAAGATACAGCTTTTCAATCCAAGCCCTGCTAGTATCATTTAGTTGCGCAAGAATATTGTAGGGCTTCTTACTTGAAAATGATCTTCAGATGCCTTGCCACCCATGTTAAGAACATTCAGTGAACTGGCACGCTTCATGCTGGACAGTGAACATGCAAGGATAAACCAATCAGAAGGGCTGGAAATGGAAAGCTCTGAACACATGCATACAACAAAAACTTTATTCTGATACAACTCCTGGCAAATTTTATACCTGAACTTTTAAGATATAAAAGTTTTTAAACATGCTTTTCCTGTTCCTAAACAGTCAACCAAACACTCAATGCAGGAAACTTTAAATGTGATTCCAGTTGCAGAGTAGAAACTCTGTATTAGCATTAACAGTTAATTAGTGTATTTTATTTTGTCTTAATACCTCCATCCTCAAGGTACTCAGATATATCCCAGCAGCATCTCATTCACTCAAACAGTATTTAACTAGAGCCTTTTAGCAGGCTTCCACAGGACTGAAGCTTTGACTTCTGGAGTTTTGTTAGAGGATTACTTCAATTCCCAATGGTTGAAGGAAGCATGAACCAAATCAGAGCTCTCTCTTACGCAGACTGTGAGATCCAGTCCTGGAAGCTTTGTCTTAATATTCTAATAGTAGTCAAACGCTCTTACTACTCAAAGGACAACTGGGCTAAATCCAACTATTAATCCCAACTCATTAAGGCATTATAAGCTTGACAGGTCAACCCTTTTATTCATTCAACAGGCCTGGTCAAATTAAGACTGCAACTGAGCCATTATTGGTAGGTGATAAGTCTCTGTATTAAGTTACAATTGAAACAATGGGTAGGCATATATGTATCACATAGTTCAATCTCCATGGCTGTGTCCCCTGATGCCAACCATCCCAAAATCCAGCTTGCAAGCAGAGCAGCCACACACACTCCCAAGGCAGGCATTTCCATGTTGTTGTTGTTGTTGTTTTTTGGGGGGGGGGACAACAGGCACATTTCCATCTTTTTTCCTGTATCAGGATACACTGCGGGGTCCTTGCAATATGCAAAGCTACAGGAAAATAGCTGGATATGTAATTGCTGTGCACCCTGCCCTATAGTGATATGGAAATAACTGTGTTGCAGCCACTGAGCTGCTTACAAGATGTGCTGGGGGGTGGTTGTTCACTGTGTAGTTAGAAGAGAATGCAGGAAAGATTGAGCTGAAATGATCATTATTCACCAACAGAATTCCAACCACCATATTATAAAAAACATGTGGAATTACCATGGTGGCTTTCCAAGTTTTCAAAAATGATAAAAACCTCAAAAATTGGCATGTGGTCTACCATTAAGATTTGTAAGTACCACATAAAGTCAGCCCTCCATATCCACTGAATTTTTACTCATGGAATGAATATATATATATTCCAAAAAGCAAACCTTGATTTTGCCATTTTATGTAAGGGATACTATTTTACTATGCCATTGTATTTAATGGTACAGTACTTGGACAATGACAAGGGATTCTGGAAACTGTAATCCAGAACACTGGAAAGCCAGAGGTTTCTTGTGATGTTCTCCAAAGTATTGATCCCCTTCTCCACTGTCATTCCCTTCTCCATTTGTTTCATGTCCTTTTTAGATTGTAAGCCTCAGGCAGGGAATGGTGTAATTAACAATTTGTAAACTGCTCTGGTAGAAGAGAGTGGTATGAAAACTCTGAATGAATGAATGAATGAATGGTTATCAATTCCAGTTCTACACCTTCACTTGAATACTGTATATACTCATGTATAAGTCTAGAAATTTTAGTCAAAAAACTGACCCAAAAATCCCAGGTCAACTTATCCGTGGGCCAAATGTAAATATTGTACTTTAACTCTTATTAACAAGGGAACGATTCCCTGGTATAAGGCAAGAGTGCAATCTGTTTTAGAAGCACTGACCTTCCTCTGTCTACTCTCTCTTCCATCCAGCCTTTAGTATGAGTTAAAACAGTTATGCCTGCCATCATTTTGCAGGTTCTTTGGCATTGTTTTCCTTTGCTTCATCATTTAGATCCTTTGTTACATGCCCCTAAGTTTTACCCTCAACTTATCCAAGGGTCATATCAAAATCCACAATTTTGCCTCCAAAACCTGACCTCGACTTATACATGAGGGCGACTTATAGTCGAGTATATACGGTATCTCTATGACAACACTGTTATTAAAAAACAGCAAACATCTGCACTAATCCTGTACAACAATAAAGGGAGGTGGACATTTAAGTACACAGAGCTCCTTCCTTCTCCAATGTATAGAAGGTCAGTGGCCACAAAAGCAGGTAATGCATCAATCAAAATGTCCAGACTGAACTCTAGGTTGAGCTACTCTCCACTACACTATTTTTGTCCTGATAGTCTACTTTCT
Source organism: Sceloporus undulatus (assembly GCF_019175285.1). NCBI lineage: Eukaryota > Metazoa > Chordata > Lepidosauria > Squamata > Phrynosomatidae > Sceloporus > Sceloporus undulatus. The sequence goes on along the minus strand of NC_056522.1, from coordinate 364,155,389 downwards.
AAGCTAAAGAATGGGTACCTTACTAATAAAAAATGGGTTGGAATCCTATTGGTTAATCCCAACTGAAGTAAACCTATGGAATCAATTGTGGAATTGTGAATCAACATACAGATAAATCCAATTGATTTGACAATCTTACTCTGGTTGGGAGTAACAATAACTTTTAGGCAACACTCTTTCAAACATCCATAGAATGGCAGAGCTACAAGTGTAGTGATCTAAACTGCTTGGTTTTACAAACAAATGATAAGAAAGAAAAACCAGAACCAAAAGTAGATGAACCTGCCAGACCTTTTTGGCAGCCAAAAGGCAAGTGCTAGCCTCTGCAACCAAATGTATGCTCATGTATGTTACATTGCAAACATACACTGCCCTTGAATTCAAAGATACAGCCATGATAGTCTGCAGAATCAGTACCTAGAGAGATCCTGCAATACCTTTGAGACTAACTGGAAAAAAAGAAATTGGTAGCATGAGCTTTCATAGGCTTGCATCTGAGGAAGTAGACTGAAGTATATGAAAGCTCATGCTACCAATTTCTTTCTTTCAGTTAGTCTCAAAGGTGCTACAAGATCTCTCTGCATACATTACCCTTGTTTTCATACTGCAGTCCTTCATGCCACATGGCAAAATGTTCATTGACTCACATTCTCACAAGTGAGGCAGGTGTCTACTGTTTAGAATTTTAAAAAATCCCACCATCATTACTGAAGTAGTTCTTTGGATCTCAGAGCAAATGTACTACCAATATTGAATCAGCAAGATCATGCATTCTCAAATGTTATGTAAACATATCATAAAAATCCCAAATTTTGGAAATCAAGAAAAAAGGTTATTAATAAATCTATATATGCTTTTGTAACTGGGGATAATATTAAAACTATATCTGTAGTATCCCTGCAATTATGTTTCCTTTTAAGCAGTACTGTATGTTTTAAAGCCTCCAAAAACTAGAATGGACATACATTAAAATGCAACACAAATGTTAGCAACAGAAAGAAGCAGTAAGTCATGCAATGTTGACACTTCTGTGTTATTTATTTATACAAAAATACAGTAAAGCATATACATGTTAATCTAAAAATGCATAACACCACATAAAGCATACACACAAAAACTCAAAATTCTAAATAAAAATAAATAGAAATTTTAAAACTCCACAGATACAATGCTAAAGTGTTAAATAATGAACAAAAAAACAATGTTTTATCATGCACATTATTTTCCTATAAAAACATACTAGTTTTAGAACAAGAAAATTATACTCCTGTATATAGAACCATTAAAATATTGGCAAGTGCACTTGTACATTTTTCAAGTTTGAGGCAAGCTGTAACAGCAGTTTACCTGTAAGTTTCCTTCTGTGTTAGAGTCTAACACTGGTTAACATCCATACTACTCTCGCAACACATGTCAAATCTCCTCCAAGGAGCTATCAATGAGGTAGGAAAAAAATTCTCTGAGAGATTTGCCTAGTAAAAGTAGTAAGCCACTAGGTGGAGAGTGAGCTTAATTTCTGTAAGTGAGTCCAGTAAAGCATTGGTCCATACTTTAATAGGGAAGCATGGTCCAGCTTTTCAAGTTTAATTAAGGATTAGAGGTTAATCAGAAAATAATACAGTAACAGGAATAGTAGGTAGAAGTTAACAAATATTTGCTTATTGAACTGAGAGTGTAGATTTGCTAGTTTCACTACTTAACTTGACTAATTTCCCACAGCAATAACATGAGGACTTCACCCAAAAAACCATCCAGCCAACTGTAGTTCCATTCAACTATTACCTGTGCTTTGGAAACAAT
>NC_056522.1:364141113-364153579 GCF_019175285.1 Sceloporus undulatus | reverse complement strand
AGTCCCAAAAGTGAAGGCCAAAAAAATAGACTGATGTTTTAGATGAAAACAATGGTAAGGCTCAGAGGTCTGTTGCTTAAAGTAAATAATTTCACTGGACATGCCCAAATCCTTGCATATGCCTAAAGCAGCTCCTTGGATCCTAGCATATTTTGGAAAATGTGGGAGCATCCGACTGCACAGGCTAAACAAAAATGCAGGTAATGTCAGGGTGGGCACTCTAAAATTACATCTCTATTCAAAACCAATATGTTATTCTTCAAATAATAGAATTTTATTTTACAAAAGACCAGTGCAATACTGTGTTTGGGAGGACAAATCAGTGTTCACAATGCAGAATATGAAACTTTCAGTTACATGGTAGATCATACACAATGTAGTTATCTAAGGATCCCTCCTGCCCATATTTTTTTCCCTTATTTAGATCACTAACAACAAAAGAGTAGGAGAGATTCTGCCTTTGGGAACAGGACCCCTGATCTGATTAGGAAGTCAGACAGAAAAATGAACTGTTGACCAAACGCTTCCTGGTCTTCAGAACAACATTTGGATGCTGCCACTAAGATAAAGCCAAGATACATGAACCCTGCAGCTAGGGAACAATGAACGACTCTCGTGTGTGGAGAATGCTGAAATATGTCTATGTAACAAGATAATATGAAAGAATGACCTTTGAATGATGGAATTAACATTGATTTAACTGTTATATGGTTATGTAAATCTGCATTATAAAACTGTGGAATATTTACTTATAAACTGATTTCAGGAGATTAAAAAGGTATGAAATTAATGAATTATAGTATTAATTTGCATTTAAAACATTCATTAACTTCTGAGTGGGAGTGGGATTGTGTGGCTCCCTAAATGTTGCTGAACTGCAGCTCTCAAATCCTTACCACTGATTGTGCTTCTTAGGGGAGCTGGGAGTGCAGTACAACAATGTCTGGAGGAGTACAAAATTCCCATCCTTGATCTACAGGATTGCTTTTTGAACTGCTGGTCTATTTCTTATTGGACTACTGTTTCTGTACTATTGAGAAGCTCTTTATGATTGACTGCTGAACAATTGACTGCTGAGTCACTGCCTACTCAGCTGCATCACTGCCTATTGGACTTCTTTATGCTGCATTATTGATTGCTTAGTTACTGAATGCCCAACTTTGGGTTGTTACAGAACCAGAGCAAGACTTCTGATAAAAAATAAGGAACCCCAAACTTGACTACAGCAGGTTATACTCTATTCAAACAGATCTATGCTATGGCATTTGTCAGCTGAACACATTATTTCTGGAGTAGATTCCTGGGGACTATGAGGTTCGGTGGAGGAGAGAAAGGAAAAGTCTACAGTATTTCCCATCCATCAACATTGGTGATAGCTTTCCATCTAAAGGGATATCACATCCAGTGCTGCAAGCCACTGAACAGCAGCACCAAATCTGATGTGTTCTCACTTTTAACATCTGACATTTTATTCTAACGAAGCCTGCTAACACTTCCACCACACCATCAAATACCTAAAAAAAACCCAACTTTGCAGACTGAGAATACCATAAACCAACTCAAATTATTTCTGCCTTTAGTGTTGAATCTGAAGAATGAGTTCTGTATAACTCTAAAGCTTACATCCTGCATTGTGATCATCAGTGTGTCCTCAAATAGTTACTTTACTGGTCTTGTTTAGCAGTGCCACCTGCATGCCAATGGTATTTTAAGGCTTATTTGTAAATTAGACAGAAAAATACAAGATGGCTGTTGTTGGTATGTAAAAGCATGTTTGATTTTAAAAGATGCAATTAAGTATCCAGTTAAATATTTTTTGGAGTTTCAATAACCTATTCTAATTTTGTTTTATACCTATGTATTGTAGAAGTATGTAATTTTCATCAACCAAATTTTTTCTGAACCAAATATGCCTTAGTCCTATTTCTCAGAATAAAATAAATACCTCATATTTTATTGTTGTGGGGAAACTGCTGAAATTCAGCTAAGTGCATCACTAATAAGCCTGGGTGGGAAGACAGAATAGGCAATGCTGGGATAATTTTCACTAATATTTACACAATGCAAAAAAATTGCTTTTATGTCATAATACTGTTAGGAGTAACTTTCAAGTGCCAGTATTACATTTCTGCAAGAACTGCAAATGTTTTGCAATTCACACAATTCACACAAATAGTTACAGCAGAAAAAATTCTTAAACACCTTGATGAGCACAACTCAGCTCCTGAGTGTTCCAGAACATCTAGAAGTAAATAATTACCCAGGATTCTTTGGTTCACTCTCTCGTGAACTTCCTCCCTTCAGCTTTCTAACCAGCTTCTCACTGCTGCGTCTAATTGAAGCACGAAGTTTGCTAAAGGAACCACTGCGTTTTAGAGATCCAGTGCCATCCTGAAAAAAATGAGCACATTTAAAACTGCAAAAGCTTTTGCCCTTCTATCACAGTTGAGTAATTACTACAACTAGTAATCAGATACTTATACTTTACACTGTCATATGACCAAGACCATATTATTTCTTTTAATTCAAACAAAATGTAAAAAAGTAAGTTTGTTTACTCTGTTATGCTTGTTTAATCTAATTATTCTGGGATGTGCAAACTAGAAATCAGTAAAAATTGTATTGTTTACCATAGTTGTCTACAACGTTCCATTAAAGACAGTCCAACATGACCTTCTCCTAAGACAGCTTCATCAAGAAGATGTATTTTCTACATATTTCAATGAAGCTTGCTCAGGAGAAAGCCCTGATGGATTATACCTCCTATCTATAAGGAACAAACATTAGAGAAATCTGAACATCTGTTTATGCAGTCCACTTAGTACTAAAGTGCACAATTAACAAATGTATATCAAAGCCCTAGGAGCAGGTAAAATCTCTTGCAAAGTATCTAAACATTCCAGTAGTGGGGCAGATACTTACAAGTCATCACATCACTCCATGCTAAACCAGAAGCAGTCATAGGAACACAGTAAAAGCCCACCACCAAGCAGCTAACATTACATAAAGAGCTATAACTTTGCCGAATTTGTCTAATCTAATCCCCAGATAATGTGCAAGAAACATGCAAAAGTTATTCAACAGCAGAAGCATATGCTTCCACCAAAAAAAATTCTGCACTTTACCCTTAACATTGCTCAAGAGAAATACAAAGAGAGTCCAGGATTATTACAATCATATATTTTATGGCCTGGTAAATGGAGACAGAGGGTTGGTTTTGTTTTGTTTTTTCCAGAAGACAGTTTGTATGAACAAAGTCCTATCTTCCATCCCTGAAAAATATGTGTACTTGACAGCAATTTAATAATGCCTTGCTGCTTCTAGAAAGCCTCTTTTACTACAGCAGCTTCAGAGAAGGGCAGAAAGTACTACTCAGAAGACAGACACAGACATCAGTTGGAGTGAGTTTATTAGAAGTTAGAAAGACAATACACAAAGTCACCCAACACCAAGATTAGTAAAAGCATAACTGCTGAAATTTCACATGAAGACTAAATAGCATTGCTACTTTAGTATAAGCATAAGTGAAGACATCCAGAGTTCCATATTAATGTTAGACCATGTTATAGGTCTCTAAATACACTTTAAAGCACTGTGAGCACATGCCTTACTTTTTTGTATTTGTTTTTTTAACTGTTTATTCTGTAAAGGTCACCATCATGCCATTTTAAGAATACCTTGCGAGATACTTTTAAACTACCTTTCACTGTAGTGAAACATCTACTTTTAAACTTCATTCTTTAATTTTGTTTTCATGTTACACAGCAAATGGTAATTAACACCACATTTTGTAAGACTAGATACATATCTGGCAAAGTTACACATGTATAGGAAAAGAAGAGGACCCCCTATCTAAAATGATAGACACCAGCACTGAAGAAGTGGCATATTTTTACAAGTAGTGTAGCTCTGATCAGAATATTAAGTAATTGCTAAATACACAGCGGTCAGTAGTGAAGAGAAGTTAAGAGCTTGAAGATGGTGCACACCCGCCATGCAGGAGACAGTGTAAGAATCAGAAAAGGCATCTAGGCCTGTCGGATAGAAATGGAGAGAGAGAAAAACGGAATGAAACTGTTGCGGGGAGAAATTCAACAGTTTTCAATGCTGAGCTTGTTAGTCAAAACAGTATTTCTAGGTCACACAGTTATGCTGGGTGTCGAATTCTGTCAATCGCTCTATACAAATCCTCAAAGTTAGCCAGCTAAATTTTCCTAAATATATATATATATATATATATATAAAACAAATCCAATAAGGTATTTTAGAGAAGACTTCAGACATAGTTTTGTTGTCTTTGATTCTGTATTTTATATTGCAAAACAGTTGGTATTTAATTCTTAAGGAACTTGTTTCTTTCCTAAGCAAAGATTGGTGCTTACATTTTTTTCTTAAAAAAAGATGTATATTACAGCAAGTAAGTTTACGTTTTTTAATGTGTGTGTGTGTGTTTCAAATGAATAAAGTGGTGAAAAGAAAATCAGGAGCACTGATTTCATTTCTATGAAAAGATGTGTCCGTAACTAACATGCAGACAACAAATTCTTATTACAGACCTTTACCATATCACTGAAGCAAAGATTTTCAAACTGTGTTCCCAGGAATGCTGGAATTTTTCAGAGGCTTACCAGGGTTTCTTCATGAAGGGATCCCTGAAGACTTACCACTTACCACTAACAATCCTGCAGTGTGGGGATATAAGAATACTAGAAGTATTCAAAGCTTCCATACACTAGTGAAGTCTAAGGGACCTGCCCAGGAGGTGGTCTCAAACATGCACTCATATAAAACAGAAGAGGTGCTTCATGGAGTAGATTTTGTGAAAAGTGTTTCAATCAGATGTTAAACCAAGCATGCCTGTGATCAACAGGGAACCATAAAGGAGCACAATCCTGTCATCCATGGCAAGGATGCCAAAAATGCTTTGCACATAGCTACAGCACCTCTGCCAAACATATAGGATTCTATGCAGTGGCTATCAAAACACGCTATCCTACATGTTAAACCACCGTAAGTGAAACAGTGGCTATCCTACATATTAAACCACTGTAAGTGAACTTTCCCATTAAAACAACATGAGGAAGTGTTTTCTTAGAATTTTGAAGTACTGTATTTTTTTTAAAATCAGGTGGTGATCCTGAAACATTTTGTCTTTCTTTGTGCCTTGGATTCTGAATGTATAAACCTATTACTTCTAGGCTATATCAAATGAAGTTGTGATGTGAGGGAAATTTCTACCCTTTATTCTTTAATGCCACTGCCAGCACTTTCCAAAACATCTTTCCTCTTTTATGAATGTCCATTCACAAGTGCTTCTTTGGAGTGCTTAAATTTAATTTCATGTTTTCAGATAAAGATATCATTTTAAGAGGAAACGGGGTTTCTACTGACTGGTTTTCCCAAAAACTGACAGGAATTTTCATGCGCTAATGAAAAGCATTAGGTTAAATGCACTGCAGTGAAGTGTACTCATGTGAATGCACTAAACATACAAATCAAATAAATTATATCATTGCCTGTTTACTGGGTTCAGTGATCCCACCTCCTGGGCTATCATGCTCCAGATACTATGTTTAATATAGACTATACAGGTGTCTTCAGGCAGACCTCAGCCTTTCATAAGGTGCATGCAGCAGTGCTCTAAAGATTTTGCCTTATATTCTGCTTACTCAATTTCCCTATTTTGAATAATCAGCTCTGGTTTGGAGATCAAAGTAGTGATCAGAGAGAAGCAAGATGTGACAAAGTTCTACTTTTGGCAGCTCAGTCCATGAATGGGAAGCCATGTCGTGGTAAGCCACAAGTGAAACTTAACTGAAAAACTGAGTCAAACATCTGCAGAATCACCTCTTCACTAGCAAAACCATGTTTTAAAACAATACAACCATTTCTAATTAAGCAAATCACCCAGTATGAGACTAACTCAAATCATTTTGATTTTAAGTCACATGTTCATTGTCTTCTAGGGTATTTTCCTGAGAAACCAAAGTAGTTTGCTATTGTATAGAGTTAAAAGCATCAAGAAGGCACATGTGTGAAATTTAACATCTTTCTTGGAATTTCTACTCATGTAATTTGGAGCAAGAGGGTGGAACAAGCCATTCTAAAGGATGTTCTGACCTTCTCTGCTTGGAAATATTTGGGAATTTCCTCCTGGCCCAATACTTGACCAAATTCAGACCTGTTTAACTTCAGCAACATTTTTGTGTACATGCTTTCAGAACATGTCCTGGAGCCAAACTGCTGACATCAGTGCAGAAGGGAGGTTATGGACTTGATTGCAAAGCTGATGGAAAACAAAATACAAATCTGCATCTATTATCTTTAACAATTTCACTAAAGGGGAAAAACTCCTATACCTGAGTATATTTGTTGAAATAAACTGAATCAAATTCATAGAATCACAGAGTTGGAAGGAATCTGAAAGGTTATGTAGTCCACCCCCTATTATACAGGAATATACTGTATATCTAAAGCAATCTTGAGAGATGGTAATGCAATCTCTGTTAAGAGATCTCCAATGTAAGTATCCACCACTTTCCAAGGCAGTCCATTCCACAGTGGAATAGTCCTTACTGTCACAGAGTTCTTTATTTTTGATGGAATCTTTTTTCTTCTAACCATTAATTCATGCCTTAAGTCTCAGGAACAGCAGAAAACAAGCTGGCTCCATGTTCTAAATTACATCCCTTCAGATATTTAAAGATGACTACCATATCACCTCTTTGTCCTCTTTTTTCCAAGCTAAACATATACAGTTCCCTGAACCATTCCTCATACAGCTTGCTGTCCAAATCTTTTACCATCTTTGTTAACTACCTCTGGACACATCTAGACTGTCGATATCATTCTTCAACTGAGATGCCCAGAACTGGACACAGTATTCCAGGTGAAATCTCACCAAAGGTGGTACTGCTACTTCTCCTGATCTGCACACTACATTCCTGTTACACAGCCTAGAAATGCACTGGCTGTTTTACTCACTGCATAACACTATAGCCTCATATTTACATTGTGTTCTATTAAGACTCCTGGACTCTTTTCGCATGCACTGTTGTCAAGCCAGATATCTCTCATCCTATATTTGTGTATTTCATTTTTCCTGCCTAAATGTAGTACCTTAGATTTATCTCTGCCGGAATTCATTTTGTTAGTTTTGATTCAGCTCTACAATCTGTCAAGTAATTTTTAATCCTGTTCCTCTCCTCTGGGGTACACACCATCCACCCACCCCAATTTGGTGTCATCTACAAATTTTATCTGCCTACTTTCTAATTCATCATCCAAATCATTTATAAAGATGTTGAACACCACCAGTCCCAGAACAAAATCCCAAAGCCCCCCATCCTGTCACTTCTTTCCAGGATAAATCAGAGAATAAGAGTTGGAAGAGTTAGGTAGGGCTATCTATTCCAATCTCCTGCCCTGGTGAGCACTCATTTTGTTGTTCGCATAGTTAAAAATCCATCGAACAATAGCACTGTCTAGCCTACTTCTCTTCTGGCTTATCTGCCAGATTCTGCAGGAATATCAGGGAGGATCTTGTTAAAAGCCTCACCGAAATCAAGATATATTAGTCACATAATTCCACTTATCTACCAAGCTTGTAACTGTATCGGAAAATAGGTAAGATCAGTTTGGTAGGACTTGTTTTTGAAAAAAATACTGAGGACAACATTCACCCTCCGCAAGTCTACTGGAACCTTTCTTCCTAGAATTTTCAAAGATTACCAGTAGAAGTTCTGAGATAACACCTGCAAGATCCATTAATTTCCTCCGATGCTATTCATCTGGCTTATTACGTCTGGTACTACTTGTTGCACTAGTTGGAAATTGAACTGGAGAGCTCCCTTGTTTTTAATTCACCATGAAGAGAGCTTAACCCACAATCACACCAACTCAGAATGAGACCTTATGGAATTTGCATGTACCTAGGATATAAATGTAATACATACTGTGAAAAGGTAATAAAAGTTAATACTGTCCATATAGCATAGTGGATACTAGACTAATAACCATGAACTGGGAAGACCTGGATTGAAATCTCTATTTGATTAAGATATCCACTTACTAATTCTGGGTTGACCCATATAAATACTCAACCTAACCTATGTCCTAAGTCACTGCAAATTTAAAACTTCCATGTGCTTCTTGGAGAAAATATAGGCTACAGATATGATGTCACTCATTAATAGATAGATTGCTTATCTACAGAAACTGTGATAAGCCTTCTGAATTATTTGGTTACTGAAACGTTCCTGTTTATAAATTACTCTGATACTAAGCTACATTATTTCATTATCTTACTACAGGTTATTGATTGTGTTTCTATTGCATTATATGTTTAATTTAGTGTGTGTGTATATATATGTGTGTGTGTGCGCACACACACACACACACACACATATATAATGTGCATATACAGTCAGCCTCTGTGGGGATTCCATCCCTAACCTCCTGCCAAAACCCACAGGACCTCAAATCCCGTCGTTTACAATGGTGACATGCACCGCCATTGGGGAGAATAGGCTGGGGCCATTTATGGATGCTCCACTCTGCAGATGGCGAGCCTGCATATAGTAAGGGCTGACTGTATAGTACATTATACATACACACACACACGACATTAAGTGGTGCATTATGATAAATTTTAAAAATTGTATCAAACAAATAGAAATGACCACCTATAGATTTATCAAATAATGTCGACATGAAATGGAAAACTAAATAAACCAAATCTGTTTAGAAGTTAAACGCAGAAACTATACCAAAAATTGAAAATAGCCTAGCACCAACTCCTAAGTGACTTAGAAAAAGGTATTAATCACATGCTTCACCAAGTAGATAATTTCATTCTGGGGAATATGATTTTCTAATTTGATTGTTTTATCAGATATGGCTGTCACTGACCTAGAAATACTGTTTATTTGTTTTCTTGAGTGCTCCTGTCAGCCCCAAACCAGCATGCTTTGTATTTATATAAAAAAATTGCTTCTCCTCCCCCTTGAAAATCTGTAGGCATGCAAAGTACAGAAGAGGAAAAAATAGGGAAGAGTACAGTACACAGTTCAAATGCCAAGGGGGCAAATTAAGGCAGTAATAATGTGGCAGTACTTGCTTTATATGCTGATTGACTGTCTTAGTGTCACTAATATCAAAGCCAATCCAAAATCAAGAGACAGAGAAACATTTCCAACATCAAAAAAGGAGAAGATATAGACAGTTGCAGGGACCTAAAACCCTGACAAGTGACAAAACAATTGCAGTTGCTGTAAGAGATGTTTGAGAAGTCTCCCAGTATAGAAGAATTCAAAAGCATGAGAAATTCTGGAAAACCTGCAATCTGATTAAATATGTTGTAGAGTACTAAATGATCACAAAGCAAGCAAAGACCAGATGTGTATGTCATCTTCATCCAGTGTGCAGTGTAGCACAAACAAAATACTGGCTTTAGTTATAAGACACTAAACAGAAAAGTAGCTTCAGTCACATTTTAGCAATACTGTAAAGGCAGTCTTGGGAAGGCCTTGTCATTGTAACCCATATGGTACATATTCTACATTTAAGCATCATAAAGGAGAAAAAGCCTCACTTTAATGAAGACTATGGCAATCCTCCATGGTAATGGAAAGCAGTAATTCACTATATGTATTATTTATTTGTTTATTTCTATGGATCTTATTGTTATATCATCATGAGGCTATGAAACAGTAAGAATGCTGCATACAGAAGCCAGGTTCTGCTGCATGACTCATGGAGTGGGAAGACTAGTGAAATTACATTTTGAAGGGAAGCTTATCATCTTATTCTTCCATAGTGATCTCATTTACTTGCATAGTACTGCTTGCACGCGAAAACCTTTTTAGAAAGCAACAGATATACAAAGAACAAGCAAAATAAGCTAATGGCCATCCTAACGATTTCAAACTAGTTAACAAACAAACTAGTTAAGATAGGTCCTAGACATAAACCAGGACACTCAATCAGCATTCAAGTGATTGTCCAGATTTTAATTCCTAGAAGATTTTCCTCAAGTGATATTAATGTTATCCAATTGGTCAGAAATTAATTTTAAAGGCTAGGCTTAGTTTCTTTTGCTTTCATTGAAATCAGAAGGTGCATATGAACTAAGAAAATCTCTGAAGGCTCAACAGAACGACAGCTTAACTGCACTGATGTTATAATGAATTAAGTTATTTTCTTACTCTGTGTACTGTACTTACCCCATTCCATTCTACGCTCATACTCACTTCCTCTCCACCATCAGGGCCACTCTCATACTTTACCACGTCAACATTGAGGCTCTCACGGCTTCGTCTTCTCTCTATACTTTCAGGATCATTAAGGACTTCAGCAACTCTCTGTTTGTGAACATTGTCAAGACCCTGTAAGCCAGGTAAAAGGAAAACAGAGATCTCACTTTGCAATGAGTAGTTCAGTGCCATGAGCAAGAACAGCAAATGCAACCATGTTACAAAAAAGCCAAAATAATATTAAATAAGTGATGTACAGCAAGGAGTTTTCATTATGTGTATATGAAGCATAAATATAGAGAATTACACACATTAAAGGAAAAAATCATTTTCCTGTCTTTTTTAAGCCATCAATACTACTGTTCCAGTAAGGTAAAAGACTTAATAAAAACGTTTTGTCTGTAAGGGATAATCTCTCTGACTGTCTACTTGCTATAGCAAGACCTGACAACTTTTTAGTTCAAGTCAGGAGCTGAAGGGCTACACACTGATTATTTTGATAAGCTTATAAACTGAGATATGAAACAAACCCTTTGCATCCACAGCCATTTCTGCAGCTGTAAGCATAGCTTTCCACTTTGGATGAAACAAGGAATTTTCTAGTAGTCATCCCTTCTCTGCAGTTCATCCCACTTCCCACCTACGTACACTTGAAAGCTAAACTATCCTCCCAAACAGGAATTAACATGGTGAAAAAAGCTTCAGCTGGAAAGGCCCTCCTCACCCCCACAGTGCAAATGTTTTCTACTTAGTACTCAGGTTTTAACTTTTTCTGCCCATTTTTAAAACAAATTATTGGGTCCAGGTTATTTGAAGGACCATAGTTTTCTTTATGAGTGCACTATAATGTTAAGATTATCTAGAGAGGTCCTTTTCTCTGTCCCACGACTCCTCTCAGGATGGTTTGGTGGGGAAAAGAGAGAGGACCTTCTCAGTGGCTGCTCCCAGGCTCTTGAATTCCCTTCCTAAAGAAGCTGGGATGGTCTCCTTTTGGTGGCAGGTAAAAACATTCTTATGTCATCAGGCTTTTTTAAACTGATGAAGGTTGGACTTTTAAATGCTGTGCAAGTCAGATGTCAGGTTTGAATGTATAGTAGTCCCTCCAAATTTGCTGCTTTAACTATTGCAGATTTGATTATGTGCAGATTTCATTAATCTGTTATCTCTAGGAATCTCTAGAATCTCTGCTGGAAACTGACCATAGATTCATATTGGAGGGCCTAGAGATTCCTAGAGAAAACATTTATCTAGGTATTTGTAAGTCCTCCAAAGCAATTCTATGGTCAACTTCCACCTGATGCTAATCACAGAGTTGTGATGGAGGACACAGAGTTTCCCGGAGAGGTGAAAAAATAGTTTATTTGCAATTTTCTGACTTTCACAGGGGTCCTGTGCCCCTAACCCCAATGACTGTGGAGGACCCACTGTAATTTTTATTACATTTTAATATTTTTAATGTGCAATTGTTTTAACTTTTTAAATGGCTTGTTTTTCAAATTCTATACAGTGAGCCCTTCCATGGGGGTTCCGTTCCAGACCTCCTGCGTAAGTCAAATACAGTGCATGCTCAAGCCCCATTCAAGTGAATGGAGCTTGTGTATGCGGCGGCGTGGCAGCATGCGCGCACCACGGGCACGCACCCCATTACTTCTTGAGTGCACGATGGGCTCTTCCAGCACAGCTTTCAGTATATGCTGAAAGCCACATATGGTACACCCGTGTAAAACACGGGCAGACTGTATTGTTTTTAAACTGTACTGTTTTAAATTTCTTGTTATCTGCATTGAGTCCCTATATTGGGAGAAAGGTGGGATATAAGTAAATAAAATATACAACCACCACCACTACTACTACTACTAATAAAAGTAATTCCACAACAAACATATATTGGAGGATTTATGGTTTTAGGGATTTCAATCCTAGCTATTAGTAACAGGTTTGTTATTACCCTTGTCCAGAATACAGTTCAGGACCTATGTCTTTCTAAGTCCTAGGAGCCCTAGTTGCACAGTGGCTAAATGCTGGTACAGCAGCCACTACTTTGTACATTCAATCTTACAGGAGGGCTCCAAGATCCACTCCGCTTTCTATCCTTTCATAGGTCGGAAAAATGAGTACCCAGCTTGTTGGGGGCAATTGTGGCTTACATACTGTAAACCGCTAAGGGAGTGCTACTTCACTGATAAGTGGCATAGAAATAATAATAATAATAA
>NC_056522.1:364107664-364131113 GCF_019175285.1 Sceloporus undulatus | reverse complement strand
TTTTCCTTCCTACCAGCTCCTCTGCCACCACCCTCCCCAATGGGCTTGCCATCTGTGAATGTTCAAATCCGCCGATGGCAAGTCAATGGATACAGAAGGAGGACTGTACTATGGAAAGGTGCATGAGACATATACCGTTGTTGTGTACCTTTCAACTTATGGCAACCCTAAAACTGGGGCTGGGTTTCTGGGGCTGAGCGTGTGTGACTCACCCAGTGCTTTGCCACAGCTGAGTGGGGAATCAAACCCTGATCTTCAAAGTTGTAGTCTGATGCGCAAATCCCTACACCACGTTGGCTCCATAAATGCTATCTACCCAATATATTCACATTTCTAAGGCACACTGTGTACTCATCAGCAACCAGTTACAATCTTACTCTGGATCAGGGTAACCTTCATTTTCTGAAGAAATACAGTTATAAGTGAGCGTATAACTGTGTCACAACAAGAGATATAACAAAGAAGCATCCTGTTTTTTTTCATGTGAATCAAAACAGAAAAGCTATCTATAAACCAGATGCAAAGCTGTTAAAATGGCTTTTCAAGGAAACTTTGATGCCAATGAAATGGCAAGTAGCATATGTTGACAGAAACGCTGCTGCTTCCTAGAATACAGACATACTTTGCTTTTATCACAGTGATACATTTGACATCTCATGCAAGCTGCTTACATAATTAAGTTACCGCAATGAAGCTACAGTTAGAAAATCATGTTCTACAGCATAAGTGAATAATCCAACAAATGACATAAGCTGCATAATCAAAGTCTATTTTTCATGTTTACCTTGTCATTCTTTCTACTGCCATTATCTAAAATACTTTGCAGAATTCTGTAGAATTTTGATTCGACAAACTAGGCCAGGAGCCAAATAGTCTGATAAGCATGCCCAGCAGGATTTGACTTCTTTGCTTTAAACAGCAAACACTATCTTCATTCCCTCATATTCCAACTGCTTTTGAAAATGCCCTTTAATTCTTAACATAATTTGCCATGCAATATGGAATATTTGTTTGCTAAACATAACAATATATCATCCATTAAACTTATTTTGAGGTTCTTTAGACTCTGGACAAATAAGTTACTACAGTATATACTCAACTATAAGTCGACCTCATGTATAAGTCGAGGGTACGTTTTGGGGCCAAAATTATTCATTTTGTTATGACCTGTGGATAAGTCAAGGGTAAAACTTAGAAGCATGTAACAAAAGATACAAAAAGCTGAAGTAAAGGAAAATGGTGCTAAAGATCTTTAAAAGTTTTGACAGGCTGGATGGATGAGATAGTAGAGGGGGCTGATGTTTCCTTTAGGTGCTCCATGAAGAGATTATGTTCTCATTTTTCACCAGAGTATAGTTCCCTTTTTGATAAGAATTAAAGTACAGACTTACATTGACCTTTGGATATGTCGGCCTAGGTTTTTTGAGTCAGTATTTTTACTAAAATTTCTAGACTTATACATGAGTATATACAGTAAGTGTTACCATGAAGCACTTCATTAGAAATTGCAAAATAATATATTTAAATATGTTATATGCCATTTATTCCCTCATTTGGACAAAATCCATTATCTTCAACAGCTCAGTTTCTCAGCAACTTTCCTTCGCTATGCAAATGCTTACCATCTACAGAGCCAAATTCCCTTTCATGGGCACGGGTTAGGATCTCTTTGTATAAAGTTTCTGCTTGCTTAAATTTTCCTTGTTTCAGGTAGCAGGATGCCTGGAAGAGATAACATGTGCATAGCAAGCTTTAAATTAACTTCCCAATATTAAGACACATTAAATAAATAAATTAAGCGTAGTATCTTTCTGAAAAGAAATATAGGGGAGGAAAGGGACTAATACAAAAAAAAACCCCAATACAATGCAAATGCAACTTGTCCAGATATTAAACGTATTTGAAAGTTTATTTCCTCAACACAAAGCAATTGCTTGAATCCAAATGTGCTTTTCTACCTTTGAGTTACAAGATGTCACTTTACACCAAATCAGATCACTGTCCTATCTGAAAGAGTACACTGGGGAAACCTGCAGTCTATGGATTATGTAAAGCCTTATGGGCATGGATCCTTGTCTTCCTTTACTTTGAAATTGCATTAGCTTTCCCTGCTATTCTGGTTGGGACAGTAAGCATCAAAGACAGTGTACAATCCAGACAGCTCCTCGAAATACTGTATTAATAAGTGCAACAGGCCTGTGCACAAGCAAACATGCATAACATAAAATGTAAGGAAACAAGGCAGCTGTGGCTTCTGAGCACAACCTACTGCTGCCCTGTGGCACAAGCGCCAATTTTGTCCTTGGGTCTACAAATTACAGAAGGCCTACAGTCTGTGGTCTAACTGGTCTATAGGCTACAGAATCTCTTTGTTACATCTTACACTAAAGTACTGTGCAAAAAAGAACAAGAACAAGGTCTAGAGATTTGCTTACATTTGTATAATCAGAAGCATAAAAATTAATATAATGCCAGTGTGGGATAGCACAAGTACCAGCAATTATGGGGTTTTTTTGGCTCACAATTTTCTATATTTTGTTCAGTATTTCAGCAGATAAAGTAAAGTATTTCATTTCTCATTGTTTGCTCCACTGTTCAGACATACCAAGTTATTCTTTGTCTTTGCTACATTTGGGTCATCTGGCCCCAGTTTAGTTTGGTAGATCTCAAGTGCTCGTTGATAGTAGTATTCCACTTCTTCATATTTACCCTGGTTCTGACATAGCAAGGCCAGATTATTTAACTGTTTGGCAACATCAGGATGGTCTTTCCCCAAAACCTAGGAATAGACACAAAATACTGTATTAACACCTTTCTGTATCACATGTATACATTTAAAGTATCCAGGCATGCTATTTACATTAGCATTGATTCACTAGATCACCGCACTACACCCTTATAGTACTGCTATTCCACTTTAACTGCTCTGGCTGCCTCCTGTTGCATTTTGGGATTTGCAGTTAAAGGAGGGGCATTTAGAATTCTCAGCCAGAGAGCTTTTAGGCATGACTGAACTACATATGAATAAGAGTGCAGTGCGATAATTCGATCAGTTAAGATTCAAGCACCTATTTATATCCCATGTTATACACATCAAACTAATTCAACTCGGCTAGAATTATAAATATGCAATGCAAGTATCTGGAAGAAACTTCAAATCACAGCTCTCATGTTATAAAGTCCGCAGTTGCTTACAAAAAGCAACAATATATCAGAACTGTGCATGCCAGAACTGTGCATGCCAGGAAATACACTTGTCCCTCCCGATTCGCGGGGGATCCGTTCTGGACACACACCCACAAATTGGAAATATTGTGGCTATTCAAGCCCCACTGGTTATAATGGCGGCGCTCTCTTGCATGCACCATTTTGTCCTTCCTTGAAGGGCCAAAACTGCACACTCCAAGTCAATGAACAAGGAGAGATGAGTGTAGCTGTATTTTCAAAATTCTGTGCAGGCTCTAGCTTCTCAATCTACTAAATGCATATTTAGAAACATTAGCAAAATTTCTGGATCAATCATAGGATGAGTTTAAGATTCATGTCAGTAGTCAACACCAGTAGGTTCCTTTTGTAGAATGCTGAATAGAAATACTTTTGTGAGGAAAGTAAGCAGATGGTCATCATCCAGTTACACAAAGTCTTCTGATTCTCCTGACCATGTAAAGTAGACGTGGGAGATGTGTAACCTATGGGCTGCGTGCTTCCTCAACAGGTCATTTTGGAAGTCCCAAGAATCGACCCCCAGATTTTAATTTAAAATGCCCCAAATGTGTTGATCATAAAATAATTGATCCTAAATTGAACATGACCCAGCAATGCAATCTGCAGCAAAGAAAGCAAACACTTTTTTAGGGTGCACTAACATAGCCATAATTTACTATCAAGGGAAGTTATAGTCTCACTGTATTCTCTACTAGTCAGGCCTCACCTGGAGTACTGCAATCAGTTCTGGGCATCTCATCTTAAGAAGGATATAGACAAGCTGCAGCAGGTTCAGAGAAAGGCAACAAGGATGATAGAAGGCATGGAGAACAAAATGTATGAGGTCATGTTGAAGGAATTGGGAATGTTCAGCCTGGTAAAGAGCAGACTGTAAAGTGACATGATTGTACTCTTTAAATATCAAAAGGGCTGTCACAGAAAAGAGGGTGCAATTTGTTCTCTGCTGTCCCAGAGGTTAGGTAGAGGTCTAATGGTTTTAAGTTACAGCAGGGTAGATTTTGACTGAACACTAGAAGGAACTGCTTCATGGTAAGTGTGATTCAGTAATGGAGCCAATTACCCAGATGTCTCTTTCTGCAGATATCTTCAAAAAGAGCCTGGACAGCGACCTGCTGAGGATACTCTAGTTAGAACTTCTCCATAGCATGGGCAATTGAACTTGATGGCCTATGGAGCTCTAATTATAGTGTGGGGCAAGGGGAGATATAGAGGTAGGAGGGTGGAATTATCACATAGGGGAAGGCAGGATCAATGCTTAATACCTATTCTGCCTTCCATCCACCCTACTAACCCAAGAGAACCGAGGGTCAATCCAACTGTACCACAGACCCTGTCTCTGCTCCTGTGCAATGCCAGGTCAATTAAGAACAAGACCCATATCATTCAAGATCTCTTAGAAGAGAAGAATTGTGACCTGGCTTGCATTACAGAGACCTGGCTGGGGGCCAAGAGCAATGCAGTGTGGGCACAGGCTCTCCCAGACGGGTACATCGTTAAGGAGCAGACCAGGGCACGTGGGCAGGGGGGAGGTGTTGCCATGTACATAAAAACACCTTTACCTTTACCTTGACCAGGTACCCCATCCAGAAAACAGACTATATCGAGTGTATTTACCTGACCCTGAAGGCTAGGGACAGGCTGGGGATCCTGTTGGTTTACCGTCCACCCTGTGGGCTAACAGACTCCCTAGCCGAGCTGACACAGCTGGTCTCGGAACTGGTATTGGAGTCTCCCAGACTTCTTGTTCTGGGGGACCTCAACATCCCTTTTGAGGCCGGCTCACAAAATCTGACGGGTGCAACTTGGGAGTTCATGGCTTCCATGATGGCCATGGGCCTGTCCCAGTTAGCCTTGGGCCCAATGCATTGCGCAGGTAATACGCTTGATGTCGTCTTTAGTACGGATTGGGATAATCCATGGGCAGAGGTATGTAGTACCTCTGCCTTGTCATGGACGGACCATTTCCTGGTTGAGGTTCGACTTAAGGCAACTATCCAAATCCTCCCCAGGGGTGGAGGACCTATTAGGATGGTCCACCCTCGAAGGCTGATGGAACCCAAAAGGTTCCAAGAAGCCTTAGAGGGGTCTATGGTTGGATCTGACGGCGATTCTGTTGATGCCCTGACTAACATCTGGGATAATGATCTCTCCAGGACTATACACAGCATCGCTCCTAAGTGTCCTTTCCAGCCCACTTTTAATAAGAAACCCTGGTTTACGGAAGACCTCCGGGAAATGAAAAGGTCTGCGCAACGACTAGAGCGCAGCTGGCGGAGACACCAGCGCTTATCCGACAAGACACTCCATGAGGCTCTTTTGAAGTCTTATGGAGTGGCAATAGGTGCAGCAAGGAACTCCTTCTATGCTGCACGTATTGCGTCTGCAGAGTCACGTCCAGCTGTTCAGCTTGGTTAGGGAGCTGACTCAGCTTCCTCCCGCTATGAACCCTATTTTAGAATCAACTAAGGCCTGCTGTGACAATTTTAACAACTTCTTTGCAGATAAAATCTCTCAGATAAGGGCTGATCTCGATGCTGGCGCTTCATCAAAAACAATAGAAGAGGTGTCCAGAGCTTCCGTGGACTCTGTTAAACTGGATCACTTTGAGTCTGTGCAAACTGATGAAGTGGACAAACTTCTTGGAAGTGTTAGGAAGACGATGTGCTCTCTCGATCCCTGCCCTTCTTGGCTGATGGCCCAGGGTGGCGATGCGGTAACATCATTATTGCGGCGCATAATTAACGCATCATTCAGGGAAGGAAAATTTCCATCTAGTTTAAAACTAGTGATAGTCAAACTGCTACTTAAAAAACCCTCCCTCGACCCCCTGATAAGGAACAACTATAGGCCGGTCTCATTATTGCCTTTCTTAGGCAAGGTGATCAAGAGAGCAGTTGCCTTCCAGCTCCAATCTGTCTTGGATGAAACCGATTATCTGGACCCATTTCAAACTGGCTTCAGAGAGGGATTTGGAGTTGAGACTGCCATGGTCGCCTTAGTCAATGATTTCCATCTAGGCATTGACAGGGGAAGTGTGACCTTGTTGGTGCTTTTGGACATCTCAGCGGCTTTTGATACCATTGACCACAGTATCCTTCTGGAACGCCTAAGGGAGTTGGGTATCGGGGGCACTGCGCTCCAGTGGTTCCGTTCCTACTTCTCGGGCAGATTCCAGATGGTGCAGTTGGGGAACACTTGCTCCTCTAAGAGGGAACTTACATCTGGTGTCCCTCAGGGAGCTATCTTGTCCCCCACTTTGTTTAACATTTACATGAAACCGCTGGGAGAGATCATCCGGAGACGTGGGGCGCGGTGTTATCAGTATGCTGATGACACCCAAATATGCTTCTCTGTCTCGCCGACTGATGCAGTGACTAAGGATGGAGTCTCTCCTTTGAACGCCTGCCTGGAGTTGGTAATGGGCTGGATGAGGGAAAACAAACTCAGTCTGAATCCAGAGAAAATGGAAGTGCTTGTGATAGGCTCCCCAGGCCTGGGGAAGGAAGTTTATCCACCTGTCCTGAATGGGGTCACACTTCCCCTGAAGGACGAAGTTCGCAGTTTAGGAGTACTTCTGGAATCGTCTCTGCAGTTGACATCTCAAGTAGATGCGACGGTCAGAAGTGCTTGCTATCAACTTCGGTTGATACGCCAACTGCGACCCTACCTGGGCCAAAAGGACCTTGAAACTGTGGTACACGCTCTAGTAACCTCTCATTTAGATTTTTATTATGCACTCTACATGGGGCTACCCTTGTACCAAGCCCAGAAGCTTCACTAGTACAAAACATGGCAGCCAGATTTATCTATTTTTATGAGATGTTTTTAATGGTTTTTATATGGTCTGTAAACCGCTTTGATCTATGGAAAAGCGGTATACAAATAATTTTTATTATTATTATTATTATTATTATTATTATTATTAGGTCCCTTCCAACTCCATGCTCCCACGTACACCTGGGCTGTTTTACGCTGAGAAGAGGCCTTTATGTAATCAGGAATTAAACCAAACATTGATCTATATCTGTGGCAAAATTACCCCCCCCCCCTTACAAATTAAGGAGTGTGTGCAGGTGGGGTTTTTTTAAAGTAAAAAACAGGGGGAGGTTAAAAACTGAAACATTCTGAAGGGGTGAAGCAAGTGGGATGCAGCCCTTTTATAGGGGCTAATATAGCTTCCTGGCTCCTGGCAATTGCTAGCTCCTGACGTAAAGTCAAAGGCCCACGAGTTACCTATCTTCCACCGTATTTCATTTAATGCTCTCTAAGAAAACTCATTTCTTGGCTTCCTCACTTTCACTTATGAAGCTGCTTGCTCTGAATTAAATAGTTTGGGCAAAACATTCAGTAAGATTTATCATAGTTTGCTGACCAAGAAGCCACCCACTACCATGGAATCGTAACTGAATCTCCCCATGCCCCCCTCCCTTACTATTAGGGGCCTCACTTTTGGACTAAGGAATCACAGAATCATAGAGCCATCCAGTCCAAACCTCTGCCATGCAGGAACACACAATCAAAGCACTCCCAACAGATGGTCATGCCTCCAAGGAGGGAGACTCTACAGCTCTCTGAGGCAGTGTATTCCACTGTCAAACAGCTCTTACTGTCAGGAAGTTCTTCCTAATGTTGAGATGGAATTGCTTTTCCTATAGTTTGAATCCATTGCTCCAGGTCCTATTCTCCAGAGCTGCAAAAACAAACTTGCTCCATTCTCAGCATGGCATCTTCTCAAAGATTTAAACAGGGCTATTATATCAATGCTTAACCTTTTCTTCTCCAGGCTAAACATAACCAGCCCCCTAGGTCTCTTCTTATATAAGGTATAGTTTCCAGACTTTTCACCATTTTGCTTGCCCTTCTCTGGACACGCTCCAGGTTGTCAACATTCTTTTTGAATTGTGGTGCCCAGAACTGGACACAGTATTCCAGGCAGGCCTGATCAAAGCAGAATACAGTGGGACTATTACTTCCTCAATCTAGACACTATAGTTCGATTGATGCAGTCCAGAATTGCATTTGTTTTTTAGCTTGCTCCATCACACTGTTGACACATGTTCAAATTGTGGTTTAATAGGGCTCCTAAATCCTGTTCATATGTACTGTCTTCAAGTCAGGTATCACCCATCCGATATACGTGCATTGCATTTTTACTGCCCGTGTAGAATCCTACATTTCTCCTTGTTTAAATTCATTTTGTTAGTTTTGGACTCACTTTCTACTCTATTAAAGTGATTTTGAATTCTGATCTTAACCTCTGCAGAGCTTCTCCTCCTAATTTGGTGCCATCTGCAAATTTGATAAGCATGTCCTCTATTTTTTCAACAAAGTCATCAGTAAAGGTGAATAGCACTGGGCCCAGAACAGAATCCTGTGGCATCTCACTGGTCACTTCTTTCCAGGATAGAGAGGAGCCATTAATGAGCACCCTTTACGTTTGGTCAGTCAACCAAGTACAAATCCACTGAACAGTAGCATTGTCTAAATCCACATTTTATAAGCTTGTTTGCAAGAATATCATGGGCAACCTTGTCAAAGGCCTTACTGAAATCAAGATAGGCTACATCCACAGCATTCCCTCATCTACCAAGCTGGCAATTTTATCAAAAAAAGAGATCAGATTAATGTGGCATGACTTGTTTTTGAGAAAGCCATGTTGACTTTTTGTGATTATAGTATTTCTAAATGCTTACATACTGTCTGTTTAATGATCTGTACTAAAATATTTCCTAGCATTGATTTCAAGCTAACTGGGCAGTAAATGTTAGGATCCTCTTTCCTCCCCTTTTTGAAAACATTTGCCCTCCTCCAGTCCACTGGGACCTCACCTGTTTTCCAGGTATTCTCAAAGATGACTTTGAGATTATTTTTGCCAGTTCTTTTAATATCCTTGGAAATTGTTCATCTGGCCCTGAAGACTTGAACTCGTTTAGATTAACCAGGTATTTCTGTACTACCACTTTCTTATTCTGTGCACTTATTCTTTGAGGAGCGTCAAAACGACTTACTTCGCAACCCACACTTTGATCCCTTTTCAATTATCCTGCATCTTGAGGAAGTTCTACTGGAATTACAAAATACTGCTGCTTTTTCACTAGACTGGCAGGTTTAAACTATTAATAAAATAATTATTTAGAAGACAAAAATTAATACATTTGCTTTATTAATAATTATTTTTGTGGTATATTTTGGAATGTAACAAAGATCTTTTTTAGATAAGCATTTGTTTCATCAGTGTTATTCTGTGCTTTCATTTGATTTATTGTGCATTTTTAATTTTGACCATAATGATGTTTTGTGATGTCATGGTATAGTAGACTTTCCACATTGACTGGCGTTAGGGATGCAAGACCCCCATGACAGTGGAAAAAATGGAAATAAAAAACATTTCTTTTTTTTTTTTTAACTTGAGAGGACACATCTTTAAATCCTTCAGAACTATTCTCTGGTGAACAACTGCTGGATGCTGACCACAGAATTACACTGGAGTACCTACAAAAGCCTAGGTAACTGTTCTCTCTAGGAATCTCATGTGCAACTTCTTGCAGACACTGACCACAGAGTTGCACTGGAGGACCTAGAAATTCCTAGAGGTAACATATTAATCAAATTCACAAAAGTCAAAGCCGTAAATGTGGAGGGGATGACTGCATCGTACGGGTTTCAAATGTTGTAAGCTGCCATAAATGGTGTGAAGAGAAAAAAAAGGGTAGTAAACAATTTCTTGTATAAATAAATGAATAAAATAAATATTAAAATTCTGGAGGATTTTCTCATGTAGTGCATGATGATGCCTTCCAGTATTATTTCTATCTGGTATGCTTGTTTTATGACACTGTTTGGTGAAAAATACTTCAAAGACTTCAAGATGTTCCTTGTTACTCAACCTCCATGACATGTCACAAATATTTTTTTCCTCATCACAAGTGTTTTATGATACTGTGGGGCAAAGAATATTTCAAAGATTTCAAGATGTTCTTTGTTAATCAACCTCCATGCCATGTTATAATGATTCCCCCCCCCCATGACAAGTTATGCCATACTTTCAAAACACACATAAAACTTTTCTATAAGCTTAAGATAAACTATTTCAAATATCTGTACTTCAACTGGCACAGCCATCCAATATAATGAAAATTCAGACCATTTAACCATCAGTCAGCAAAAAGTAAAAAAAAAAGTTTTTATGTGTTACCTTCTCTCTGATTTCTAAAGCCCTTTTGCACAAAGGCTCAGCTTCCTTGTATTTGCCTCTTTTCCCATAAAGCACAGCAAGGTTATTTAAAGTCGCTGCAACCTGCAAAGGAAGAAAAAACATTGCATCTACTACTATGATTCACAAAAAAGTTTGGAGGAGGAAAGCAGCTCATTTAATTGCAGTCAAATTGTTTTTTTAGTACTCCAAATGTGTAAGCATGAATGGTTTATTTAAAAAAATCAAGTTGAAAAATCTGTTGATCTAGTATGCTGATGCTTAAATTTAAAAGACTTACACAAATGATGATACAGATTATAGTAAACATTGTTTGCTCAGCCCACGAACCTAATTAGCTACTTTAATCATCAAAGGCTAAGAAATAGATCAATAACTGATTTCTTCTTCAGTCTGTATCACAAACTCCAGCAGGTATGCAATAAGGGTTCAACAGGACTAGGACTAGCTCCCCACAACAAACTCTAGCCCAAAGGCTCAACGCTTTATTGGGTTTTCAATGGACTAGGTTAGATGCTTCATATAGGATGGGAAACACTAGGATAAGATTTCAATTACTAAGAAATATAGGTGTTTACTTTAATTGAAGCAAAACAGTAATTGCACAAGAGAGAAAAGAAATAAACAAGCACTCAAATGAAATTATTTTAGAACTCTGTTGGGGGGGCAAAAGTATTTCATTTTTCTCAAAAAAAAATCTAAATCTGGCTTGACTTACTTGGTCACTTACACAAAATATATATTTCTACTATTTCTCATTAAATAATTTCTAATAGGAACCTAGCAACATTGAAATATTTTTTCTGACTCTGAAGCATATTCAAATCATGCAAATTTTTGGGAAAGGTGATCGAGAGGGCGGTTGCGATCCAGCTTCAGGCGGTCTTGGATGAAACGGATTATCTGGACCCATTTCAAACTGGCTTCCGGGCGGGTTACGGGGTTGAGACGGCCATGGTCGCCTTGGTCGATGATCTCCGTCTGGGCATCGACAGGGGAAGCGTGTCCCTGTTGGTGCTCTTGGACATCTCAGCGGCTTTCGATACCATAGACCATGGTATCCTTCTGGGGCGCCTCGCAGAGGTGGGAATCGGGGGCACTGTGCTCCAGTGGTTCCGTTCCTACCTCTCGGGGAGGTCCCAGATGGTGCAGCTGGGAGACGTGTGCTCTGATGAGAGGCCCCTTAAAACTGGGGTCCCTCAAGGGGCCATTCTGTCTCCCATGCTATTTAACATTTACATGAAACCACTGGGAGAGATCATCCGGAGACATGGGGCGCGGGGTTATCAGTACGCTGATGACACCCAAATTATTTTCTCTATGTCTCCGACTGATGCAGTGACTGGGGATGGCGTCTCTCCTCTCGTGGCCTGTCTGGAGTCAGTAATGGGCTGGATGAGGGAAAACCGACTCAAATTGAATCCAGAGAAAACGGAGGTACTAGTGATAGGTTCCCCTGGTCCAGGAATGGCGGTGGTTCCACCTGTCCTGAATGGGGTCACGCTCCCTGTGAAGGACTCCGTGCGCAGTCTGGGGGTGCTTCTTGACTCGTCGCTTCACCTGACTGCTCAGGTGAATGCGACGGTCAAGAGCACTTGTTATCAGCTTAGGCTGATTCGCCAGCTGCGCCCATACCTGGCCCAGAGGGACCTAGAAACTGTTGTACATGCTCTGGTAACTTCGAGACTGGATTTCTGCAACGTACTCTACATGGGGCAACCCTTATACCAAACTCGGAAGCTGCAAATAGTGCAAAATATGGCAGCCCGGCTGGTCACTGGTGCGTCCAGGACCAGCCATATAACACCAGTTTTAAAAGATCTTCATTGGCTGCCCATTCGCTTCCGAGCTCAATATAAGGTGTTGGTAATTACCTATAAAGCCCTAAATGGCTTGGGCCCAGGATACCTAAAGGACCGCCTCTCCCCATACATTCCGCCTCGCACTCTCAGAACGTCTGGGCAGCAGCTACTGAAGGTGCCTAGGGCTAGGTTGGCCTCCACTACTCGGAGGTCGTTCTCCATAGCTGCCCCAGCCCTTTGGAATGCGCTGCCCACAGAGCTCCGCTCGTCCACCACCCTGGCCCAATTTAGGAAGGACCTCAAAACCTTCCTATTCCAACAGGCATTCCCCGAGTAAATATCCTGTGGGCCTCCCTCCTCTCTTTCGTGGCCAAGAGGTTGGGCTTTGGGGCTTTACTGTTGGGTTGTTTTAAATATGTTTTTATTGGAACTGTTTGTATTTTAATTATGTTGTGAGCCGCCCTGATCGGAGGAAGGGCGGCATATAAATAAAAATTTTATTTATTTATTTAAATTGATTTGGAATTTGGATCACTGTTGAAGTGATTTGTGCTTAATTATTAAAAGTGCAAACTTTCAACATACTTGAATGATGTCAACAACAAGGCAGGGTTTAAGAATGTTCCTGTTGAGTTTCACAGCAAAATAGCTGGTACTTACTGATAAAAAGAAGCAAAAAAGGAAGAAACAAAATAAGCCCCAATCCCAATCCTATATACAAACCGCAGGATGATCTTTGCCCAAGGTCTTCTCACGAATAGCCAAGGCATCATTCAGTAAGTTTGCTGCATCTTTGTACTTATTCTGATCCCTAAAGTAGGGAAAGAGTTGTAAATAACACACCCTAACTCTCAAATGTAACATTAACACTTTCCGTCAAAATAATCAATATACGTATTCTCTAGAGTTGGCTCGTACAAGCATTCAAAGCAATTTCTGCTCCTTTCTGTATTAATGAAGTTTTCCTGATTCAGTTGAGCAACAACAAAATGCAGAGAAGGGCAACTCATTTCTCCCCCCCTCCAGCTTCTATTCACAACAGCAATTATGGATGACAGCATTTGGAGAAGGATCAGACCACTTAGCCCTGAAACAGTAGTTATTGGAGTGAAAAGAGTGCTAAAAACTAGGAGACAGACCTGTGATCTGAGCCAAGCTACCTTCTACATACTACTTCTGAATAGTACAGGATGAAATTATAATTTTGTCCAATTTTTCACCCCATTTCCACCAGTTCACAAGCCCAAAAGTCAATCTGGACCTATCATAAGCACCAGCGAGTGCCCAACTAAAGGCTGAATGCAGTTCCTTGACCTCTCATTGCTACCAACTACAGAAGCAAGAATGCCAGTTACCCAGTTCTAAATGTTAAGTATTATTCCATAAGAAATTGCAGAACTATTTTCATCCAAAATCTAAAATGAAAGACTTTCCAAAAGTTTGGTGAAAACATGGCTTTTTATCAATATCTTTGGGGTCTTTGGTCAAATCTGTACAAGTTTTAAATATTTTAATTTAATTATTAGATTGTTTAATACGTTTTACACAGTTTCAGTTATTCATTATTTGACATTTAAGATGTTCTAATTTGTTTTAAATTGCTTTTATCTTTACACCAACAAAAGATAAAAAGTAGGATATTTCTGTATTTCTATATCTATTTCCTACCTTTTCCCAATCCCTTGGACTCAGAGTGGTTTATATACTTTTAATAAAAGATTAAAATGAGTTAAAAGGGACATTTTTTCAAATTAAAATGAATCAAAACAAGGCACATGAGATACCAAGACTACTTCATAGTGTAAATAATTCCCTCCCCCAATACAACAATAATTTAACTGTAGTTAACATTAAAAGCCCTCCAGCAACTTTTTAAAATAATGTTAGAAATACCAACCTGTATACTAATGCAAGTATATTCAACATAGTAGCAACATCAGGGTGATCGTGGCCTGAGGTTTTCTCTAGGTCCTCAAGTGCTTGTTTACAGAGGGGTACAGCAACTTCATATCTACCCTGGGAAGCATACTGTATGACAAGGTTATGAAGAGTCCGTAATCTTGCTGGAATCTCATAGCCACCTTGTTGGGCTGCAGCTGCTGCACTGCTATGTGGCTGTTGAACTGGGAAAACAAAAAACATTACCAAGAGAAGTAAATGAGATTCATGTCATTCACACGAAGGAGATAAGCTTCATTAAGACCTCACAAATGTTTCAAGTCTATGAGAATCACGGTTGAGTGCATTTTTACCACCTTGCATACAATCTAAAACATGATTTGTAAGCAAATTTATATGCATTTTATTCCACCTGCTCTTGAAACTATCTCAGCTCTTCAGAGACTGAGATGGGATATCGCCTAACTCATAGGAAAACAGGAATTCAAGAAACCCTCCACTTGCAAATGTTATCTTATAGGTTGAGCCCTTGTAACAAGGAAAGGAGAGTAGTCCTCCTAACCTTTCACCTTGGAGAAATGAGGATATTTTCCAGTCTAGTGAACTTCAGAAATGAATCTGTTTCAACATCTCCTTTGAGAGAGAAGTACACTCAACCCAGTTCAGAGAGCTTAATGTACGCATTGGGTAAGCCACAGTTATCACGAATGAAGCAACTGAGAGAGCAAATCCATACTTAGCAGGGTAATAGCTGCCTAGTAGTAAGTACTGACAGGAAGAAGGGTACCATGACAATCTCCAGTCACACATATGCGAGTTTTTTGAAAGAAAAAAAACCCTGCAGCCACCTCTGTTGATCTATATAAACCCAGTTCTAGCAATTTTCATCTCCACCAGAAGCAGGTATTTCGTAAAACTAACAGGTCTTAGTAGCCTATTCAAATCCCCCATAGACTTTGCTTTACTACAAGACAGCTTGCAACAACATATTTTTGATAGAAAAATCTACTCAGAATCCCCACAAAATAACTCAGGAAAACAGGATGGGAATGAAACAAAATGTCATTGTGCCTCTAAACAAATAATGCTAGCAACCCTGTGAAGAAATCTCATATTGAAATAGGGCATTTGACTACTTGTCATGACAATCCACTGTCTACAGAGTGACTGTTTGGGGAAAACCATGTACTGTATGTGATTTTGATATTGTGTACTGTGCACTAATTACATGCAGCTGTCTAAGAATTAAGGAACAGCTACTGCCCTCACTATAAATATACAAATATACAGATAATAATAATAACAAACATGCATATACATTAATTTCACTTACTTCCTTGTCCTTGGTCATCTTCATCATTTGGAAATAAATCATCCAGTGGTTCTTTGGTAGAATCTGTATCTTTATCTTCCTAAAAAAAGGAAACCAAACTGTTACATTTAAATGAACCCATATGTGTATGTACAGCTTCAATTTCCAAATAAAACTTTGATCATGCAGTGGAAATACCAATTTGTGATATGTGGTACTACAGTTTGGACCGGAATACTTCACCCATGGGTAACAAATTACAGAGTAAGGACAAGTTGCTTACCTGTAATTGTAGTTTCTCAAGTAGTCAGCTGTGAACTCACACAAATGGGTTATCTGTGCCCGCACAGTTTATCATTCAGAACTATCTAGAGCTATTATATAAGTGTTTTGGCAGTAGCCCCACCCATTCCCCGCATATTTAACTAGCATGCTTCGCACCTAAAACCTCAGTTCTGTGGATGCCAAAGCAGCGCCAAGGATCTATGGAAAGGCAGGATATGATGAGGGAAGGGTAGATGAGCTTGTGTGAGTTCACAAATGACCACTCTAAAAACTACAGTTACAGGTAAGCAACCTGTCCTGCTTCTTTGTGGTCTCTGTGACTCACACAAATGAGAGACTAGCAAGCTACTAGCCATGAGAGGCAGGAGCATCATGCTAAGTAGGAAAACAACACAACCATTGATCTTACATCTACTCTATAGTAAGAAATGAAAGTTACAAAAGCCCGCAGCACTGTCAACAAAAACAGCCAGGACTCTTCTGCCATCAAGGCAATCTGTTCCAAGTCTGAAGATGAGGTCTGCATTGATGCAGACAACACAATGTTCTGACTGACATGCAATGCAAACATAACTTTATGGAAAAACTGATGTCCGGCTGGAGAACAATCCCTGTGGAATTGGAGGTAAGGCTGGTCCATCTGAGGATACATAACTCTCCTACCCATATAGCTGATGCAATTGCCACCACAAAGCTGCCTCCCAGGTAAATAGGCGGGTATCACAGAACACCATTGGTTCCAAAGGTTTCCTGGACAGCTGAGAATGTACCAGCACCACACTCCAACAATGGAGAGTGAAGATTCTTGTAATCCCTGAAGAACCTTAAAACGAACAAGTTTAAACTGGAAATAAGAGGGTTTGCCTGGAGATCTGAAAATAGGAAATCTGGAAGTCAGCCAACATTGCCTCCAGGTATCACTTGACAGAAGGAAGAGAGAGAGATGTTTATTTGACAAAGAGAGAAAAAATTTGAGCACATGATCAACCTGTGCTTGAACTGGACAGATTGCTTGAGATGACCAGAAGGACAGAAACAGCTTCCATTTATATGCATAGAAACGCTGAGTCCTGTGTGCTGCAGAAATGACGTTCTTGATGGCATCAGGAAGTGATACTAGAGAAGCACGCTCCATGCCATCAGTCTAAGAGTGTCTATGTCTGGGTGCCCAACCTGCTGGTTGTGGATGGTAAGAAGGTCTGGGCTGAGTAGCAACTTCATATAGTGATCTCACAACAGATGCAAGAGGGACACGGACCATAGCTGTCTTGGCCACTACAGGGCCAATAGTATGCATTTGGGTTTGTCCTGATGGATCTTGTCAATCACCGTGTTGATGAGTACAAACAGCAGGACAATATATATGACAGACCCCCCCCCCAAGTTGAACAGAAACACATTGCAGTACCTATCAAGCCCTTCCCTTTGCAGACTCTGGACCAGAAGAGCTTGCTTTGCTTGTTCTGAGGAGACACAATGAGGTCTATGGATTGTGTAAGATCTTCAAGCTATGGGAAACACTGAATTCTCGTGTGCAATTTCTACTTCTGGCAGGACACAGGTGCTCAACCTTAATGCATCCACCAACATGTTCTCATCTCTTGGCAACTTTATCACAAAGGCTAGTATGCTGTGAGGAATGCACCAATTCCTCACAGGAATTTCAGGATCATGAGGTGTAATAGGATATCTGGTCTTGAGCCCCTTTGCTTGTTCAGGCAGAAGACAAAAGTGGTGTTGACAGACACTATCTAAACAGCCTTACCTGGCGGTGTTCACTAAAAAGTTCAATATGTTTTTATGAAAGCAAGCAACTCTAGAGTATTGCTGTGAAGGGCTGTCATCTGTGGACCAGTGACCTCTGACTGTAAACCTGGATAACTGGTGCCACAGCCCTCTAGAGACACACTTGTGTCTAGCACCTTAAGTGGAAGAGGAAAAACAGCATTCCTGCTTATACATTCCTGAAACTAATCCACCAGCTGAGTGAATGGTGGATATTATGGAGTCTCTTGTGAGGAGAACTGGTAAGTAGGACAAAACACAATACAAACCAGACCTGCTGTGGTCTCATTCAGAGCCTTGCATATGGAGTGACTAACACTATTGGTACCCATGAATTCTAAGAGAACCAGGAATGTACAAGCACGAATACCATTCCTCCCTCCATCACTCAAGGTATCTTGCCCTCATGCACAGATATCAACAGGTGATTCTTTGAAAGATAAAATTCATATCGTTGGGAAGAAAAGCAACCTGTGCAGAAGGGTCTATCAATGCCTCAACGAAACACACCTCCTGAATCAGTTCCATGTGGGATTTCTCAGTGTTTACAATGAGGCCCAAACAGTCTATTAGCTGAAGAGTGGGGCAAATATCTAAAAGAAGCTGCAAATATGTATGTGCAACTAACAACAGATAAAATGATGCCTTGCTGGCAAAGTCAAGCAGCCACTAGTCATGCTTTTAGTAAAAACCCAAGGGAAGTGCACATTCAAATTGTAGGATAGATACGCATACCTTCCCACCACAAAACAGAAGAAACACAAGACAGTCTGATCATGCTATGAAAATATGCATCCTTCATGTCCTCTTTTGCCAATCAATCACCCTTCTGCATCAGAGGGAGGAAAGAACCAAGTGTAATCACCCTGAAACACCCAGGTTGAACACAGAAGTTGACATCTCAAAGGTCCAGAATGAGATACAACTCTCATCTTTCTTGGACACAATGAAATAGTGGGAGACCAACCCCCAACACAGAAGAGAGAGGGACAGGCTCAACAGCTCCCTTGAGCAGCAGGAGCCCCAGCTCTACATCCAAGGGGAGTGAGGAAAGGGTGATGTGATAGACCCCAACAGGGGGATTCTTCCAGAACTCTAAGCCATATTTCTTCCTGATGATGTCAAGGGCCCATGTCTCTGAGGTGATGGAGGCCCAAGCATAGTAGAAATTTTGATGCCTGTCTTTGAATAGTGGTAACTGAAGTGGCATACACTGAGCATGCAAAGTGCTGCTCTCCTGTAGTCAAACACGCTGCTTAGCCTGATCCTGAGATTTTTTTCCTGAACTGTTTCTTGTAACTACAGAAAACAAAGCCTTGAATGAAGGCAATGAATTGATGTTTGCTAGGAAGAATTCCCTGGGCTGTATTGGCACTGCTATGATTGTGTATACCTCTGCCAACAGGGCTTGGACCGAGACAGAAAATGTCGTTGGGAATGGAGGTCAAATTTCTTAGCAATAGTTCTCATTTTATGAGCGAGTTCCAATCCGGTGTCAATTTCCCCATTGAAGAGTCCACTCTCAACAAATGGGAAATCTTCTATCATTGTCTTAGGATGAATGGAAAGTCCCGAAGACCATAACAAACTTCTGCTTTAAAGATGGACACCAGACTACACTCTTCTTCTGTAAGCCTGTCCAAGTAAGAAGATACCTCTTTAACAATTCTGAAAAACAAGGCAATAGTAGAATAAAATTTTCACCCTATGATGGCTATCTTTTTCCCTTCCCAATCAGCTAGAGTAGAATGGATCTTCTGGGAAGGCCTGAGTCAGCTGGAGTGGAGTGGAGTGGGTTGGGTAACATCCACAATAATGGAATTTCATTTAGGATGTTGTACCAAACCAACAGCACCAGACTCCACCACCTAATACAAGCCTTCCAGTTTTTTTTTGAGGTGGACGGTACAGGAGGGTTAGTCCAAAAACATTGCATGACTTGTTGAAGACAAGGGTGCATCAGGATCAATGCAGGAGCAGGAGCCCGTTATTGTACCTTCTTGAAAACTGGGCCTTCAAATGACAGGTCTGCTTTACTTGCAGACCTTCACCATCTTTAACATTTCATCCACAAAGGAGTGCACGTTATCAGTGGGTGATGGAGAGTCAATCTCACCCACTATGCACAGGTGTACAGGGAGTGGTTGGGACACCCTCCCAAAAGCTCTAGGTTCCGAATGATACACTGTGCAAGCACAGATTGTCCATGTGTGAGTCACAGAGACCACAAATAAGAAAGATCAGTTTTGTGTTCTCTCAGAAGAAACAAATTAATTTGACTTATTTCCATTCAGCTTCTTTATAGGATATCATCAGTTAGCAAACAGAAGTAAAATTAAAAACAAAAAATACTTACTGAAGGGGACATATCATCATCATATTTTTTTAACTGGTTCATAAATTCAAGGTGCTTCTTTTCTTCTTCCAGCTGAGCCACAGATTGTTCACTCTTCTGTAATTTCTGCTGGGTATTGGCTAGTTCATCCCTTAACCACTGATTTTCTTGGCATAGCCGACGAACCTGAGCACGTAATTTCTGCTTTTCCGATTCCACTGCATTTAAATGATTTGACAAGGCCATCATTACCTACAAAGTACCAGAGATCATTAGTACTCTTTCTGTGAAGCTCATGGTACTTGACCGTATATGTAGGTCAACATCAAGTTCCAGTGCTTTACAAGATTTCTATTTGTTAAAATCTTTCTCAAAGCAAGATAACATTTTACCACAACCATTTTTACCTGTGCTTCACTGAGTCCCAGTTCCAACATTTCCAAAGACTTGCGAATCATGTTTGATTTTTCTTCCACCAAATTGGTCTCATCATCTTTCTTCAAACATTTCAGTGTCTCTAGTAAACTCTGTAAGATGGAATTGTGCTCATTCTTTAGTGCTTCTAGTCCTTGAATCACTTGCTTAGTTTTAGAAATAATTTCATCTTGAGTAAGCTTCTCTAACTTGTCTTCCTTTAGATACACCATTGTGGACATGTTGTCATACATTCTGGGAAAACACAAATACAGATGTTCACCATTTAAAGGCCTTCAGCTTAAAGATTCATAACCATGGTTTCTCCCAGTTTCTAGAATTTCATTATTATTTTTTCATAATCTAGGACTCAAGGTTTTAACAAAGGTTAAAACAGATACAGTTAAAATTGGTATTAGTTGAGATCTTAATGTTCCTCGTGTTGTCTGCCCTTTAGGGTCTCCTTAACACATTTCTATCATATCAGGACTTTGTTTTTAGGTCTGCTTTAATGGCTTTTGGCTATGAATTGCAAAGTTGCTGGTTTCTGAATATGACCCTATGTCTGAATTGAAATAGTATATTTTTGCTGTTGAGCTGTTTTTTTTCTGTGCTGTTCATATTTTTTTTACATTTCAATAGCGTATATTTTTGCATATTATGTTGTGCAGACATGCAAATATACTTGAAGTAAATATAAATGAAGTAAATATTATTTAGTCCTTCCCCCTTGTCACCACCCTTCCATTCAAGGGAGGGCATTACCCATCAACAAAAACAACAGTAGGGCCTCCTACTGTTAACACACATTTAAGGCTTTTCTTTATCTTCACTGTTGTGTCCTTCAGAAGCGTTTTGCCTACAATTCCCATCAATCCTATCCAGTTAATCAACTGTCATAAATGATGGGAATTACAGTCCAAAACATCTGGAGAGTACCTGGTTGAGGGAAGAATAAGTAGTTTAGAGTTTCAATTCAGACCCCTAAAAGCAACCATCATCAGCATCCTCCTCATCCCCACAGTAACAAAGGAAGAGAAACTCTTGATCTCCAAGCATCTAAAAAGCTAAGCAATGTTGCAAAAACTAGCACACGTTCTGTATGTTGTTTTTTGAGCAGAACCACCAAATAGTAGCAAACCACTAGAATTTCTTCTTGCCATTGAAACAGCATCCAATTCTGAGTTCTTCCAATACCAAAATGATTGGTTTAGCTAATTCCTTTGCCCAAGACTACAGTAAGTATCACTTATTTTCTGAGGTCTTAAAACAGTGATCCCCAAACTGTGCCCTTTAAGAAATTTTGGACTTCAGCTCTCAGAAGCCTCAGCCATGTTGGCCAATAATCTGGGATTCTGGGAGCTGAAGTCCAGATTCTCTTAAAGAGTGAAGTTTGGAGACCACAGTCTTAAACTATACCAGTGATCCTCAAATCTTCTCAGGCTACCACCCCCTTTCCTCTTGGGTAACAACCCTAGTGCCCTCCCGATCGGTATATTTTTTGGTATTAGATCTACTGTTCTACTGCAAATTCAAAACAGCCAATCTCAGTCACTGCTACCTTCGCACGAAGTCACCCTGGGAGCAATAACTGAGCAACTGGCTGAGCAGCGACCCAGATGCTTCTTGCTTGTGCTAGTCTTGTAGCAAAGGCCAGTACAGATGAGAGTCTTTTTGGTCGCTGTTTGAGGGGCTGCTCAGTCGCTGCTCCCTTTGCACCCTGTCATGCTGGGAGCAGCAACTGAACAGCTGGTTAAGAAGCAACCAAGAAGTGTCTCAGCCTTGAAGCAAAGGCCAGTGTGGACTAGATGCCTCTTGGTTGCTGCTCAGTCAGCTGCTCATTTGCTGCTCCCAGGGCAAGGAAGAAGCTTCTCCCTAGAGAGGAGAGACTCTCAGTCCTTCACTGGGGCAGAAAAAGGCACAGCCTGTGTGTATGTAGGGGGTTTACAGAGGCCACATGCTCTGGACTGGAGAGGGCCAGGAAAGGGAGAGAAGTCTTGAAATTTTAGTCAAAAAAATTAACCCAAAAAACCTGGGTCGACTTATCCACAGGTCAAACTACTGTACTTTAACTCTTATAAAGAAAGAAACCATCCCTTGGCAAAAGGCAAGAGTGTAATCTGTCCTGAAAGCATTGATGCCTTCTACTCTCTCATCCATCCATACTTTAATGTGAACACAAATAGTTATGCCTACTGGAATTTTGTAAGTTTTCTGGCATTGGTTTCCTTTGGTTCATCCTTTAGATCCTTTGTTACATGCCCCTAAGTTTTACCCTCAAATTATCCATGGGTCATACCAAAATCCAAATTTTGGCCCCAAAAACCTGCCTTTGAATTATACATGAGGTCGACTTATACACAAGTACAGTATATACTGTAGCTCTCGTAAGCTATTATTTGGGGAAGGCAAAATACAGCACCAAACCAAATACAGAAGAAAGAAATGAGGACATAGTTCTGGCCAAATACATTAGAGGAAAATCTAGAATCAAAATGAGTAGAAAAGAAAGGGAATAGAAAAGTCATCCTCTACACAGAACCTATGGTTCATAGTGCATGATGCAAACTTTCTCAGGAAGAAGGAAATTTTGCCAAGCATCTTCCTGAAAATATACTTTCTTTGGTGCCCAGTCGCTTACTAACAGCATGGAAGCCAGTTCCCCATGGCACTATTACGTACTGTTGCCATAAGAACAGTAACTGGATAAGAAAGGCTGTCCCCCAGAGCCTGCTCATATGATTCCTGTATAGAGATGCTTGTCTCAGCTCATGTAATCATAATACAGAAACATCTTCTACATCATCACCAGCCAGGTATAACGGGCTTCAACTTCCACCAAGAGCCTCTTCCAGTCCTACTGGGGGAAGTATCTGAAATGAAAACGCTGCAAGTGGATTTTATTGTAAGTCATTTCGAAACAGGATCTTCCTGCTATACATTGAAACTAAATACTTTTTTTGTGGGTTTTTCAGCCTTCAACTTCACATTAAATACATTTTGTAAAAGAGGTCTTTGCCTTCAAAGGTTGCATGTAAACACTTAAAATAATTAAATGAATTACAGTGGCTCAGAATGTCAATAAAACTGTCCCCAAACGCTGCAATGCAGAAAACTGTCCTTTTAACTTCTAGCATCATAGCCAGATACCTGGTTTTTAGGAAAAGTTGCTTTCTTTC
>NC_056522.1:364063678-364107654 GCF_019175285.1 Sceloporus undulatus | reverse complement strand
CACATTTGTGTGGTTTGGATCCTTCACTGTGTTTGCTTCCAAGGTAAGAGTGTGCTCCCTTCTCTGGTTCAAGTTTATTTGCCTAGTATCAGCTTGGAAAACGACCTCTCCAGAGGGCTTCATTTCATTTATGTCAGTGAGAACTGGAAACACCAAGTACAGTAATCAAGCTTTGGGGTGAGGAAGAATTAACTGCAGGGTATGTTACTGAGATCATGTTAGGAAGTATCAAGGAAAACGTTAAGCTTTCACTAGCAATTTTATTTGTTGTTGTTGTTGTTGTGTGCCTTCATGTCATTTCTGACTTATGGTGACCCTAAGATGAACCTATCACGGGGTTTTCTGGAGCTGAGAGCGTGTGACTCACCCAAGGAATTTTTATGGCTGAGCAGGGACTCGAACCCTGATCTACAAAGTTGTAGTCCAACAAGCAATTTCATACCCATAAGAAAATATAAAGAACCACTATGCTGTATTGGATTGGATATTGGATTAGGATTCTAGGAGACTATGGTTTGGAACCCATTGGATGACCTTGGGAAGTCACATTCTCTCAACCTTAGAGAAAGACGATGGCAAACCTCCTCTGAATAAATCTTGCCCAAGAAACTTTGATAGGGTCATAAATTGGAGTCAACATGAAAGTCAACAACAACAAGAAGAAGAAATTGTAATAATTCAGTACATCCAAGTAGAATTTAACTATGTCATAATAGGTATTCCTTTTGGATAAGGAAAGTATATTCATTAAAGCACTAAAAAAATAGCTACCTTCAATCTGCTGATATTACATCAGAACCATCCAAACTTTCCATTAGAAAAAAAAAGTGAAACAAGAAGTCATGGGCTTCTATCAACGCTGTCAAGTATAATAGGAATTAGAATAATAGGATTATAGAATCATAGAGTTGGAACTGGAGTGAACTACTGTACTCTGGCATTCATTTTGTCTTCACAAAACCATGGTCCTATCAAGAAAACCATTACTTTAATTCCAAAATTAAACAACTAAAGGCCAGGTACAATTTTAAAATGATGCCTATGTAGGGTTGCCATAAGTCAAGACCTCCAAACCAGGACAAATGTAGGACAACATTTTCAAATGTAGGACACATTTTTTTAAAAAAAAAAATGGAGGACACACAAAAAATTGACAAGATTTAAATTTTTTTTTAATATAAATGCATGTTTCTTAAGCATGATCAAAATGGAGGAGGACAAGCCTAGACTGAGGACGCAGGCTCCTCTGAGGGGCTTGTGTGCTCGGCCCAGGCCTGTCCTCCAAGGCCACTCTCCTCTTCTCGGACCTCCCCTTTCCTCCAAAGGGCTCTTTGGAACTCTTTGAAGGGAAGGGAAGGGAGACAGGAAAGGAGAGGAGAGGAGAGACCTGGGCACTAGCCCGGTCCTGCTCTTCCCAGACCTCCCCTTTCCTCCAAAGGGCTCTTTTTGGAGCCCTTTGAAGGGAAGGGAAGGGAACAGGAAAGGTGAGGACTCGGCGGCTGCGGAGGACAGCCTCAGGCCTCTCCTCGGCGACTTCATTTTCCTCAGGCCAAAGGGAGCCTGCAGAAAACGCAGCCGCCGAGGAGAAGCCTGACCCAAGCAGGAAAGCTAAGTAGGGAACTAGGGAAGGAAGGAGGGAGGGAGAAGGCAAGGCAAGGGACTTTTGTCCCC
Organism: Sceloporus undulatus; assembly: GCF_019175285.1. Taxonomy (NCBI): domain Eukaryota; kingdom Metazoa; phylum Chordata; class Lepidosauria; order Squamata; family Phrynosomatidae; genus Sceloporus; species Sceloporus undulatus. Next base: position 364,105,983 of record NC_056522.1, on the reverse strand, counting down.
AATTCGACGTCCCATGCTTCTTCACCGAGACTCTACCGTACACAGAAAGTGCACTTTGGGGGGGAACCTTTGAAAATGGGCACCCACCTCCTCCTCCTCCTCCTCCTCCTCGCCATGCACTAAGAAAGGGCGCTTTTCCCTCACCCTGGCTGGCCCAGAGTCTCACTCCTCCTCCACCAAGGATCCACCTCCTCCTTGAGGCTGGCCAATGGCAGAGTGGGGCTGGAAACAGCTCCGCCCCAGCTGCTCTGCCATTGGCCAGCCAGCCTCAAGGGGACGAGTGTTCCCTTTAGGTGTGATGGCTGCCGGCTGGGGCCCAAACCTGGGATTTAGAGTGAACCAGACTGTGACCATGCCAGTACCCCCAAAACCATTACAATCATGGGCGCAGCCAGGTTATGGCATCCCTATGCCTATGCCAAGAAGCAGAAACACTTATGATTTAATCCCAGCAATGCTCTAATGAACAACAAGCTCTATAGCATCTATAGACACAAAGCTTAAGAATTCTGATATCCTTCCTATATAGAAGTACACAGAAGGAAAGTAAAACATGTTTTCATTGTGAACTTGTTTCTAAACTATTAAGTTTTTCAATAGCAAAATACTCTGACATTATCCACGCTGGTAATCTGTAAACTAGCCACTTATGAATGTAAGAGTTTTCATCATTGTCTACCCATTTATTAATGGGTAATTATTATTAATTAATTAAAAAGGAGCAGGGGTACATATGCATCCAACCAACATAGGGCAGGACAGTTCAGAAAGAACACAAGACAAAACTAAGATGGGGGAAATGCAAGACTGGTACAAGGAGTTGTCCTAACATATGATAATACAGTAAACCAGTGCACTCAGTAGGTTTTGGGGGGGGGGGGGGGGGGGGCTATGGATGATGTGCCAAAAGATCGAAAACCAGCAGCTTCACCATCACCATCCATCATGACAATCAAAGCTATGCCAAATCCTACAAGCCCAAATAAAATGTGTTTAGTGATCTTTACACAGGAACCCTCACCCCCCTCCCAATTTTAAAAAAATATTTTGCTCCATATGGGGATTGGGGTGCAACTTTTCCATGTCTTCAGCCTTCAACAGGCTGTTTTAGTCCCAGTAGAGACCTTAAAAAAACGGGAAGTGAACTAAAAGTTAATTCGGGGACAATGAGAGGCATCTGGGGGCATTTTCCCCCTAAAAAATTCTAATAAGTTCTTGGGAGCTTGATGGCAGGAGATACTCTCAAAAATCTCTTGAGTAGCCAACACAGCTCCAGCTTCCAACACCTTTCAGTTGTCCACCTCTGATTTAACCTGTTTCATTCATACAAACCTGGAGCTGAACCACCACCAGTATTTTGTACATCTTGTGAGAAAAAAGGGAATGTGTATGCAACATTTTTAAAACCATTTGGGGCCATCAAGTCTCTCTCCCCTTTTTGGTATATACTTCATTTTTACAAATTTAATACTGTAAAGGAATTATTCCAAACCCACTCACACCTTGCTAATCTTCCTCTCCTTCCCCTCAACAGTAATGTTATGTATACAATAGCAACTGACTGTACAACATGTAATTCCGTAACACACACACAGAGAGAGAAAGAGACTTGCAATGAAAAGTAGTATTTAACAGTCAAGGAACAAAAGACAAGAGGGTGGGGAGGGAATACAACCTCTGGAAAACAATTTTCATATTCCTTCACAAATGAAGGCTAACTGTTGAACAGTTGTAAGAATGTGGACTCTTTTGTTTTGCCCCTGCCTTTAAATACCACTTTTCCTTTTCTGGGCAGGTGTAGGTGTTCCTTTGTATATCAGGATATACTAAAATCAAATCCAAAATGCAGTTTACCTCGCAGAGGCCTACAGAAATAAGATGGTCGCAGTAAGAGATGTGGGACAAAAACATCTTCCTAGGGCAATCTGGGCATGGCTCTTCTTGTTTTTTCCAACCATGCTTCCACATCTAGCAAACCATCAAGATGGCTCTCTCATTCAGGTAGTGACATGTAGGGAGGCTTATAACACAATTTAAACACTAGCTTTGAAAAATCTTGCTCACAGTCAGTTGGCTTGTCTCTTAACACAGATGTCCCCTTCAGTACATACTAGCAAGACTGTATGCTTTGCAGCATATCACAATGATTTCATCCTCCGTTCCTATTCATTTTAACGTGAAAACTAAACTATGCAAGTCACTAGAAATAGTTCATTAGCTATACATACACAACTATAGCTCCAACCCATCTGTTGCCACAATCCTACATAAAAATGCCTAACTGCACTCAAAGATTCATCCAGCAAGTCCATAAGTGCCCAAAGGACCACTGCTCTGTTAATGGGAATGCACATCTTCATCAAATATACACATGCAATCCTACTTCTCTACATGTAGTGTTCCTTTCCTGAAGCAGAGTGTAAATTGGGAGTGATCAAAAGGGACCCTCCTCCAAAACTGTTTTTGCAACAAGCCCACTTCAACTTTCTGCAAAAATGGACAAAAACTGATCTTTTCTGTTTCTTAAGCAGGTGCATGTGCATGCAGGTGTGCATGCACACAGAAACCCCTAAGTAAAAACAGTTTTAGTTTCAATTTTGAAGACATCTCTAGACCTGGTATAACCTACAGTAAATCCCAGGAACTAAGAACTAATGGTTTTTAAGTGTTTAAAATGGCAGGTCTTTAAAAAAAAGCATTTTCAAGAGCACACTATACTATTTTAATTGTATTTTTTTAAAATTGCTTTAACACTTTTGAAGTGTAGGTTTTAAACTGTTTTTAGTGTTGCTAACTGTTTGATTCCATTTTAGTGGTAATATTTTGTATGTTTTAAGTATATTACAGTCTTCTAAATTTGTAATCTGCCTTGAATACAGGTTTGGGGTAATAAGCAGGCATCAATAAAGTTAAGAAAAAGAAGATGTTGAAGAGGAAAAGTTGATCATGAGACCATTAGAAGTTCCCTCAGTGTAAATGTCTGGTGCAATGAAACATAGTGAAACTGAAAATTATACATTTTTAATATGTATCCCAATGAAGCCATGGAATGTATGTATGTTTTGACACCATACAAATGACAAGACTACACTTCTATGGAACTATCCCACAAGAAACAAATCCTAGAGATATATTCATGAGAGGTCAGGAGCAACAGCAGTCTAGGCAAACATTTTTTCCCTGCTCAATTTAGACATTTTTAGGTCAGTGCCACCGAACAAAATATCTAGGCTGTAAAACTATATTTTTACAAGTCTATACAAATACTGACACTTTTTAAAAAGCTACCCTTAAGGCATCCTTAACCAAATCAAAACTGGTGGTACATAACACAAACAAGTCTAAATGAAAACATGGATTTGAAGTGCAGATTTGCACATACAGAGTTGTTTTCATTATTTCTTCTGTTTAGCAGCACAAGAGTAATAAAAATATATAAGGTTAACTACATTTGATTAGTTATTAAATTTGAATGTCATAAATGTAGAATATGATTGACTCAAACATGTATTCATTCCTCTTTATTCCCACACTGTACTGTACTACATGTCTCTGTTCCTATTTTCCATTACATTTGGAAGCATCCTGAGGAGTGTGGAGCCCAGTCACCAAGCTAATAGAGACATTAATCAAATGTGAGTCAAGTGTTATATCCTCAACATACCACTATGCAGATTGACTATAAAAATTAACTCATTATTCAGATACACCTTAAGGGCAAGCAAGAAGCATAAGGAGATATAAATAAGGTCAGAATTCTGAACACAACTGTTCAGCAACATGTGCAGAGGAAGAAAGAAAACTACTATAACAATCAGTGCAAACAAGCAGAAGACAAAAACAAAAATGTAAAACAAGAGACTTCTTCCAAAAGATCCAAAACATTAATGGGAAATTTAAACCAAGTGTAGAAATGCTATGTGACCAGCAAGGAAACACAGATATGATCAGAAGAAAACAAAAAGAAGCAATGCACCGAAGAACTATAATGAGATGGAAAGACAACAGATTTCTTCAAGGAAGAATGGTTTGACATGGCAATCACAATGCTGGAAAGTGAAGTGGACGAATCTCTGAAAAGAATTGGAAGAAATAAAGAACAAATGCATACCAAGTGATAGAGGCAGAATCCATTTGAATTCTAACAAAAATCTACCAACAAATATATAAAACAAAAGCAATGGCAGACAGACTGGAAAGGCTCAATATATTCCAATCCCCCCAAAAGAATTGAACCATTGCATTCACCTGCTTTGCAAGCTAAGTAAGGTTTTACAACAAAGACTTTATTTTCAAAGAGAGAGAGAGAAAAAACACCCAGGATCCATGAAGACACAATTGAAGAGTATTAAAGAGGGAAAAAACTATTTTCCATGGGACCTTCTTCACTGTAAAGGAGATTAGTGCCGTTTGGGGAACTCTGCTGAAACAATTCCTTGTATTTTAAAAAAAAGCACAAATTCATTAAAAATATTTGTTTTAAAAAAATAAAATTTGCATGTGGATCAGCAACAAGACATGAACTATAAGGCACACTTCTTTAGGTGATTTGTTTCTTACGCAGCAATACATGCAACCCCATGAGCACAATGTCCCAATTAAGAATAAATTTAAATTCAGCTAGGAGGTACGCTTCCATTTTGTGACAATAACTGCAGTTCAATTCCCACTTTAAGAAAAAAAAAAAATCCTATTTTATTTCAATAGACCTTCCAGACCAACAGTGACAATTCGCATTGCCTTATATACTCAACTGCTGGTTTTCAATCTGAAAAAATCCTAAAATATACAGAAGCCATGTTGACATATTAGGAGGGATACATACTAAGGAGTCAAAGCGAACACATATTCTAAGCTAACTGTGCCTCAGAGGCAGATCAGAAAGGTAGGGACTGAAGAGCTGCACTAATCCTCATGTCCAAAGGGAATTTTGCCTGCAGCAAAAAAAGCCAGAGACTGCATTAGAGGGTACAATGAAACATCCCAAGGGCACCCAGCTGAGCAAAAGAGACCAACAGATATACCACAAAAGGAGAGGGGTTGGCGAGGGTTTTGTCGGAGTCTGATGGAAAATGCCTCAAACATAAAGCAAACTGTTTTCTTTTTTATTTTGAAATTATAACCCACTTCATTCTTTTTAATGTTCAGATATTGTTCTGTGTTCTTGTTAAACATTTATAGACTTCCTGTGAGGTTATAAATGCACTTACTCATATACCAATGACCTAGATTTCTTTTTTAACCTCCTCTTTCTATATCATTTTTGCTCTTCACTCTGCCTTAATTAGGCAGCAAGCATAAGTACCGCAAAGTACAATTATTTCACAACGGTATCAAATTTTCCTTTATTTGAATGCTATTATATGACATACATTTTTAAACAAGTACACAACTTTATCAGTATCCCAGTAACCATATAGATCCATTCCGTTTTCATACTGACAGGAAGGTTAGAGAGACTGCTGCAACACAATATAGAAATTTTATTGAATCAATGACTTTGAAAAAATTGACCATTTAAATGTCTTGGCATCTAAGCATTTCTAAATTAGTCTACACTGTTGCCATACAGTTCCAGGCTTCTTCAAATCTGAAATCATCTCAGTAGTTTCCTGTTTTGCAATATGCCTGCTATAACACAGTTGTTCTGGCTTACAACACATTATCGCTTTGCCTAATGGATCTGCTTTAGCAACACTATTGGTGAATGGTGGATTTATTATTTCAGATGCATTTAAATTCTATGACTAATACCTTTTGGTCATTGCACAACCAACTTCTGGCAGTTGTTAGAAAGTGATTTGTTTGTCATGTGAAATATTTAAAATCTAACTTTTTAAAAAAATATCATGACATTTTAAATCAATGTTGGAGAAACAAAGGGAGTTCTAGCTTTCTCCTAGAGAATCATAGTTTGAAGGAACGCAAAAGGCCATCTAGCCATGTTACGTAGGAATCCATAATGCAAGAACTTCTGAGAAATGGTCTCACAATCCCTATTTAAAAACCTCCAACAAATGAGAGGTTAGTCTATTCCACTGCCAAACAGCTCTTATTTGCTTATTCAATAACTATGTGGTTCACTTGTTCATATACTGCTCAGTTCACCAGTACATATCTAATTCCATTGACAACTTATCCCTGTCTATCCACAAGTAATATCATTTGAGTTTAACAGGGCTTTCTCCTGCATACGATGGTATTAGTCTGATGCCTTATTTCTTGGTTTTATTTCACTTTACTATGATGTGGTGAATTGGAAGCACCATGTGTGAAATGTTTAAGCAAGGACACAAAAATAAAACGAAATACTTTGATTGTTTTTCCTCTTCAAATGATTTGTGGCATTTCCCCTATTAATAAAGAAAAGATGGCTCCATATTCCAGAAAGCCTCTTTAAGATGTAGACATAAGTGTGCACTAAAGCAAATAATTTTTGTCTATGAAAAAATTAAAGCTCTCTTTAAAAAAAACCACCACTTAACTGAATTGAAAGCAAATATCAATCACAGTGTTTCTTGCTTTTGTATACACAAGGTTTTTTTTAATTTTATTAAATAATTTTAAAAAGAAGCAAACATACATATCAACAAACAATACAATAAAAACATTAACACACAAGTAACACATATATACCATGACATTCACCTTCACACTGATCTGTATCTTCTATTGGTTACAGATCTGTATACTTTCCATCTTCCATTTCACTTTCTTTCTCTTACTTGTACCCTCTTACTCATCTTATTCCTCTTTCCCTGTCAACTTTTGCTTCAGTTCATTTCCATTGTTCAAAACCTTATGGCAGTTAAAATGACTGAAAAGAAAAACAGGTCTGATGACCCTGGAGTTACAGACTCAAGAGACAAAAAAGTGAGACAGAATTGCCCCCGTCTTCCTTCCTTATTTCAGGAAAAAGCAAACACACACACAAATATCTATCCACCTTGCAACGATAGACATTATGAGGCAAATAGGGACCCTAAAGGCACCAGATCCTGTCTGATCTTGAAAGCTAAACATAGTCAGCCCTGGTTAGTACTTGGATGCGAGACTGCTATCCAGGAGCTGTATGCTACATTTCAAAGAAAGGAACTGTCAACACCAGCTTTGAGTATTCAAAGCCCTATGAAATTCATGGGGTAATTGGAAAACACGTATAAAATATAGGTGATATTAATGTTATTGGATTTGACAGTTAGGTAAGTGGTATCATCATCATTATTAATATTGTTATTATTATTATTATTATTATTATTTGTATTGTGGTGTTAAGGAAGGAATGTGGGAACGTATTATGGTAAATATTGATGTTAAAAGAGGAAACCAGAAGATTAACAGAGGAGAAATAAAGTTTTATTCAATTAGAGAATAGGTAGGAAGTCTTTTGTTATGTTTTAAGGGGGGAGGGATGGGGGTAGTTTGTCCATGTTTAATTGTTAGTTTGTTTCAGTGACTTTGGTTACTGTGTGTGTTGTGTACATTTAAGTCTGTGTGTTCAATTTTTGTATCAATAACATTTATTATTTTTAAAAAAGCAAATTCATGGGGTCCTCATAAGTCTATAGGCGACTTGAAGGCACATGAATATAGACACACCATCCCATGATTTTCCTTAGCCCTGTGTGTTGTCAGGCCCTAAATAAATACTCATATGAAAGCCAAGAATAGGAACAAGTAAGCAACTTAAGGAAGGAAAGGTGGCTGGGTGGGTAGTAGAAAACCAGCACATCCCCTACACGCAGAGATCCAAATGCTTCCTCTCCCGCATCCCTTCCCTGGGAGTCATGTCCTCCACTTTGCTCATTCCAAATGATCCACAACTGAACATCAACAGCCTAATGAGACTAGCTGTTTTCCTCAGAGACCAACCCAGACTAACAGGAGCCTGACTCAGCCTTTTCTTCTGCATGAGTAAGAAAAAGGAGACTCCATTGAGGGAAGATGGAGGGCACATGCACACTTAAGACAAGAGCTACAGACCCTATCGCCTCTTCTCCCATCTATGTGTAGCCCCTACCACCTGCCTTTCCTCCATCTTCTGGGATGATCCACACAACCCTCCCCAGGGTTACACCCCCTTTGCTATCAATCACTCACAAATTATTCACACCATAATGGCCTCATCTTCCACAAAAGCTTCTTTCTTTTCCTAAGCCTCAAAGGTGCTACAAAATCCCTTTGCATACTCATCTTCTTAAGCAACCCTAAACAGCAGCATCTGAAGCCTTTGCCTCACCCTTCCTCCTAAGCAGCATCATTTCCTTCAAACACATGCCTCCCTCCCCTAAATCACAGATTTAGGGGCTACAGGAGACACACCCCCCCCATCCCAGGATTTTCCTTAGCCTTGTGGCCCTAAACAACAACACTCAAAGCCAGAAATGGGAAGAAGTAAGCAACATAAGGAAGGAAAGGCTTGGGGGGGGGGGAGTATTAGAAGACAGCAGCACATCCTTTACACACAGATTCAATCCTTAGGCAAGGAATACTCACCCTTCCTCCTAAGCAGCATCACTTCCCTGAAATACACGCCTCCCCCCACCTCTTCACACACACTTAAGCGCTAAAAAAGAATGCTAGTTGCTGTCAGTTTCTTATTGCCTCTGCCTCCTCCACACCTGCCTGTCCTCCATCTTCTGAGATGATCAATACAACCCTTTTTTCCGAGAGTCACACCCTCCTTCCTCCATTTGCCATTCACAATCCACACAACCCCAGTGAAGTACTCCATCTTCTTAAACCCCCCTGATGTACAACACCTGAGTCCTTCCCCGTGTCCCTCAGATGCAACACTGTCCCCCAAAAGTCTCCCCAACACTCCTCTTCACCCCAAATTCTCTCTCACACACACAAATTAAGTGCCCCATCTTTTGAATCCCCCCCTTTCCTGGTGTGCAACACCTGATTCTTTCCTCACCCCTTAAATGCAACACTGTCCTCCCCTAAAAGTCTCTCCAACATGCCCCTTCACCCCAAATCCACGCACACACGTTTACCTGTCCCATCTTCTTAACCCCCTCCTGTTGTACAACATCTGAATCCTTTCTTTTGCCCCTTAGATGCAACCTTGCCCCCTCAAAAGCCTCCCCAACACACCGCTTTACCCCAAATCCACACATACACCCCAGTTGAGCCTTATCTTCTTAGCCCCCCACATGCAACACCTGATTCCTTCTTGTCCCTGAGATGCAACCCTGTCCCCCTTAAAAGCCTCCCCAACACACCTCTTCACCCCAATTCCACACACACATATATACACAAACACACACCCAACTAAGTGCCTCATCTTAACCCCCTCCTAGCGAGCAACACCTGAATCCTTCCTCATCCCTTAGATACAACACTATCGCCCTTGCAAGTCTCCCCATAACACCTATTTCACCCCAAATACACACACACACCCCCAATTAAGTGCCTCACCTTTTTAGGTGCTATGCACCTTACCTCTTCATACCAAATCCACACCTTGTTGTTCTCCTAAGTGTGTGACAGCTGATTCCTCACCTATTAGATGCAACACTGTCCCCCCCAAAAGCATCCCCAACACACCTCTTTCCCCCCAAATCCACACACACACACACACACACACACATATATATATATACAATGCCTCATCTTCTTAACCCCCCCTTCCTGGTGTGCAACATCCAAATCCTTCCTTTCACCCCTTAGATGCAACCTTGTCCCCTTCAAAAGCCTCCCCAACACACTTCTTCACCCCAAATCCACACACACACACGCCTCAATTAAGTGCCCCATCTTCTTGACTCCCCCTCCTGGTTTGCAACACCTGATTATTTGCTTTCGCCTCTTAGATGCAACACTGCCCCCCCCAAAAGCCTTCTCAACACACCTTTCACCGCAATCATACACCCACACAATCAAACACACATATATACACAAACATACACATCCCAATTAAGTGGAGGACTTTATTAACCCCTTCCTGGTGTACTACACCTGAATACTTCCTTTCGCCCCTTAGAGGCAACCTTGTTCCCCTCAAAAACCTTCCCCACCACCACCACCCATTATATATATATATACACACACACACACACACATATCGTTGGAGTGCCTCATCTTCTTAACCCCTCCTGGTGAGTTCCACCTGATTCCTTCCTCACCCCTCAGATGCAACATTGCCCCCCCCCCCCACAACACCCCCCCCCCCCCCCAAAAAATAGCCTCCCCAACACACCTCTTTCACCCACAACAAACTACACTTCCCAGAAGGCCATGGCAGCTTAAAACGGTATTAACACGGATCATCCCTCCAATGCGGATGCAGCCATGGGCAAAAGAGGCCGTTGGGACGGAGGCGCGAAAGAAGGTCCACACGGGGAAAAGGAAGCGACGGGCCCCGTTTCATGACTCACCCCAGCTAGGACCTCCGCGCCCGGGCCGGAATAGCCGGCTGTCAGCGGCGGAGCGTAGCGCTTCCTTCCTCCCCGGCTTCCGAAGCCTGACTGAGCGGCCCTTGGCTCCGCCCCCAATCCTCACCCAAAATGGCCGCCGCCGCAACCCACAATCCCCCGCGCGAGGCCGGAGCCATGACGTCACCGCTGCCCTGAGGAGAAAGGGAGCGCTGCCTGACAGTGAGGCAACGCGCATGCGCCAAAAGCCCAGATTGTGTGGGGCCTGTAGAGAGTAAAATACTGTGCTGTCTTCCTCTTCTTCACACTCCCCTCACACACTAGTTACCTTTGTTTACACACAGAGGGATGATGTCCCCTCACCACAAGATATGTAGGGCCTCTTGCACACTGTGAAAGCTCAAAGCAGTCATTTTTGGGGAGGAAGGCAGCATAGAAGTGAAATAAATAAGCAAATAAAATAAAAAACACACAATTCCCTGGTTCCTCGTGCTCAAAAATGGAGGGCGTCACAAAACAAAAGCTGAAAACGCCAGTATAAATGTACATTCCTGCTCTTTAGTCATGGCCAAAAGTGGAGTGCGTTATAAAATAACTAAAAACACACCAGTATAAGTATAAATTCATGCTCCTTAGTCATGCTCAAGATGGAAGATGTTACAAAATAAAAACTAAAGACGCCAGTAAAAATGCAATTCATGCCCCTTAGTCATGCTCAAAACTGAAGGGCGTTACAAAATAAAAAAACACCAGTATCATTATTATTAAGCTTTATTTATAAAGTATAAATCTAAATTCACGCTCCTCAGTCATGCTCAAGATGGAGGATGTTACGAAATAAAGCTAAAAGCACCAGTATAAGTATGAAATCATGCTCCTTAGTTTTGCTCAAAAACGGAGGGCATTATAAAATAAAAGCTAAAAACACTATATATATATATATTCCTGCTTCTTAGTCATGCTCAAAAAAGGAGGATGTTACAAAATAAAAACTAAAAACACCAGTATAAATTTAAATTTCTGCTCCTTAATCATGCTCAGAAATGGAGGACATTATACAGTGGACCCTTGTTATACACTGGGGTTTGGGTCCAAGCTCCCCCATGTATAACAAAATCTGTGGATGCTCAAGTCCCATTAAATATAAAGACATAGCAAAATGGTGTCCCTTATAAAAAATTGAAAATCAAGATTTGATATTTGAAATTTATACTTTTTTAGTATATTTTCAAACCACGGATGCTTGAATCCATGTATAAAAAATCTGTGTATAAGAAGGGCTGACTGTAAAATAAAAGGTGAAAACACGAGTATAAATATAAATTCATGCTCCTTAGTCGTGCTCATAAAGGAGGACATTTGGGAATTCCTCCTGGACCTGGGTGACCAGATGTCCCAACAGCAAAAGAGGACAAAGCACCATGAAATATAGGGCATTCAAGAAAAATGTATCTGTGTCTCAGTTTACATTTATAAAAAGATTGCCAAACTTATTCATCCACTTGCCCCCCCCCCCCGCAATCCAAAACATAACAAATGGCACTCACATAACATCAGAACACGCTGCTATAGTTTGCCTGTGTTTATGTAAAGTAGATGGATCAAGGCTGTCTAGCCAAAGGTCACAAGAAGGAGATTGGGAGTTTATCCCATGAATATCCTGGAAAAATTGCGTAGTTAAGCGAAACGATTTCACATGACGTCGCACAAAATCCGCTATTAAAGTGGTCACAAAGAAGCATTAATGCACATCTTTTTACTTTCAGACTTTCAGTGACAATGCATTTCCAATATCACTTTATTTGCGCAATTGCGTGTGATAATCATTCATGCAATTACTCGCCATTTTCACTTTATTCACAGGATGCTTTAAATGCACCTTAATCTCTCTTTAATGCCAAAATCAGCTCCAGTGTGATAAACTAGAAGGAAAACTGGTTGTAGGGAAGGGAGCAAAGAAGTTAAATAAACAAATGCACTATTTGCTTGTTCCTCTATAGAATTATTCTACATTTCAGAGGAACTCAAAGTGCCACCATCAATAATTCCTGTTGACAGGTGTCAACATGAGGAAGGCAACCTGGGTGTCAGCACCTCTTTGACCTAGAAGTCAGTCTTGAAAGACCTGTTGTACCAGTAACTTGTGGTTTGCAACTCATTATTTAAATACCATCAGGCTCATCCAGTTTCCCAGAGCCAGTATGGTAATGGCTGAAAATGTAATGCTGGGAAACTTCCGGAACTTGCAACGAATATCTTTTCCTTTTCGTAAAGGGGCAACTGAGCTGTAAAATTAGCACTTTTCTTTGGAACCATTATTGAGAAGGGGTTAATAATCTGCAGTTTGATCAGATTCTGAACAGGGAAACAGTGTGGGGGAATTAATAATATATTGCCCCTTGATATCCCCTGAGGTTTGGTTCCTAGATCCCACCGTGGATATCCAAATCTGTGGATGCTCAAGTTACATCATATACAATGGTGTAGTTGAATGTTGTCCCTCCTCATACCAAAAGGCAAAATGAAAGTTTGCTTTTTGGAAATTTTTTTTTTTTGGGAGGGGGGTTATATTTTCAAATTGTGGGTGGTTGAATCCATGGATGCAGAATTTGTGGATACAGAGAGTTGACTGTATCTCGGCTTATATGAGTCCTGTAGACAGAGTTCAATTTGAATAAACCTGGAAAGATTTGAATTGACCAAAATGTCTTAAGTTGTAACTACAGTTAGACAGAACGATACTATGTGCATAAGTAAACTGTAATGCAAATAATAAACATATGGTGTATTTGAGTCCTATGTGGGGAAATGTTATTTTTGCTTGCAAATATTACAGTCTGACAATTTCACCAAGGCGGTGGATGTTTCATGATCATTCCTCTGCCAGGCAGCAGTCCTATTGGCAGATTTATAAATTACAGCTTAAAGGCCAAACTCCTGCAATTACAACACAAACATAACAAACACATGGGAACAAATATTTATTTCTCCTTCTCTGCTAATCAGGTATGCATATAAATGAATTCAGTATGCATTGCATAGGTGATAAAAGCCTCCACATATTATTCAGCAGAACAAACTTTAACTCCATCCTTATCTCTCCGCTGAGTGACTTCACCCCTACCAAGCTAAACCAAACAGTATTGGGGAGCTGCATTGGCAGGTGTACAGCCACCAACTGTCTTGGTTTGGCAGGGGCATGTCTGGTTAACCTTCTGTCATTCTACTTTCTCAGCTGCTTTTTCATCCTGCATTTATTTCAGATATTGGAAACTGAGTTCAAAGTGCAAAAATAATTTGCACTCAGCTCACTGAGCAGAAGGGAGAGCAAAGGAAGGATCAAGTATTGCCCTTCCCAATAGCTCAGGCAAAAGCAAAGTGCTGCAGCACCTCCTAGCTTTGTTACAGAACATCCTATGCTGTGCAGCTCCAAAGTGCTTCAAAGTAAAGGGAATAAACATGCCTTGTAAACAGCTGGGAAAATTGAAAGCCATACCACTTTAGAGAGTGTTTCCTTGAGGAGGTCCTGTTTGAATTACAGCCCCTCTGGAACTGTCCACCAAGTGCTCTCTCGGTTTATTCAAATGGTGAAATTGAAAATAATCTCAGTAGAATGTGAGTTGAATCTTTGCTGTTCACATGCATTTCAAATGTACCTGAGTAAGTCTGGGAGAGGGGTGCCAAAAAACCTCTTAATCCATTATAACTTAATCCCCCCCACCCAATTTTCTTTAAAGATTTACATTATCAGCTGTGTGAATAACTGATGGGAAAAGACTCAGGATAAACCAGGATAAAACTCTGCATGCCTTGAATGTGTTTTGAATATATCCACATCATCCACTCTATCCTTATTTGAGTGCTGACACATCTGAGCACCAGAACTTGTAGAGATGCACATTGATGCAGTTCCAATTAAACAAATAGTGTGAACAACAAAACCAGAATGTGTGAGTGAGATTATTTGGATAGTCAAGCTAAAAACAACAACGTCTGAATAACCTCTGAATCTCTCTTTATCTTACAGTCACACGGATTCCCCCACTAATTTCCTTAAAACAGGAAAGAATATTGCAAAGAAGCATTCCTGATTTGATTTTTCTTTCTAATCCTTTAGTTCTGATTTTTGTTTGTTTCTGAAATAAAGTTCAAGGCTTAATTTTCTGGTTTGCTCCTCTCCACACTTCTTTTTGATCAACTAATCCTCTGTATGAGTTAGAACTGCATAGTGCCACAGGAAAGAAATGGCAACTAGTAAAGGTTGAACAGTAGAATTGATTTACTTTGAGAGAGTCCCCCCCCCCCCCTAGAGCAATGAATGATCCATTTACATTAACAATGCAATCATACACATATTTACTCAGAAGTAAATTCTAATACGTACAGTGGAACTTACTCCTAGATAATTATGTACAGGATTGTAGCCTGAGATATTCTAAAAGCCATTGGAATGCATTTATTTGTTTATAACAGTCATGTTTTTTCCAGTTAAAATTTTCTTAACTAATTAAATTGCATTAATCTCCTAGAGCTAAAGTATTGTACTGCACATTGCTTTCCCCATACTCCACCCTACTTGTTTTCTAAGAAAAACCTGTGAAGTTGGTTAGGCTGACAAGCTATGAATGGCTGAAGGTGGCCACACGATTGCTATGTTATGGGGAAGCTGAGATTTGACCTGATCTATCATGTGTATAGAGCAGAAGAAGTGAAAATTCATACAGTTGATCTAAGAGAAGCCTGTAATTTTGAGCTATATCTGACAAAGGCATTTTGGTTTTACAGTAATGTTATTATATAATATTCATTGCAATGCATGTTGTATGCATGCATGCACATTTTATGCACTCAACCTGTATAGAGAAAATGTCTTACGCAGAGCAGGCTTAGACTCAGAGGCAGGAGAACGGAAGATAGAATGAAAGAACATTAACAACCTAAAATACACAGAGAACACAATACTACCAGCACAAACAAACCAAGACCCTGGAGCAATTACTGAAGAAGGTCAAGGAGGAAATTGCCAAGGTTGGATTAATGCTGAACATTATAAAAACATTATAAAAACAATGCTCATGGAAGGTCTATAAAAATTAATCTGAGATAACAAGAAAATTGAAATAGTCAAAGAGTTGCCATACCTTGGGTTCAAATATTGATTAGAACAGAAACTGATTGGAAAGGGCAGCTATGAAAGAACTGGACAAGATCCTAAAGTGTAAAGATATAACTCTGAACACCAATTTGAGGATTGTCCAAGCCATTGTATTCGCCATCACCATGGATGGATGTGAGAGCTGGACAGTGAAGAAAGCCAATAGAAAAAAAAAATCAATGAATTTGAGATGCGGTGCTGGAGAAGAGTGCTGAGGATACTGTGGATGGCCAAGAAGACAAACAAATGGATTCTAGAACAGATCATGTCTGAAATCTCCCCGAAGGCCAAGATGACTAACTTGAGGCAGTCGTACTTTAGCCATGTCATGAGAATGAATGTTTCACTAGAAAAGACAATGATGCTGGGAAAAGTAGAGGGCAGCAGAAAGAGAGGAAAACCACACAGTAGATGGCTAGACTTGATTAGGGAAGACATGAGCAAAAGAAAACAAAATGCATTAAAAATCCTGGAGTAAACACTACTTCTCTTCCCCAGGTGTCAAACTGGCATTGGAGGCTGCTATTCACAGATAGGCTGCTATTGTAGTGCCACATATGGCTGAAACATTATTATTACAACCTTGCAGTTTTAGCTATGTTTGACATTACAATAGCAGTGAAGTAGTTTTTACTACAGGATACAAAACTTGAACTTGCTGTGATAAGAGACAATTCTTTCCATGGATTTTTATTTAGCACCTTAGCTGTTGAGTCAGGTATGGTATTGTAACGTAAGGTCTATTTGTTAGTAAAGTTAGTTTTGCAAAACATTGTCAGTTATATTTCTGTTAGTTACTTTCTTGATAATTCCTTTTTAGTTGTGTAATTTTTGTTCACTTTTGTTCATTATATAATTAGTAGTTTCTGTATGTTATTTAGGCACGTTACAGACCACCCAAAATGGACAGTCTCGCGCCGCTGCCGGTTGCTGCGTCTGGGAACCGCAGCAGCCAAACTGCGTGGTTCCCGGGCGCAGCAAAAAAGAAGCGCCCAAATGGCGCTTCTTTCTGTGTCCCAGAAGTGGCGCCGCAAGGCATGAGGTGCGCACTCACGGCGTCACTTCCGCCGCGCGACGTCCAGATGCTATGCGTCCGCGACGTCAAAATGTCGACGCCCATCTGTATAGGGCACCGCCATTTTGACGCATTCGTTACGTGTGAGGGGCAAGGCGTGTCAGGAAGCGCTGCCCCTTGCGCGTAACTACGCCGCCTTACTTACTTTATAGGTTTTCCCCTACATTTGTTAGGTATAGATTTCTTTTTGAGAACCTCCTGTAGTTTTTTTTTTGGGGGGGGGGGTATTTTTTTTACCTGAGAGAACACTACAAATAGTTAAAACCGCAAAAGTCAAAGCCACAAATATAGAGGTCCAACTGTAGTCCCGTTCTTCTAGGTGCTCAGAGTGCAGCCTTTTCTTTTTCACATTAAAAATACAAGAGTGAGATACTACAAAGCCTATTTTTAGAGTAGGATTAAATTATTTTAGCCTTCCATTTTTAGCAACTTTTAACTGTTTTTAATGGTTTAAAAAAATTGTGCCTGTATGTGCCTTTAAATCGACTTACCCTGGCATTTTCTTCTATGAAGAGATTATTGGAAATTGTATTTTGTGGGGACTCCTTATGGCACGTTTTTTCCTGAAAAATTCAAAAGTGTTTCATGGACTCATGGAGATTTTGATCAGGATAGTGTATAAACATTTGTATTGTATCTCTTATTGCTTATGGATGACTTGATTGTTCATGTACTTATATGTCCTTTCTGTTTATTTATGCCAGGTTTGTTTAAAGCATATTCAAACTAGTTTACTTGAAATTAACAATCAGATGTACTTTGTTGGATATCATGCATTTGTAATTTACCTTTAGACATGCCATGGTTGTTTTCAGAAATGTATTATAGTATGTTTTTTTTTTTACATAGGCTAGTATGATACTTTAATTTAGTTTAACTTAATATTTTGCTAGCCCCTTTTTTTCTAGGTTTTCCCTCTTCAGCACCATCATTAAAGGTTCAGAAACCCTCTCCGGTTATCATTCTGTCAACTCTACCCCTGAGGCAAAATAAAAAATGCATTAAAAATCACTTATTGGACACTGCAGGGGCCTGGGAGGCAACATATGGCCCATGGACCATATCCATTTTCTCACCCCTGCTTTGAAAACTCATGCCAGCAATACTTTTTATACTTTAAGCTGAGGGATAAGACACAAAATGGAGCCGAGCAACAACATGTAGCCTCCAGGGACCCCTCAACATACACTCTTATTTTTATTTTTATATTTTACCCCAGTAACTAAAATGCTGCTATTACACACACAAACACCTGAAGCAGGGGAAATTCAGTGTTTTAGAGGGAGTGGAAGAATCTGTTTTAGGTTCATGAAAGACCATTTTTAAACGAAGAAGTAAACTGCAAGTTGCAGCCAACACACACACACACACCAACCCTGGGTATTTGCCCTCCCTTCTTTTTAGGACATTAGTTTAATCTGTGAATAGTCGCAGCTGATCAGGGATGCCTAGCCATGCTGGTTCCCTGAAAGCTAAATGCAGCTGCCTCCTTAGTTTTATTTCTTGACTGGATGCTCAGCTGGCAACCCTGAGTGTTCTCATCAAATGTATTGACTGCTTTTTTTGCCAGCCGTGAAATTTATTAGTATTCCATAGAGAAGGGCAGACGTTAAACCCCTGAAGTTTGGACATTTGCTGTTCAGTACAGACTTTCCCTCTTCTATCACAGCAATCTCTTATCTATTTTTACTTACATGTAAAAATCTCATCCTCAGTTACACCCAAAGCTTTGCTGATCCCACTGAACTCATGACCCTGCAAACAGGAAAATAAATATTACAAAAGAACTATTGTCCGATGCAAGTGACTGCTGTTTGAGGCAAGAGTTTGTTTTTACAAAGGCAGTAGGCTTTAAAGGAAATTGGGACTCCTTTGGTCATGTGAGATAACATAATTTGTACATTGATAATTCATTTATTTGGATTTATAATCTGTACCACTGCTAAGGCTGTTAACAGCGTGTTCTTTATTGTACCATGTCCTTGACCACCACAAGTTGTTTAAACAATAACTTATTTCATTTCTTCCAGAAGACACAGCTCCAGCTTTCGTGACTCTTCACAAAAAGAACATTCCAAAGCTGAAAAGACACCATTGAGGGCATCTATCTGTTCTCCATTATAGTCCTGGCTGAACACAGTTGGTGGACTGAAGAAAATGTTCACTATTTGTTTAAAAGTAGATGCTGGAAAACTTCCTTTTTAAGATGACAGTTCCCAAAATCCCCCACTCAGTGTGGCCAGCAAAAACATTTTCTAAAAAGACCAATACATTTAAAACCTTTGTTCTCCTAGACTTTTGTTGCAAAATTATTAATTAGTGCTAACTTGAATTACTATATTACTTTTGTTTGAAACTGTAACCTTGGCATTGCATGAGAACAAGGACATGAAGGCCCAAACAGACAGGCCAAAATAAAGCTGCTTTGAGTCACTTTGGAGGTATGCTGTTTAAATGATTCATGCGTCCTAAAAGGCCAGAAGCC
Source organism: Sceloporus undulatus (assembly GCF_019175285.1). Lineage (NCBI taxonomy): Eukaryota > Metazoa > Chordata > Lepidosauria > Squamata > Phrynosomatidae > Sceloporus > Sceloporus undulatus. The sequence continues at coordinate 364,086,889 of NC_056522.1, read as the reverse complement.
ATGCCAAAGCTACACTCCAGTTCTAAGGACTGCAGCATAGCTTTGGCGCAGCTTCTGGCCTCTTAAGATGTGTGTGTAATTTAAACAGCATACCTCCAAAGTGACCAGAAGCAGCTTTATTTTGGCCTGTCTGTTTGGGCCTATATAATTTCTTCCTACAATTTAGCCTCTATTTTCTCCATCATAGTAAGGGAGTTGGAGCTTGGATGAGTCCCTGGCTCCTTTTCCCCCCATACAGAATCTCCTTGCCTGCCTGCTTAGGCTCTATGTATGTCAATCACATAATAATAACATTATAGAACTGGTTGTCCTCCTCTGGGCATATTCTAGCTTGTCAATATCCCACTTGAATTGTAGTGCCCAAACTGGACACAGTATTCCAAGGGAAATCTGACCTAAGCAAAATAGAATAGCATTGTATTATTATTTCTAATTTCCTTGACCTGAGAACTATACCCTGTAGATAGTTATAAAGCCAGGTGCCATCCATTGATGTGGTGGTGATGAAGAGTGCCGAGGATACCATGGACTGCCAAGAAGACAAATAAATTAGTTCTTGAACATATCAAACCTGAACTCTCCCTGGGAGTCAGGATGACTAAAATGAGGGTGTTGTATTTTCATCACAGCATAAGAAGTCACGGATAATTAGAAAAGACAATAATGCTAGGAAAGGTAGAAGGTAGCAGAAAGAGGGGATGACCAGATGCCAGATGGATGGATTTCTTCAAAGAGACCACAAACCTGAGCCTGCAGTACCTGAACAGAACAGTAGAAGACAGGGGGTCTTGGGGAATTATCCACAGGGATGTCCTGATTTAGGGTTGACTCAAGGACAGTTAACAACAAAAAAAATTTCCTGACTCAGTCTGTTTTATTTATTTCTAGTAAAATTGATTTTATTAATTTTGATCCAAGTCTCTAATCTGTTATGTTAAAAGGGGGAAGAAAAAAGAAAACGGGAGAGATGCAGAAAAATAGATACTCTGAAGTTCTTGTAGGAAGAGTGTATTGTTATTATTATTATTATTATTAACCTTTATTTATAAAGCGTGTAAATTTACACAGCGCTGTACATACAATCTTTTTAATTGGACGGTTCCCTGCCCTAAGGCTTACAATCTACAACACAAAGGGAGTGGTGGTGGGGAAGGGGCCTCTCTAGTAAGATAATACATATAAAATGCATAGCAATATAGGAAATGATTCAAATAAAACAGGCAACAAAAGAACATCAACTAGCAAGTGACAATTATGCAGTGCCTGGGAACGCTGCCCTTAACAGGATGGTCTTCAACTCCGTTTTGAAGCTGATTAAAGAAGTGATGTCTCTTGCTCGTGGGGGAAGAAGGTTCCAGGAGTGAGGGGCAACGAGTGAAAAGGGGCGAATCCGAGATGGGGCAGAGGAAATCCTGGGCTGGGACAGCAGACCTTGACTACCAGAACGGAGGGCCCGAGTGGGAAGGTGAGGAGAAATAAGGTCAGATAAGTAAGGAGGGGCCAGCCCATGGAGGGCTTTAAACGTCAACAGCAGGAGCTTATACTGAATGCGGAAAGGGATATCTCTTATTCTAAGAAGCCAGATCCTATGGTTCTGTCATACACTAGTGTTGCTTAGAGATAGCGACAAGCTTCGGTGTTCATATCTCCTGACTGTCCAGATTCATGAGGAACAGTCCTGATTAATCTTCTGCCATCCCACATTTTCATCTCCCTTTAAAATGTGCCTCTTTCCCCTTTTGTCAACTTCCTTCAGTTCATGCAAACTGAGTTTTAAAGTGCAAAAGTAGTTGACACTCAGCTTACAGGGAGGATAGGAGAGGAAGGGAATCGAATCTTGCCTTTCTCTGTATACTTGGACAAAAGCAAACTGCTGCAGCCTCTTATAGTTTATGTGCTCTTCCTCATGAATAACATTTGCCATCTTGAAGCATTTTGATGCATTTGACCAAAAGTATTCACCAATTTCATCTGTGAAATGTTTGAGGTTGGGAGCATAGAAAACCATGTTAGTGGGTGAAAGAGGTGGCAGGGAAAAATATCTTCACATGCATACCTTTCTGAAAGATATACTTCCTTCATGATGACTAGCAGATTATTTTGTAATGAAATCTGGATAGTTTTGCATATGAAGAAACAAATGTTCTGGAAAAGAAACCACACTTTTAATCACACTCATGCTCATGACGTAGCAGGCACTATCTTAGAAGATGCATTCCTGTCTATCTATAAAAGGAATACCTCTTCTACACATACAGCAATCTGCCATTTTTAAAGTACTGTATTTATTTTTGCATAATATACTTGGATACAAAAACTGCAGAATTTTGAACTTCAACATGTTGCTATTGTGTGCTTTTAATTCTGTTTGCCAAGGAGCCCTGCTTTAGGAGAAATGTGCCTTTTGACCTATTTATAAAAATAACTTTTAAAAAATTAGACAATCAGCCAATTGCATTCTTTATTCCACTTTTTAAATAACTCATTTGCAGTGTCAAAGTGTCTGACTATAATCAACAAAAATCTTGAGGGCCACACTGGTCTACTGCATAAGATGGAAGGTGATTGTGGGTTTGCTACAAATAGGAAAGATGGTAAAAGGCAGCTATACAAAGGAAGGACAAATGTCCAAAATAAACTGCACTGTTTTACTTTTTCTGGTTTGAAGAACGGAATAATAAGGCAGTCTCTGTTTTTATAGGAATGTACTGTACTCCCCTTTTTCTTCAATCAAAAAGCTTTTAGAAGCGAAACTGTGGACACAGGATGTGATTCAGCAGACAACGTGGTTTATTTTTGCAAACAGCTAATACAGCCAAACCACTCTGGTGGCATAATTTCTGATGCAGAAGAAAGGAATCCTTGCAGCCCTTATTCCAAAATGTGGGGAGTGGGCAGGGAAGAGGGAAAACATGCATGAAAGAAAGAGCTCACATTTGATTGCATGAGCGGCACACCTCAGTGTCCTTCATAGGCCTTTGTGCAGACATTTGCTACGGCCAACATTGCTTATCTGTCGCCACCTCTGCTTGTTACCCAGACTAGTTCGTCAGCAATCCTGCAGGGAAGTCTTGCTGACTCATTAGAGATTATATGCAGGCAAAGCACGTGGAGCCTCCTCCTTCTGAGATGCTAGCAAAGGCTGCAGGTGTACCTCTCTGAAGGAGATTCTTTTATTTCAATAGCTGTATCTGCTGCAGAATTATATGACAATTCTACTGGGATGTAAATTTAGATCAAGCCCTCCTCACATCCTTGTGTGTGTGTGTTGCTAATCTCCCTTTTGTCCTTCAACATCTGTACTGCCAGCTTTTTATGTTCTCACATGACTACAGCTGGGAGGCCGGAAGGTCAGTCTCCGCTGTATGCAGCTATGTGGTGTATCCAGAACAGTTAAACAGACACAACCGAACTCCCAAGGAGACACTTCGGGTATGATTCTGCACCATTTTCATGCGCAGAAAGCAAGGTTACAGGGGCTTTCACAGGCATGAAACAGGCAGAGATAAGAATTTAATATCCACATGCCACCAAGTGAGCAAACAACTGACTCAAAAATTTTTCACCCATTTCCACAAAGATAAGACTGTGCCATGCACAGATAACTGTGCACGTGTACAGATTATTAGCAATCGTATTTTAACTGTAGCAAGGGGATAGTGTATGTCACCATATCTGAGACAGCAGGTTTTTTAAGGGGCCCTTTCATATTATATGAATTGTAGTACTAGTATTTAGTTGTTATTGCTACATTCTAAGGAATCATGGGCTTTGTGAGACACTTGGACTCTGTGACTGAGATTTCTAAATACCCCTTCCTACATTGAAAATTCCCGGATCCCATAGGATGGCACTTTGACAGTTAAAATGGAATCATGGTGTTCTAACTGTTGTAGGACAAATTAGGTTGCATCTCTGTCCTGCAATAACAGGTAACAATCGGATAATACACAAACTTGAGGCAGAAGAATGCCACTAGTGCCTCTCAAAATCATTTGCCTCACAAGGGATAATGTTAGGGCTAATCCTAGATATACATGGACCTGAAAGATTTTCCTAGACAAAGGAGGTTCTGTTGCACTAAGGTGAATAAGACCATACTACCTACCTACCCCCTGACATGGTCTCAGTCAACTTGCCTAACCATATATCCTGGGGTTGTCCTAGTTCCAATCACTGTTTTGTTAACACAAAGTTAAGACAATCAGCTGGGATCGCCTTTTTGTCAGTTCTATGCAAAAACACACAAACTCTTTATACTTCATATAGGAATGTTATGTACCCCATGAGGGCACCAAACAGTATATGGTCACCCCACACATGTCCAATTTGCAATTGCGGTGAGCAACCACTGGAGCTCTGTCCAACTGTCATGGCCAGCCAAGAGCAGCTCTCGGAGGAGGAAGAGGAGCCTCCTCCACAGCAAGAGCTAATTGAGGCTACATCAGGTGCTAATCCTGCTCTGCCAGGTCCCAGCTGTGATCCCCCAGCCCCAGAGGAGGAGGCTCAACCAGGTCCTAGTGCTAGTTAGATGCCTCCTGTGGTGCAACAGCCTAGTGGTGACTCTGGGGAGGAATCATGCCTGGATGTGCCTACCTATAAACAAAGAAGGGCTGAGAGTGCTTGCAGGTGCAGATCCAGGAGAATTGCAGAGAGGCAATTAGCAAACCAGCCTCAGGTGGCACGGGGGAGAGTTTCCCTTATTTAAGGTGCAGAGAGGCATCAAATCAGTGCCAAAGTTTATTGTATGATCCTTTGGTGTAATTGCTGCTGGCACTGGCTCCTTGTATTTTGACTCCTTGTTGCTTTGATCTCGGAATGGACTGGATCCTTGTTATCTTCTGGCTGCTTTGACCATGGACTGATTTGACTACTCTGACTTCTGGTATCCTGACTTCGGCTTGGCTTTCGGATTGCTCTCTAATGCCGACTCCTTGCAAGGTCTGTGGACTGCTTCCATTTGCTGCACTAAGCCATTATTATCGGCATAGTGTGGGTGTGCTGGCCGCAGTCTAGGACACCAACCGTCGAGAGCCTCCTCTTCCCATATCTATTTCTTTTTAATCGTGATTGTAATTTTAACTATTTGATGTTTTAATACCTGTTGTAATCTGCCTTGATTTTCCCTATAGGGAAAAGGAGGAACAGAAGTAAATAAATTATTATTATTATTATTATTATTGGCCCCATACAGACAGGCCAAAATAAAGCTGCTTCGGATCATTTTGGCGGTCCGCTGAAAAAATGATGCATGTGTCCTAAGAGTCTGGAAGCCATGCCAAAGCCACGCTCCAGTCCTTAGGACGGGAGTGTGGCTTTGGTGTGGCTTCTGGTCTCTTAAGGTGCATGCATCACTTAAACAGCATACCTCCAAAGTGACCTGAAGCAGCTTTATTTTGGTCTCTCTGTATGGGGCCATTATTATATCACCCTCAGAGCCGTACCACCCTTTCTGTGGATTCCTCTTCAGTACCAGTAAATATTACCCTTTCTAGAACTGTAAGCTTCCATTATCCAATTTTCATACCTTCATTTTGCTTAGCTGTTTATAATATCTTAGATTTAATGTTATTGTGTCTTTGGCTCTCTTGCATATTTCTAAATAAAATCTTCTTTACTCACCAAACTTGGAGTCCTCTCGCAGTTAGTATTGGGATACACAGGTGAAAGGGTTCCATAGCTTACCCAACCTTTCACAGGCCTTTCTCTGAGCTAAGCAATTCCCCTAACATTTAAGGAGACATTAACACAGTTGGTGAGGACCTCATTCCCCCTACTTTTTGGATAACAATGTTGAAGATTAAGACAAAATTTCTAAACACAACCATAAGGTAAGTCCTATGAGCGTTCTGGATCTTACCTTAAGATTTAAATATAGTGTATATATGATGGTATGCACCTGAAACAAGAGCCATTTCTTTGATGAATCCTGAACAGTATTAGAACTGGCTGAGTATCTGGTGAGAACTATAGTTATGTCAATGCAATAATTCAGTTTCCAGGATTCTCTGAAAAAATTGTGAACATTACGGTAAATGTCTCAGACCTTTCTTTTGTCCCCCACTCTTGGCATTTTACAGATAAAAGACTGGGATATGTGTGAGTATATGTGTGAGTAACATAAGAGTATGGACAAGAGGGCCAAAGATATCAGTGAGAAATAAGAGAATCTAGGAGGTAGTGCAGCAGTTTGTGTTTATCTGAGTCAACAGGAAAGGGCAAGATACCAAGTCCTGATTAATCCTTTGTCCTCCTACTTTTTCAGCTGCTTTTAAAAGATCCCAGTTTCTCTCTTCTTCCCTCCCATTTTCTGTTTTGTTCTCAGCTTATTTCAAGTACTGCAAACTGATTTCAAAGTGTAAAATGGCTTAACCATGGGGCAGAGAAGGGATCAGAATCCTGCCTTTCCCTGTAAACCCAGGCAAAAGCAAACTGTTGCATCCTCTTCTAGCATGTGTGTTCTACCTCATTTATAACATTTGCCATCTTGAAGACACTCATGTTGCTTGGCCACATGTGTCCTAGTTTTCATTTGTGAAATGTTGGAAGGTATGAAACTGCCACTAGTTGTATTGTTATCCTCCCCTGCAACTAGACTTATGCAACTAAAATTGGTGGGATTTCCCTCCTTCCTAAATTGGAATCCCTGTGCTCCTCTCAAAAGCCCCAGAGAAGATGATTGTACAGATCATTGTGGAGGGGAAACCTTTCTGAAAAAAGATGGATGACTTTGGTTTCCTTCATATTTGTTGTTCTGATGCTGATGTGTACATTCATGTCCTTTATGATGTATGGCAAAGCTGTCATAGGGTTCTCTTGGTAAGATTTCGGTCCAAACAGACAGGCCAAAATAAAGCTGCTTCAGGTCACTTTGGAGGTATGCTGTTTAAATGACACACACATCTTAAGAGTCCAGAAGCTGTGCCAAAGCTGCACTCCAGTCCATAGGACTGGAGTGAGGCTTTGGCATGGCTTCTGGTTTATTAGGACACATGCATCATTTAAACAGCATACCTCCAAAGTGACCTGAAGCAGCTATATTTTGGCCCATCTGTTCAGGCCCATTTATATAAAGGGGCTTTGGCATTACCTTGCTCTGAGGCTCAAAGTCTGTGACTTACTCAAGGACCCCTAGTGGGTTTCCATGATTGAGTAGGGATTTGAACTTGGCTCTCCCAGATCCTTAATCCAACACTCAAACCACTATACTACACCATTGACTCTCTTATACTTTCTCACATATGTAAGCACTTACTTGGGCTTTGAGAAGGGACATCTTTTAACTCATCCACAAAATGAGGAAAAGAAAAATGGTTCAAATGAGTTGGCCAGCTCTTGCTGTTTATGTTGCCCAGAAAAAAGAAAAAGAAAAATAACTGTGCTCAAGAAAGATGTGCTTGTGAAATATGTCTGCCAGGTTCTTATATATTTGTTGCAGGACACTATAGATAACACATGTTTACTGATATGCTGTTCTAATGGAAAAGCATAATGCAGCTGAAGCCTGGAATATAAATGAATGACAAATGAACTGCAGAGGTCCAGCTAGCTGTTGGCCAACGGCTATAGCTGGTATGAATTCAATCTGATAGAAATAATGTTTTGTGACGGCTGAGACAATATAGTTCTTCTGGGCTTCATCTGCTTTATGCCTACTCTGTACACAGGGTTTATGCAAGGGAATCTCTTTTGTTATCTCGAGACTACATGGATTATTTTTATATCTGTTGTTAGGCTAGGCTAGTGTTGCCCAAAAAATGGTCAGAAATTAGGATATTATTTTTAAAAATGTATACTATACTGCTTTCAAATTGGCAGACACATGCACAGTTGATATTGATTTTTCTCCTTTCCTCCTATTGTTCTTTTAGCAGTAACAAAATACAGTATAGCACATATATTAATTGACCACATTTAAAGAGTGCTAATATTATCATGTAACTTGTTATTCTTTCCCACTTTGCTATATGAACAATATAGTAAACTCTCCCAATTTGTGGGTGATCCGTTCCAGACCCTCCCCCCGCAAAAATGGCAACTCACAAACATTCAGTTCCCATTGAAAATAATGGTGTGTGTGCTGCCATTTTGTGACTCCCCCGCTTATCCAGCCCACGAAGAGCAGGACTGCAGACTCCAAGTCCATGAAAAGGGAGGAACAATTGTACTTCTTTCCTCTCTCCTGCATTTAATTCAATACCATACAAATTGAGATTGTAAGAAAATCATTAAATAAATGTTGTTGCTGATGACAATACATTTTGTTGCATCAACATCCATAGGTAGCAAGATCAGGGGAAGATAAAGGCATCTCAGCACATAAGTATAATATATTATTGGCCATATGACCAAATAATAAAGGTACCAGATCCTGTCTGACCCTGGAAGCTGAGCAGAGTCGACCCTGGTTAATAATTGGATGGGAAACTGCCAATGAATACCAGGTGCTGTATGCTACATTTCAGAGGAAGGAATTGGCAAACCCACCTCTGAGTATCCCTTGTCTAAGAAACTGCTATAAACTTTATGGGCTTGGCATATGTTGACAAGTGATTTGAAGGCACACACACATTATTTGACACAGGCCAAAGAGAATGTGTGAATACTCAAGACCTAACAAAAACTGGATAAATGCCTGTTTATAGCATCCAACACAATCATTCTGACTAGTCCATTTGAACATGCAATCCCTAATATAGGGCACATGTAGCCCTCCAGATATTTGTTGACTGTGATTCCTGTCAAGAAGAAGAGTCCTCCTCCTGTCCACCGTCTTGAGGGGAGAGAAGCAGGCAAGAAACAACAGGCCTCTGCCTGCCAAGAAGAAGAGCCCTCCTCCCAACCACCATCTTGAGGGGAGAGAAGCAGAGTCATGATGTGTTATGTATTGTTAATCTGATATTGGAAACCGCTTTGATCGTCCACGGAAAAGCGGTATACAAATAAAGCTTATTATTATTATTATTATTATCATCATTCCTTACCAATGGCTATTCTTGGTCAAGACCTGCAGCCCAGTGTCTGTAGGATCCCATGTTGTGAAGACGAAGTCCCGATCTGGTGCTCTCCCTGTGTTTGGGACAATAATATGATAGTTTCATCTTGGGATCACCATAAGACAGGAATGACTTGAAGGTATACAACAACAACAAATCCATCAGACTGAGCATATTAAAGGGCCATAAATGGTGAGGAATGTAATATAAATAAACAGAAAAGCCATAGATTGTTATCTTGTATAATATAGAAGGCTAATGTGAAGTATGTGCTGCACAAGACTCCATTAACAGGTGTTTGTGCCACAACTAAGCAAAAACAGGAAGCCCTGGAGAGATGCTAATTGCACATGCCTACCTGCTTTTCCATTGCTACCCTGATGCATGTCATCTGTTTCAGATTATTATTAGGAAAGACACATCATTATTTATGATACACAGTGGGAATATATCATATATCAGAATCTGCTTTCAACACAGTTTCCACTATTACTCTGTACTTAACCACTGTTGTGAAGCAAAGTACATTCTGTCAAAATTGTATTTTGCCTTATGGATTTCTGACTCAGCAGCTCTCTTATTTTCCTGTTTCAGGCATGCTGATGCTGCACATTAATATTTTTAAGCTGCATGCTCATCTCTGTTTTGATCCCTACTTGTCCACAAGGCAAACAGAAGTTGCATGACAGAGCTTTCCACTAATTTTGGTTTAGTGCTAAATGAAAAAGCACATCTCTCTGTATATGTGTGAGTTATGTGCCTTCAAGTCACCTGTTGGCTTATGGTGACTCCATCAATTTCATTGGGGTTTCTTGTTGCTCTTGTGTGCCTTCAAGTCATTTCTGATTTAGGGTCACCCTAAGGCAAATCTATTATGGGGTTTTCTTGGCAAGATTTGTCTATGGTTTCCTCTGAAGCTGAGAGTATGTGACTTGCCCAAGGTGAGTTTCCATAGCCCAGTGGAGATTTGAACCCAGGTCTCCAGAGTCATAGGTCAACCCTCAAATTACACCACACTGGCTCCCTTAAAAGTGTTTTCTTAGGCAAGGAATACTCAGAGGTGGTACTGCCAGTTTCTTCCTCTGAAATATAGCCTATGGCACCCAAATACATGTACAAAATTGTGAGGAGGGAATGTAAAATTGAATACATAATATCTATATCTATACACACACACACGGAAATAATATGTTAAGAAGGATCATTTCACTCTTGACATAATCTAATATGCTCTGGTTTATGAACATACACTCCCTACTAAAAGACTAGCAACTATACACACATTCACATGAATTTTCAGCTAAGCTTTAATCATCTCCTTCATTCCTTCTCCTCCTCTTCTATTATACCACTAAAATAAATACTTCACTGGAGAGATCCAATGAATAGTAGAAAATAAAAACATGTTCAGAATGCAGTTATCCCTAAACCATCTTGAAATACAATTTGGGTGTTCTAAAATAACAGTTTTATGATATCCTCACAAAAAGATTGGCAATCTTATTGAAACCCACAGAAGAGATAATTATGTGATTTTTTTTGAACTGATGTATTTAAAAATGCCACTAGGAAAGCAAATTGGTATTTTTGTTATTTCTGTAGATAGTGCCAATATTGCTGTCCCCATCTGGTTTAGACAAGAAGACTATTACAGTTATGAACCACATGCAAAATTACTGGGAAAATCCATGTTCCTGAATGCTTTGATGTATGATTTATAAGCAGCAATTATAATGCAGAAGGCAGTACAGTAACTTAAAAGTGGACCATGCTGATGACAAAACTGAAGTGAAAAGATTAGGCTTCTTACTGTTCAGATGAGATTTTATATGTATTTTATTTTACACACCACTCTACAAAGATTACTATTAGTAATGTCTTTTATGACACTTTTCCTGCATTCTGCTTCAAAGACAGTTATAAATTATGTAACGCAAAACTTGCAAATAAGTATAATCAATGGTACTGCATAATATGGGTGCAGTTATCTACACACGCAAAATATCAGAAGTCAGTAAATACTAAATGCCCTAGAAATCTAGGAAAGCAGATTTTAAAGCTTATTTCCAAACGAGGAATTTAAGAATATCTTTAACCACGGATGGCTTAATCAGGTGGTCAGATGTAAAATCATCCTATGGGTCATGAATATAAAATACATTTCAGTACAAAAGAAAAGAAATAGTGAAATCAGAAACATAGCCTCCAATAGCATACTTCTAATTGTTGAGCTGTTACTAGTGTGTATTTACTACTGAGGAATATATCAGCTTCCCTTCCATAATGTTACCCTTGGGAAATATTCCACAACTCTGTTTCTCTTCCAGAGAAAGAAAAATCTTGCATCTGAGTAAGCCCTTTTAGTGCAAATAGGCAGGATATATTTGGAGGCCAATTTGGTTAGCTTTAAAAATGGATCAGATGAATTCATGGAGAATGGGGCCATAGAATGTTAGATAGATTCATATATGGTTGGTCCCTGGCTGAGGAAATTGGAGCTACTAAAACAGTGGTCCCCAACCTTTTCTATGCCTCACACTCCTTGAAAATGTTTAATGCTTACACCTCCTGCAAAAGTAGTATCATATTTGAAGATGACGAAGTCTAATTTCTGAACCACAAATTGAGCCACATACAATACTGTGAACAAACTGAACTTAAAAAAAGCTTTTAACTCAGTGTGTAAAATGCAAATCTAAGCTGAGCAATTAGTTTCTAATTTATTCAGAAAAAATTGAGTGGTGATTCATGACTTGTTACTCGAGGACACAAGCCATTTTTGTTGTGCCTCCTGAAATTCCATCTTACACACCCTGGAGGTGCAGACACACCAGGTTAGGAACCACTATACTAAAAGGATTGGGTGATAAGAGTGAATAGGATGAAAAATAGATTGGATTTGGGGCTGGGTGAAGATAGAGGGGAGGGTTTGAATGCTAAAGTGTGAGATCGTGTCAGGGTGGTTTGTATATAATATTGAGTTGGTTTGTAGTTATTAAAATAAAAGATCCATAAACATACTCCACTGTATATAGTTTATATTGTTTGCTCAGTATAACACCTACCATCTGGTAATATGTGCACCACATTCCAAAATCCCCTCCATCTTTCATATAGTAATTCATCCACCCTTCTGCCTTTATGATCATTGTTCATAGAATCATAGAGTTGGAAGAGACCACAAGGGCCATCCAGTCCAACCCCCTGCCATGCAAGAACTCTTAGTCAAAGCATCCCCGACAGATGGCCATCCAGCCTCTGCTTATTAAAACTGTACTTGTCACCTCATCATCATACCCATAATGTTTGCATTTCTATGGCTACCCATACAGTCTGCTAGAGCTTCCTGGGCACTAGTTCACTCTATGCATCTGAAGGAGTAAACTCGGGGCTGAAACAGACGGGCCGATAAAGCCAGCTTCCACACGGCTTGTGGTGTTTAGATGCCGCACATCCCCATGATGCCCGGATGTCACGCTTGTCAATTATATGAGGGCAGCTTCCAGTTACTGTTTACATGCCACATACTGCCAGAGCGTCTGGAAGCCATCTCAGCAGGTCCGTCAAAGGCAGCTTTTTACTGTCCCAAATAGCAGCGGATCTTTTCCACTCCTATTTGGGCGGCCTCTGTGGTGGATTTGGGCTGTAACTTGTGGTTGCTGTGGTGCTGGAACAGCCCCAATCTATCCTTTTCAGGCAGTCTGTTTTGCCCCTCAATTTATGAAAGCTTGTACAATTTTTTTGCTCCATCTCAAAGGTGCTACAAGATCCCTCTGCATACTGATAAACTAGACCAACACAGCAATGTCTTTGAATTCTATCCCCATCTGGTGTCTAGCAGCCTTAGAGTCTAAAAGCAAATAAATAATCAATACATCAGTTATACTAAGAACAGCTCCATACTGATTTTACAGCCTTCCAGAGGTTTTTGGACCACAACTCTTAGCAGCTCTAGCCAGCATGGGCAATGGTAAGCAACTCTGGGACCTGTGGTGCAACAACAACATATGGAAGAGTAAAGAATTCTACCACGTCATGATTACTGTAAAGCTTGCAGATCCTTAAATTTCTGCCCCAAAGGTTAGATCTGGAGATACTGTGGTTGTAAAAACCAGCAGGGCTATACAGTATTTCAGATACCTAAGCTTTAAAAATCTATTTAAAGTTTGCACAGAAGTCACTGATAAATTTAATATTTGAGCCCAGAAATCTGAAAGGGAAAAAAATAATTCCCAAAAAGCACCATGATTCGACCTATTCAATTTCTTGAGATTCTAGGTGTCATTTCTGGAACTTTTTTCCTTGTCAAGCTTTAGATTTATCACTGTTGATGACTAAATTATTCTCTGACAAAGCACTGAATTATCCTAATCTTCTCATGTCTACTTGTTATTTTGAAAATGACATCAAATCAACTGCATTAAAAAAAAACATAAAGCTACAAGCTTATCCTAAATCCTGGGCATATACTGTAAAAACTTGGTTCGGGCCAATCTTGAGACAATTTATACAAAAACTGAAAAGAAAGAATGCTAAAACACAGCCTTTTAAATGAAGAATCCTGGTTCAGTCAGACATGAGGAGTTCAGAGCCAAGTACAAACAAGTGGAGAAAAACACACAACTGTTTAAAATAAATATTTTTATTAGCGGGATTTTTTTTCACAGTTGTTCAATTTTGCTGCAATTGTTAAGCCTTTCAATTGAGAGTTGTATGAAAACACCTTTACATGCTTTATTTTTACTATTATTCATAGTTTGTATTGACAAATAAGATGTAAATTTGGATAATTTCAAGCCTATTCACATCATAATTAAGGAATCATCAAGCTCCGTAATTTATTGATTACAATTTAATCCGCAAATAACACTGTCCTGAGGTCTGTAGCACTACTGAAAACATGCAATATACCTCTGTAGCAGAACTGTAGAAAAACTATACAATGTCTTTTCAAACCACATCTACAAAAAAGATATACTAAAATGTTTTAATATAATTTAACAGTAACTGGTCTAGCTAACATTGGAAGATGTTACATTTTGTGTGTTTCTTGCTGTGCTGATTTTATGCATCTTTCAGTCACTGTATATTAATAAAAATTGGAAAAAATAATTTTAGTAGAACAAGCCAATATTAGGTTTCATCTTTGGTTTAAAAAATGAAAGAGAGGGGGGAAAATAACCTGAGGTCCCACTTAGACTAATTAAGTTGAGGGTATATATTTGCTTTTAAGTCTCCATATTTATGTAATTAAAGTAGATAGATGCACTCAAAATAATGCAGCACTATGCCTTTGATATACTTGCCTGGTATACATTTTTCCTAATACATAAGGCCAGAAAAAAAAATACAAGCAGAATCTGCCTAGAGAGAAAACAAGGACATTTCCTATAACATTATCCTGCCTGTCTTCAGTAATGAAATTAAATTAGTACAGAGACTTTGACTATGCCCTTCTCCAGAAAACCCTGAAGACTGATACATTTACTTATGCGCTACTTAAAGTAGGAGGCAAGCCCTGGTACTTAAGTGATGGTTTTAAAAACATAAGATACAGCAATATAACATGAGAGAATTAATATAAATAGGAAGAAGGAGGACTACTATATTTTGTTCTCGTCAAGGGAGAAGATGAAACCACACAGCATAGTGATGCAAGCTCCAGAAAAAACTGTCTTCTAAAAAATTAGGAGGTCTTCTTTGATGTTTATATTATGAGGTATTAATGTGTGAAACCAACCTGTTGACATTTTATATTGGCTGGAAAACACTGTCAGGTCTTCATTTGGTACATGGCCACATCTGGTTGCTTGCATGTCAAGATGGCAATTATCAGGGCGGTATGCAAACTGATTTTTCAGTGCCACTGTTAGGTACAGTTATCATCCCAATGTTTGCTTTCAGTTAGTAGGATATTGTCACCTAAATCTAACCTCTTTTCCCAAATAGAGTAATGGGAACTTGGAAGGATGACATTTATGTAAATCGTCCTGATTTAACATGTCTACTTTGCTTGAGATTAACACCAGATTTAGCCCGTAAATGTAAATAGTAGCAGTTGGCTTTGTAAAGGCTGAACTTGTAAAGGCTGAACCTAACTGAATTTCACCCAGATTCCATTTGAACTTAGAAACAGCACTGCAATTTAGATTCTGGTAATGGTGAAACCTTTTTTTACCACATATATCCAATGTTGTAACTGGATACTTTTCCACTTTAGTCTTTTTTCAGTCGAAGTCTCTTCCAAGCTTTCACAAATGCCACTTGTCCCATTAGGAATGTGATGGTAAAATTCCGTTTATACCAATCCCTACATATCAAAAGAGCAGCATCAACATTTAATTAGCCATCATGAAATACTTACTGGCTATTAAAGAAAGATTTTGAAAAGCCTTAATCAAAGTAGTATTTTGCACAATTAAGAACCTCAATACTTCTAGTCTTTCAAGTACCAAAAAAGATGTCCCAGTGTATAATCTATGTATGGCCCCAGGCTAGTAGCCAAATATTGCAGATATAGGCGTGACAAAAAACTGATGACTTGTCATATCTGTAATTATATAAGCTGTAGTAATGTAATGAGATACCAATGCAGTAAGAGAAGAATTAGCTTCAGGGACACTCCAGTATTTCTTTTTAAAGGAGTGTTTTTATTATGTAGAAAAAATTAAAGGGTCAGACATTTAATCCAGCCTATCAAATCATTTGATCTAAGGAATATATTGGTTCAGGGCAGATTTTTCTTATTAACAGTTGCTTGGTCCAGACTTATATTGTGAAATATGGCACTTATGTTTTAACTTGTATACTAAGAGTTTTTAAAGTTTGTATTGTGTTTTAAAAATATTACACACCTCCTTGAATCCCATACTGGGAGAAATGTGGGAAATAAATTAATAAACAACAAAGGAATGTACCTGTTAGTGCCTAGGATAAAGATAATTTCACTCATTAGTTAATTAATCTGAGTGTCCACAATCCTTAACATTTGGATTGCTTCAAATTCTATGCAAAATGGACCATACCCAGCTATTCTTTTCCAAAAAGAGCCAAAGTTTGCCAACCAGTCTTGAACTTACACAAAAATGTTTGGGATGTCCACCTAACTCTAAATGTCAAAGTGGTAAAAATTGATTCATAAATGTGAATTCGAGGGGGGAAAAGTAGAATCTAAAGTGTTTGATCTGGAAGTATCAAAAGTAGTTCAGGGTTTTATTATGGTCTTTGTTTTGATCCAGTTAAATAACATATCAAGTTTGGTGATTCTGCAATCAAGCACGGGGATTGTATACCATAACAGACAAACACTGAAAATTACAGTATAGATGTTATAATATTAATATTATTACTACATTATTCATTTTTTTAAAAAAACCTCAAAGCTGTTTATAATAAAACCAGTGGCTAAAATAACAGGACAACAAAACAATAAAAACAATTAAAACAATGCATTAAAAACCAGGAATAAAAGCAGGGATAAATGCCTGGATATATATATATATATATATATATATATATATAGAGAGAGAGAGAGAGAGAGAGAGAGAGAGAGGAATTTAACTAAATGAAGTCTGCCACAGTTTCTCACCTCTGGAAGCTCATAATCCATATGATTTAATATTGTTCTCACCTGATCCTTTGTAGATACTCTTTTGCCAGGATTTATTAATTAATTGCCTTTTATTAAGTCTCAAGGCGTTAAACTAGATAATCACACAGAGTCTGTAATAACATATTGCAATGTACTTCTGCCTGAAAATAGAAGTGCTCCAGTTCAAAACTCCAATCAGCTTTGAACAAGAGCCTCAAGACAGAAGAGGAAAGACTGAGACAGGATAATTATCTTCTTAGTTAACCCACCCTGGTTTCCTCTCCTACTGTATAATTTATGTTTGTTTTGAATCTTTAAAAAGTAAATATAAAGAAAGAATGTTTTGAGACTGTTCGTTTCCAGGGATTCTTTTCTCACATCAAAATACGTATTGCATGCAAGTGGTATAAGTGGCTATGGCTATTCAGTGAGGTCCAAAACACCCTGCAGAAACAGTCCAGTCTGAAACTGCTTTAACTGCCCAGGCTCAATGCTATAGAAATCTGGGAACTATAGCTTTGTGAGACATTGAGTCTTCTCTGTAGGAGAGCTCTGGTGCAACAGTAAACTACAATTCCCAAGATTTCCTAGCAGTGAGCCAGGACAATTAAAGCGGTCTCAAACTGGATTATTTCTGCAGTGTGTTTTGGACTGGAGTTTCTAATCTACTTGCTTATTGTTTCAAATAAAGTGGTATTTTTCAGACTGTAATTCCCATTACGATTCTGTCTGTCATTACCTCAGAATGTAAACGTGATAATATATATCTTATAGATTTATTTTCAAGAAACAAGCAACTGAATCAGCCTTCCATCTTAATAAAAGCTGCTCTCCCTTCTATAAGAAAGACTTGCTAAATGGGTTACTAATGGGTTTGATGTAGAGTCAAAGTAAGTCAGTCATACTTAAGTCCCATTGGAATTAACTTATTTAAATACCTTGAGTGAATTCCCAGAAAGGTGGGAAACAGACATCTACAAAATAATTTTAAAAAATCATTGGAAGTAAAGTAAGTCTGGATTGTTGTTGTGTACCTTCAAGTCTTTGTGACTTATGGCGACCCTAAGGCCTGGCAAGTTTCTTCAGAGGGGGGTTTGCTATTCCCATCCTCTGAGGCTCAGAAAGTGTGCCTTGCCCAAGGTCACCCAGTGGGTTTCCATAGCTGAGTAGGGACTTGAAGCTGGGTCTCCAGTGTCACAGTCCAACACTTAAACCACTACACCATGCTGGTTCTCTAAATCTCTGGGGGTTTAGTCCCCTGTAATAATGAAAGACAAAAATTGCTGTCATATGCCACAATATATTTGTTAGCATCAGACTTGATTAGGGGGGTTATGGGCAAGGGCTTGCAGGACCTGAGCAAGGAAGCAGAAGATAGGAATTCTTGGAGATGTCTCATCCACAGGGTAGCCATGAGTTGGAATGGACTTGAGGGCAGCTAACAACAACAAATGTATTCACGCACACCCATAGGTCCAAGAACAAATACTAAGGCTCATTACAGACGGGCACCCTAGGACGGACTCAGTCCGTGCTAGGGTTAGAAAGGGGAGTCTCTTCCAGACGCCCCTAACCCTAGCATGGACTGAGTCCGTATGAAATGGCGGCGGCCGTTTCACACGTCTGCTGCCATCTTTACGTAGCGGACGCTTTGCGTCCGCACGTCGCACCCTGGGTATGATGCTGCGAGTGCGCGACTAGCGCCTCGTGGCGACACATCCGGGGCCCAGGAAGGAGCGCGATTTTTGCGCTTCTTCTTTGCAGCGTCTGGGAACCACGCCGTTTGGCTGCTGCAGTTCCCGGATGATGCAACCGGCGGTGGCAGCAGACTGCCACTTTTCGGCGGTCTGTAACCCACCTTAATTTGTATCCTATTAATCTTCTGCAGTGAAAGAATAATCACACTTTATTAACTTTTCTGATTATTTTTTACTGTTTGGTATTGCAGAATGTTAAGTGTTGTTTCACTATATTTTGCCTTCATTTTTTCCAAGCTTACCTGGAAAAAATATATTTTGAAAGAAATGATAACAATGCCTGAAACAAGGCCCATATAAAGCGATGTCAAAAGCCACGTTAAGCACAATATGACTTATTCCAAGGTATATATAGGTTTGTAGCCAAAGTAAATTAATGCTGTGCTAGTCTGTTCAAGGTAGTTGCTCTGTTTCCTGATTAACATTTAATGCTGCTCTTCTATCTCTCTCTCCTTGTGAGTCTGTGGATAGGACTATGCCTTTTAAATCTTTGATTGGCATGCAGTATAACAGACAAACTATAAATAATAGATGGCAAAGTAAAGATTCTGAATTTTCAAAACAAATGCAGAATGGCGTTTGGACTGGATGGATCTGCAAACTCAGCATACAGCTCTACAATTGTTTAGGCCAAAGTGGTCAAGCTGCAGCTCCTGAGATGCTGTTGGGACTGCAATGTCTATCAGTCCTAGCTAACATAGCATTTGGAGCTCTACATTTTACTCAGCCTGACTTAGAATAAACTCCTGAATCAGGAGTAGCAACAGAGATGGGAGGGAGGGAGGGAGGGCAGAGTGGTCCTCTAAAGGGCGTTGGAGGCCTGCATCTCCTGACAAAGAATAAATTGTCCCCGTTCCCCCCCCCCCCCACATGCCTTAATGACTCAAACTTTGGTCATCCAGAAGTCGTGGACTTCAGCACCAAGAATTTATGATCATTGGCCAAGCTGGCTGGGGCTTATGGAAGATGAAGTCCAAAAAACCTAGAGGACCGAAGTTTAGGAATCACTGCCTTAAGGAATGTAGAGGACAATTCTGTCAGATTTTAGAGCAGTTTAGATCTAAAAGAATCCAATTTTTTCCAATAAGAAGTGCTGGAATTCAACCTCTAAGTCACTTCATGTTGGAAAAAACGCCTTTCCTGGGACTAAATGGTCAAGTGTGGAATGTGACAGAACTGCTTCCAATACGCCCGAGGAGTCTGAGGGACAAAAACAATTCATTCTGGAGTTACAAAAATGAACCTGGGTGGGCTACATGAAGCCAGGGTGCACACGTTCCCTCGTCATGTCTTAAACACTCTTATGACACAACCTGTATATTACTATTAAACATTTCCATTGAGTTTTGTGGGCTTACTCCTATGTAAATTGGCATATGACCACAGCTATAGATGGCAATCCTTTCCATGTTCCAAAACACACTGCAGAAGTAATCCAGTTTGTGGATGCTTTAACTGCCCTGGCTCAGTGCTAGGGAATTCTGGGAAATGTAGTTTTGTGAGAGATTTAGCTTTCTCTGTCAGAAAGCTCTTGTGCCATAATACCCTACAGTTCCCAGGGTTCCCTAGCACTGAGCCAGGGCAGTTAAAGTTGTCTCAAACTACTGTAGATTATTTCTGCAGTATGTTTTGGGCCCATGTCTAATGAGTGAGCCTCATGAAATGCTATGTCAGCTTCTTCTCAGTAAGTATACAAATATAAATCAGACACAAATAATAGGCAAATACAGATCTTTTGTAATCAGAAATGATATATTCAACACAATGCATCACTTAAAATAATATGAACAAAAATTATTCAACTTCTAAACTGGTCTGTTACAGGAAACTTACAAAAAGCAAGGTCAGTTGTAAAATAAATTGGTTAAAACTTAAAATTTTTCCTTTTGAACTTGGGAAGTTGCTATTGAAAAGGATCAGAAACGCAAATTACTGCTGTCGCTTTTACTCCTGTGACTGAAATCTGGCATGCTGTTATACAACCATGTGCCAAACGCAATATGCCTCAAGACTTTATAATCTCTGCCTCCAGGGCTTCTAGTCTTGGACAGATCAAGAGAAATGAGTAGAGAAGGGTGAGGGATAAACAAAGAACGTTGGGAACAGACCAATGAGGACTGAGGTGGCAGCTGATAATGAACAAGGTGGTCCATACTATGGTCCGTAAACAGTTTTGTTAAAGCAACAGATAGAAAAGAAAAGAAAATTGATTTGACAAATAATAAAATTACATTTCAGATACAAAAGTGATATTCTCACCTGTTGTAGTATATATGTTTTTTGAAGTTTTTACTTAGAAAAACTTTGTAAAATTCTGCCATTTCTTCTGCATTCAGTGTAGCTTTTTGGCCTGGAAAATAAAAATCATCACCTATCATCCCTAAACCAAAAATGCCTCCGACTTATGCCAGTACATGCTTTTAAAGACAAATCTTGCATGATCAATTATAACAAAGTTCATCTAAATTTGGAGGATGGGGGTGTGCCCACACTGCCGAATTAAAACAGTTTGACATCACTTTAACTGCCATGACTCTATCCTACATAAACCTGGGATTTGTAGTTTGGTGAGGCATCAGAGCTCTCTGACAGACCAGGTTGAATACCTCACTAAACTACAAATCCCAGGTTTATGTAGGATAGAATTATGGTAGTTAAAGTGGTATCAAGCTTTATCAAATTCTACAGTGTGGATGCATCCTGAGAGATAAGGGTTTTACTCTTGGTTTTGCTGTGGTCTCTTGTTTGGCTTGCTCAGATTTGGGCAAATCACTATCTTTCAGTCTCTCTCTTTAATACAACAGGAGTAAAAGGGCTATGTAAGTAATAAGCAGTAGCATGGGTAACAGCTGGGTTGAATAATACATTATTATAGAGTATCTGTCTTCTTTGGAAACTGAGTAGCTGCAGTTTAGGAGCAGAATTAGAAAGAGGCTAAAATTATACATTTTTAAAATAATGCTAATCTTTAACAAATGCTTTAATTATATTTTTAAAATAATGCTAATCTTTAACAAAGGTTCACTGCCTGGGGGCAAGTGCAATTTGAGGATAAGAGACTATGAGGATATATAGTATTAGTAAATCCATATTAAATATCACTGATAGATACATTTTTAAAAAAATGAAAATACTTCATTGCTGTTTCCCTATAAAGGTATGGTGTAAGTATTTGGTCTACAACATTTTCTAAGACTTAAAAAAACACATACCACCTGAACCTTCCTTTTTTAATCAATGTGTAGGAACAGTAATCTAACCTCTTTCATCTCTCAGCTGTAGACCTTTGGCTTTCAATCTGGAGCAAACAAATTCTTCTTTTTCCTGAAATGTGATTGGGAAATAGAATAATGTACACGTTGTTAGCATATTAGTTGGCTTCATTTTAATTTATTCATAAATGTTATGGGATGTGAGACTTAATGTTCACAAATCCCTTCTCATCAAGTATATGAAACTGGGTCACTAAATGTTCTTCAGTAAACAATTTATTCGAAATCCTGCAAATGTAGCAGGAAATTCACTGAGGTAAACTTCCTACTGGCCTAATTACCTATTTGGCTTGAGGGGAGTAAAACTGCTGCAAGACTGGGAGCAAGCTTGTTTTCTGCTACTCCAGAGAACAGGACCTGGAGCAATGGATGCAAGCTGCAGGAAAAGAGATTCCACCTCAACATTAGGAGGACCTTACTGACAGTGGAACACACTCCCTTGGAGTGTAGTGGAGTCTCCTTTGGAGGTCTTTAAGCAGAAGCTGGATGGCCATCTGTCAGGGATGCTTTGATTGAGAGTTCCTGCATGGCAGGGGGTTGGACTGGATGGCCCTAGTGGTCTCTTCCAACTCTACGATTCTATGACTAACAAATCAAGTTTGTGAAGCAGTGCTTTCCCCAGCTAAAGACCTACTTCTTGTAAATGGGCATGAGGGTTTTTTCCCCCTTTAAAAAAGAAACCATCAAGACACCATAACATGCATTATTCAGGGGATTTATGAAGCAATTTATAATTCTTAAAAATGGCATAGTATACAGACTAGACTTCAAAGTACATGGAAAATCAAGAAAGTCCTGTAAGATTCCACTTGGTAATTTCCCCTGAAAGCTGTTAAAGGGTTCCCAGCTCCACCAAGTGGTTTTTTACTTCCTCTACATGCTCACCTTTCTAAATGATATATTCTGGTTCGCCCAGAACTGTTGATTCCAAATCTGTGTTTCTTGTCTAAGCTCTCTTAGTCTTCGTTCCAAAGGGGATTCGTGCTTAGGAATATAAAATATTACTGGTCGGAGGTTTGAACATCGATCTGGAGGGCCAATCCAATCGTGGCAAGAATGTGAAGGAGGACAAAAATCTGAAGTCTAAAAAAGTAAAGATATTTAATTTTTTTCTAATATAAAGTATTATAACCCATTTCTAAAATTTTAGACAATTTTTAAAGAACGTTCTGAAGGTACAGCACTTTCTTAAAGTCCATGGATTTAAAGTGCCTTTATCTTTTTAAATTGTATGCTATTTTTAAACAAATGATCTGTTTTAATACTGTAATAGTTTAATTCTGTTTTAATTGCCACTTTTGTATGTTTTTAATTCTCCTGTGCTTTGAAGCCCAATTTTGGGGGGAAATGGGATATAAATAAATATAACAATAATAATTCTACATTACGTTATATGAAAGTCAATTAGACATCAGTATAGATGAACAACATGAAGTCTTTGGATCACATATATTGGAATGCTATGCAATTACAAAAACAAAACAACACAAAAACCGATTCCAACCAATTATGTTACTAAAGAGCTGGAAGCTGGTTTGGACCTTTTAAAGAAATACATGGGATTTAGATTAATTATGACTGTATCTGCTGCAAGT
>NC_056522.1:363973620-364053678 GCF_019175285.1 Sceloporus undulatus | reverse complement strand
GGCCTTGGGCAAATCAGGTCCAAAACACACTGCAGAAATAATCCAGTTTGAGACTGCTTTAACTGCCCTGGCTCAGTGCTAGGGAATCCTGGGAATTGTAGTTTATTGTGGCACCAGAGTTCTGACAGAGAAGGCGAAAGGTCTCACAAAACTACAGTTCTCAGAATTCCCTAGCAGTGAGCCAAGGCAGTTAAAGCGGTCTCAAACTGGATTAATTCTGCAGTGTGTTTTGGACCTCACACTCTCTCATCCTCAGAGGGTGGCAATAGTGTTGGGTTGCAGGTCTAGAGACCAGGGTTTGATTTCCCACCGCCATGAAAGCCATTGAGTGACCTTGGTCAAGTCCCACTCTCTCAGCCTAAGGAGAGGGCAATGGCAAACCACCTCTGAACAAATCTTGCCAAGTCAGGAAGTACCTGAAGGCACACAACAAGAACAGCAACAACAAGGCAATCATCTCACGGGGTTTTCTGAAGAAACAAGCAACTGATCCAGCTTTCTCTATCAATAAAAGCTGCTCCGCAGTAATAAATGCTTGCTTTTAAATGGGTTTCTACTCTTGGATCGAATCTAGAATCAAGCTAAGTTAATCATGCTTAAGTCCCATGCGAAGACATTTTTATTTTACGCAAGCCTTTAATGGTTAAGCAGGGAAGGTTCTCATTTGCATGTATGTTTTATTTGTTTTTAACTTTTCCTTGAGTTTTAAACGATTTTATAGTATTTTGATGTGGAAATCATAGAATTGGAAGAGACCCCAAGGGCCATCCAGTCCAACCTCCTTTCCATGCAGGAAATCACAATCTTCTTGCTAGCCCAAATGTTAAAATTGTTTTTTAAAACTTTTTTTGTAAATGTTATTAATTTGTTCTAGAAGCTGCCTTGAGTCCCGTCCTGGGAGAAAGGTGGCACATAAATAAATAAATACTGAAAAATTAACTTACTTAACTGTCTTGAGTTAGTTGTCAAAAACATGAAAAACAGGCATCTACCAAAACACACACACACGCACACACAATGGAGGTAAAGTAAATCTTAACTTTTGTTGCTGTTGTTGTGTGCCTTCAAGTCCTTTTTGACTTATGGTGATACTAAGGCAAGTGTAAAGTGGGGTTTTCTTGGCAAGTTTCATCTGAGGGGGTTTGCCATTGCCATCCTCTGAGGCTGAGTGTGTGTGACTTCATGGCCAAGTGGCTCCAGAGTCATAGTCTAGCACTAGTCCAACCACTACACCAGGCTTGCTCTGGTTGCTGCTGTTAATAGTGATGAGTCTGCAAAGACTGCTTCTTTGCCGGAAGCAATGGAAGAGAGGAGAATGAAGGCAGAGTCTGACAGTACTGGTTATATTGTCATGTATGGCAATGGCAACACAAGCCCCCTCTGAAGAAACCTGCCAAGAAACCCCTGTGATAGATTTTCCTACCATAAGTGGGAAATGACCTGAAGGTACACAACAACAACAAACAATCCCATTGTTACTATGAATAGGGCAAGAGAATTGGGATGAGAACTGCCTAATGCTGTTCCATGCCCAGCTGTTTTGTTCCCTTGGCACCAGGAGAGTAGTGGTTTGGGAAGCAGATGGCAATATCATCTTTAATTTTCTTCTCCAATGCATTGGCCACTTTGTTCTGCCTCACTTGTGATTCCTAAAGACAGGAAAGGGAAAACATTTTCTTGTGATGCACTTCAATTAAGACTGTTGCCTAACCAGGGAGGAAAACCACTTCACCATCCTTTAAAATTAGGCTTAGTGTTCAAAATGTAAGAACTTTTAATAGTACTTTCAAGAAAATACTATCCCACAAAGATCAGAAAAGCCATATCTTTATAAAAACTGTTACTAAAGCCAACATATATGGTTGTGGACTGGTATTTCCAAGATGATGCTAAACAAAAAGAAGTAATTATTTAAGGGCAAACTGCATTAATGGGATGTCAACGAGGGTTTTCTTGGCTGTTCCAAGCTAGTTGTGGAATCCCCCCCCCCTTTGGAGACCCAACTGGGGCTGACATTGCCTTTCCTACTGCATGGTTGTTCACTCAGGCATTTCAGACTTAGAACATGATTTGTTGTTGTTGTTGTTGTTGCTGTGTTTTACTATCAGATGGCAATGTTTCGGTTGTGATAATAAATTGTGTTGAAGTGATTTTATTTATTGTATCTCTACCCCGAGATCTGCTGATACAGGATGGATTGCAGACATTTAAATTAAAAGAAGCAGAAAACCCAGGCTTTAGAAATATTGCCTAGCAATCAAACATTAGTTAAATTTATTTGTGTCTTTATTTACAGCTCTGTTGAAACTGGATGAAGAAAAAGAATGGATATGGGTAACCAACATCCTTCCATCAAAAGGCTGCAAGAAATACAGAAAGAAGTGAAAGACTTAGAATCACAAGTAACAACTTTTAGTGGTCTGGCCAGTGACCGAGCTTATAAGAATCTAGAGAGGGCTTTGACTAAACAACTTTTTGAAATAGATTCTGTGGATGCTGAAGGCAGGGGTGATGTTCAACAAGCCAGAAAGAGGGCTGCCCAGGAAACAGAGAGACTGCTTAAAGAACTGGAACAGAATGCAAACCACCCTCAAAGACTGGAGATAGCCTCTATATTTAATGAAGCACAGACATTAGTGGAACATGAAATCACAGCTTTTTACAAAGGAGGCAACTGTGTGACTGAGGAATTTGAAGAAGGTATTCAGGATATCATTTTTAGACTCACACAAGTGAAAACTGGAGGGAAAATCTCTTTAAGGAAAGCCAGGTACCGCACTTTGACAAAAGTATGTGCTGTTCAGGAGATCATAGACAGTTGTACAAAACAGCAGCCCTCCCTGCCATTGTCCAGTGATGCACATCCCTCTGTCGCCAAGATTAATTCTGTCATGGTTGATGTAAACAAAGCAAAAGGCACCCTTATTGCTGTATTAATGGGAGTAAATAACAACGAGACCTGTAGACATTTGTCCTGTGTGCTGACAGGCATGATTGCTGATCTGGATGCCTTAGATGTATGTGGTCGGCCAGAAATAAGAAACTATCGTAAAGAAGTTGTAGAAGAGATTAACAGATTGCAGAAATACTTGGATCTGGACGAAGAAGCCGATACCACTTATGCTTATGACTTGGCCCAAAACAGATGCATTATAAAAATAGAAGAAATCCGTCAGAAGATGAAAGAAATTAATGCTTCCCTTTTAAAGGGTGAGAAAGCTTCAGATTTGTACCTGAGGTCAAAGGCTGAGCTACAGGGATTAATTGCTCAGTTGGATGAAGTGAGTCCTGGCAAAAATCCATGCATCCGAGAAGCCAGAAGGCGAGCAGTGATAGAAGTTCAAACCCTTATAACGTTTATTGACTTAAAGGAGGCACTTGTCAAACGACAAGCTTTTGTGGAACAAACAGAAGCCGAGCCTCCATCACACAGAGCCATTTGGCATATTCTTGGAAACGTGTCCGAAATTCAGCAAGAGGTGCTGTCATTTGATGGGAACAGAACTGATAAGAACTACATGAGACTGGAGGAAATGCTTACGAAACAACTTCTAGCACTGGATGCTATAGACCCTCAAGGAGACGAGCGCTCAAAAGTAGCCAGGAAACAGGCAGTGAAGCTTGCACAGAATATTCTGTACTACTTAGACATGAAAACAGATGAATGGGAGTACTAAAAAGAGATGTCTTGTGCTAGATATTGCTTTCTCCCTTGCAGTCTGTGCCAGCCAGTCTCCCACAAATGCAAGACCAAAAGTTGTTTCATTTACTAATCTCTTTGAGGTTGAGTAAATGTTGGAATGGGATGTGCAGCAGCTTCTTTATTCCGCTGCAGCCTGGCAGTGATAGCAGTCCACATGGAAATTATGTTAGACATTTTGTCACAGACCCCCCCTCCCAAATTTTTAGATCACATGATTTGTGATGAAGATTTGCCCAAGCCCAACATTTGGCCAGAACACCCTGTGCATGATAAGATACTGTGTATGACATTAAGAGAATGCAATCTCTCAAAGGTGTTTTCTCAAATCAGGCAGAGTAAAACAAATGAAGAGAAGACCTGGAACTAATGTCTATTAGCTATAAACCAGTTTACATGTTGGTGTTGTCTGATACAGCACAGTTGCAATCCAAAGGATTAAATGTAAATTACTCATGGCTTTTGTGTGTGTTTGGTTTAGTTTTGCTGATCTTTCACCTAAGGTTTGACTTCATTATATACAACTTGTAGTCATTTGAGCCTATTATTATAGGATGGTGCGTAATAACAGTGTAGAAATCTGTTGCAGGCCATTTACTCTGAACCCTAATTCCATAGGGTTGCTTCTGAGTCAGCTGTCTGCAGGGACAGTGATTCGGATTGGTCATTCCAAATGTAATTTCCCTTAAAAACTGAGATAACCACAGAACAAAGGAATTCTAAACTTTAAAAGCATAAGATAGGTTGAAACATAATTACTATGGATCCCCCCATTGGCCCTTTCATAGTTGATAAGCAATGTTGTCAAATTTTGTATGTCCAAAATAATTTGCTTCTTGATAGACATTGGATCGCATGTCAATTATTTCTTTGCATTTTTCTGAATCCAGTGAAAAATTGTTGCTTGCTTTGTTAATGGAAAATCAAGCAAGTGTTTTT
Source organism: Sceloporus undulatus (assembly GCF_019175285.1). Classification (NCBI taxonomy): domain Eukaryota; kingdom Metazoa; phylum Chordata; class Lepidosauria; order Squamata; family Phrynosomatidae; genus Sceloporus; species Sceloporus undulatus. The sequence goes on along the minus strand of NC_056522.1, from coordinate 364,049,039 downwards.
ATAGCTGGGTTTGGCCTGGAAAATCCTGGTGCTTAATAAAATGTCATGCATTACTCATATATTCCCAATCCTTTGTGTTGGTTTCTTCAGCAATCTCTACACTTACTGATAAGTGATGACAGCAAGTATATACCTTAGATGTGCTTAATCTGCTTTTCTCACCCAGTTTTTAATCTTCCAAACAATCAGAATAAGAAACTCTTCAGAGTGTTTCTATTTTAAATATGGAAGGGCTGTCTGTTAGGTGACATGAATTGGCTGCATGTAAAAAGGCCTCTTTCCCTCTTTTATAGTAGAGACTGAGAAGTTAATAACTATGCCTAAATACTCTGAGCTTCAAATCAGTTTAGGTTTGTTCTTCCCCTTTCCTTGTTGATTCAGGAAGATAGAAACCATCGTCAATTATAGTTTTTCAGCCGCATTGATAGTAGCATGCAGAAATCTCTAGTAGAAAGTAAAACAAATAATAAAAATCAAACTGGCATTTTCCACACAGCTTTTATAATCAAAGTTACTGCCTTGTAGAGGGTTTGTTCTCTGAGATGTCTTTATAATTGTATCAGTTCAATTTTCTCCCTATAAGTGGGGTTTGAATTGAAGTTAAGAAGAAGTCAGATTGGAAACAAGTGCCTTTGTAAGTGACACTTGAATAGCACCTTACAGCTTTGACTGTTTCTAGTTGGCTATATGGTGCTTCCCAGTGAAGTGTCTTCTGTAGCACCCGGATCATTTTGTCTTGTAAGCTATAACATGGATTTCAAATACTGCCATATTGTCAGGAACCTATCCTCAGCATATTACAGACAACAGAGGTCTAGATGATTGAGTTTAAGGCCTATTCAGGATGCTGAGGTTGGGATTTACTTGACTCTGGACCCAGTGACTCACTATGTGGCCCTGCCCCGGTGGCATTTATCTCTTTGTGCTTCCCGTTTACTGTTTAGAAGGAGTTATAGTGGCTCTTACTGCACTCGAAGTAAATGTTCACTTTTTGGTTAAAGGTATTTGCTTGGCAAATTCTTTGTCAAGAAAAAATGTGGTTTTAGTTCCTATGTGTGTTAAATCGATCCCTGTACTAAACAACATACCTTTAATCTCTTTATTTTGCTCTTTCCTGAAAGTTTGAAAATATTATTTCTATCTGCTTGTTTTCCAATTTGTGTCCTCAGTGAATTGGATAGTATCTATCATTAAAACATCTTACATTCAGTAGGCTGTCTTTATTTAGTCCTAAGGGCTTTAATTCAAAAGTCTGTGTGCATGCATGTAGAGCTCCCATATGTCCTGAATTTCCTGGTTTAATTTTCAAGATAACTTTCCATGTTATGTGTTTTCCAACTCCCTTTTTGCTTATCTTTTAACCCTAAATTCAGATTCAGTTAAAAAGCCATTGGTTTTTTTTTACAAGTTCCATACACATTTTGGAGCTTTTATTATAGCTAAGGAGTTCCTGGATCAGACTGCAGATCTAATGTATAATTTGTGAGATGAAATTAAACAAACTAAGGTTGTATTTAATTCTGTCCCCATCGGTCTCAGAAAGCTTTCTGATCCACTGCTGGCTTCTATGAATGGAAAACAGAGGAAGTGATTTTCACATCGTTTCCTTTTTAGTCTATAGCCCCCTGCACTCCATAAAATCTGCTCTAGAGCATTGTGGGGCCATTTGGAATAGCAGAGGGCTGTAGGATAAAAAAGAAATTTACAAAAATTCCTGCCCTCTATTTAAGCGAATAACCCTTTGTGAATACAGGGACATAACTAGATACAAACCCATGCTATTAACATTCAGTAATAGATTCATATGTTTAAGTCCTAACTGGTGCTCTGTCAGGACTGTCCCCTCAGCAGAAGTCTGCTCAAGTGATGCTTCTTCTGATGGAAAAGTGAAAAGATTGTAAGATCCAAGCCATTGTACTTACTGTATCTTTCCGTACTTGTTTAAACACTCATATTTTACATGTTTTGTGGATACTGCTACTTCTAGAGTTATAAATGCAATCTGCCTTTCTTTGGAGACAATTTTGAAAGCTGCAAATATAATGGGTTAATACATAGAAAGGTGTAATAAAGATTAGTTATTGCAACTTATTATAAGGTTAAAATCCCAGTTTGTCTTTTTTAAAAAAGCTCTTGAATGCAGTGCTTATTACTGTGGCGAGATCTCTGGTACAGCTCTATAAATGAGTATGCATATATTATTTTTGCATGAATAACAATAGTGAATTAAATAAGCTAAACCAAAAAGAGTCTGGTATGTGGGTTGTTAGAGATTGTTGTTTTGTTTATTTCAGAATGTACCTTTTGTATTTAATATGCAAGCAGGCTATGAAAAAATGCTTATTTCCATTTCAATGGGATAAAAATGTTTTATGCTGTTGAGTTACACAGTATAGGACCAGAAAAGAGTGCATTTTGTTAATTTAAAGACGTTTCTGTGTGCAGTGACATTATAGCACAAGTAACAAATGGATGTAATTTTGCTGAACCTTTAAGCATCATGCTGTTCTATAGTTTTCTGGATTATGATTGTATTGCTTTAAGAGCAGGGTTGACCTGGTCAGTCTTGTTCTGATATCTTTACCAGCAACAATGATAGAACTATCTTTCCTTTGATCTGTTTGAATTTAATTGTCTTTTACTGTGATCGGCAAACTTGAAAGAATTCCCTGGCACTTAAGCTTCCTTCAAGTGCAATAACTGAAATTGGTATGAATTGTATTGTTCTTCCTCTTTACTTCCCCCCAATATTTGACAGTATGTTAAACTATGTATGGAACTTGGTTTTCATCATATATGTATCTATTTATTTTTATGTCTAGTGTTGCTTGATGTGTACAGATTCACAAGTAAAATATTCTTAATAAAGCATTTTGATGCTTTCTTTTTGATCATTCATTTCAGCATGAAGATTTCTGCTTTTGATATATTGCATGGAATAATCATCAGGACAGAATTACCTTTTCTCCTGTATAGGGAGTGTAAATACTTGTGAGTGCTTGAATGAGTATGTTTGTTTCCTTTTTTAAAATATAAAGAACAGGGACATAGTGGTAGGTGCAGCATCAATAACTGGCAACTACAGTGGAATATATAGCTCAGGGATATCCTTTAATGCAAGGGTTAAAAACAGATTCTGGAGCTAATCTCTAATTCTTACTATGCCCTGCAACTTTTTCAAGACTACCAAATTTCAGACAAAGCTGTAAATGCAAAACAGGTTAGTTTGATACTGTAATGTGCCTGTTCATATATGCCACAATAACCCTTTCATTCACTTAATTTTGTTTAACATATACACTGCCTTTATTCCTGCACAAGACAGAAGGTGACTTACAAGTTAAAACAAAGTACAGCTAACTTTGGAATCTGAGCAGTTCATCTGGGAGCAAACACTTAAAAATATAATGGGAAGACAAAATATAATGAAAGCACAAAGTGTTCCAGTTTTGGCAGGCAACCTTTTTTCTTGGAGGAACTACTGAAGTAAACCTGCCTTTCAAGAAACTTGTTGGAGAACTTACTGAGTGAGCAAGGCATAACTCAGAGCTGTCTTTTCTTCTTTTTTTTTACAGTTTGCCCTACATACATGTCTTAATTATTTACAGCCACATATGCCAAGTGCAAAACTTAACAAAGAGGATGATCTGCACCTGCCAGGATTCTGTATACGTACAAGCATTTATTGGCAAGGAAATAAGCGTGGTTAGCACAATACAGTACTGGTAGTTGCACAACCCTCCAGGTGTTGGATTGAAACTCCCAGCAGCCCTAGCCAGCACAATCAATAGGGAGAATTGTTGGGAGCTGTAGTCCCAACATTATCTGGAAGTCCCAGTGACGTGGGGAGTGACTTTGGGAAGAGTTGGAAATCACAAAAGAGTGGAATGAAAACACTGCATGCTGAAGCAAAATGAGCACTATGCCAGCCAGTGGGTAAATAGTAGTAGTAGTAGTAGTCTACTTTTTGCTAACCCAACCCCAAGTAGGTAGCTACTGAGAATGCTTCAGTATATGCCTCTATACTGAGAACATCCAGATGGAATGATTGAGATAGTGTTCTTGAGAGTTCTAACAGATTATAGCAGTGCACTAAAGAACTTGCTAAATAGTGTTAAAAATTAGCAAGACTAAAGTAACCCCTGAACTATACCCAAGCAGCACTAAAGAGCTATGGTAGTTCTTAGATTACTGATTTAGTATTCTTTGATGCAGAATAAGATACTCAATTTTGTCCCTTTTGAAACCAGAAGATGAATTTCCAAGGGTGACATTGCTGCCTCACACAGTGATTCTCAAACTCTCATTCTCTGAGTATTTTGGACTTCAGCTCCCAGAAGCCTCAGTTGTCTTGGCCAGTGGTTTGGGATTCTGGGCGTCTAAGTCCAAAACACCTGGAAAGCCAGTGTTTGGGAATCACTGTGTAATGTTTTGCCATTTATGGGCTGTCTTATCCACTGTCACCACATGTCTGCTTGCTATTGATAGTTATTACTATTGCTAGGTGTGTGTCTAGTAATAATGTCTGAATTACATGCAAGGCTCATTTGTTGAATAAAAATAAATCTTTGTTTTATGGGATGATTCGTTTCCTTGCCACCACCTACAATGATTCCTTCATAACATACTAAGGAGAGTACTGCACTGTATGTAATCTCAATTAGCAATAGCAGCTTCATTTATATATCACCTAAGTAGTCTCTAAGCGGTTTACAACTGTAAGCGAATTGCCCCCAGTAAGCTGGGTACTCATTTTAGTGACCTTGGAAGGATACAAGGCTGAGTCAACCCTGAGCCCCTGGCTGGGATTGAATTTACAACCTTGTGGTTTGTGAGTGAGTGAGTGAGTGGCTGCAGTACACGCATTTACTCACTGCACCATCAGGGCTCAAGTAGTGAATTACTCAGTAAATCAATTGGTAAATGTTTGCTTTGGTCTCTTGTTTTGAATTCTAAAAGTGGAATGTTCTAACTTCTCCTGGGCTTGATGTTTTCTCATTCTTCCAGCCAGCGTTGCCTGCTTTAGTTGCAAGGTTAGAACAGCAAGACTCGAACTGGGTGTGGTTACAGAAGCAGAAGAGGTTTCATTATGCCTTTGTGTGTTTACATGTAAGACACTGTATATTTCTCCGTTCTGCAAATCAAGATTTGGAAAGAGCCAAAAAATGAACCAGCTTCATTTTTTAAAACATAAGTTTATTGTGGAGGATCCATCAAGACAATATACGTAAACTGAATAAGAACAAACTCGGCAATAAGGCCAAAAGTTAGAAGGTCATCTGTTACTGTCTCGGTATGATTCCTTTATGAAACCTCTTGTATAATGTCTTTCCAGAAACCCAAATGATGAGCTGGTGGGTTTGGACATTTGGTGTTGTTCTTAACATAATCCAGGAAAGGGAACCAGGTCTTTGCAAAACATTTATGAAATGTCTTGTTTTTAGAACTTTTAATCTTGCAACCAACTTTTCTCTTAACAGTACATCCCATACACAATGCCACCAGTTCTCTATGGAGAAATTACCAGTTTTCCAATTTTTAGCTATGTTGGTTGCTGCCATAAAAATTAGTGTTTTATGTTTCAAATTTCTTTTTACCCAGCTTCATTTTTACACTATAGTATAGTACCAGCTTTTTGTAAATATGTGTCATAATTCTGGGCACGGTGAACAACAGTTAGAGCGTAATTCCTGCTGAATTTGCCATTCCCCTTGCCCTGAAAAAGCTCATGTTGCTCTGAAGAACTGCTCTGCATGTTTTCCAGAACCGAGGATAAATGCTTGGCAATGTTTGCAGGAAAACTGCTTGCTTTCCAGCAAATGGTGCAGGCTGTTCAGCATTCATATACTGTAGTACCTGGTTTTGAGGCTCTCCCAGAACTAGGTATTTAATAGTTCCTGAAGCTCAACTGACCCATGAACACCCATGAACATGGTTGGTGTTCAATTTTGCTTAAGGAGTTCTCTGTTGTAGTGTGTGTATAAGTGTAGTGTTGGAGACGCATGCCTCTTTCTCTGCCATGATATGGGGAAACTGCTTGGCTTCCTGTTTCAGGCATCAGAAGAGCTTTGTCTAACAAACCGATTTTTCCAGTAGCAGCTATTGCAATGAAAGCATTGGACACAGGTGTCCCTTTTCAGTAAATAGAAAATAGATTTTATCACCAGAGAAGGGGAAATAGCACATTAACAAGCTGTTGCTCAATGTTAAAAACAAACAACAGATTCACAAGGGTTTTCCTTCCCTGGGAACATCTTAACAGAAAAAATATTAAGAACGCATCTGCAAATGTCTACAAGCCATGTGTGTTCAGGCATTTATAACTGCCCCCCTCACAGTTCCTTTTCGATCTTGTTCACCTCTATACTGTTAACCCTTTATTGGCACAGGGATAAATTAGTAATATGAAGGTAAAAAAGAAAAAGACAAAGGAATCCTGCAGCAACTTTGAGTCTGAAAGAAATGTGTTAGTTTACTTCACCAGATACAATCTATAATGGTGTTATCCTCCCCTCTACTGTCATGGTACCAAAAAGTGCGCTGACAACAAAAAAGGATCTTAGGCATACTTATCTGAAAAATAGTAATATGAATGGCATATCTCATGGATAATCAGGGAAAGCATTTGCATTCTGCTTGGTTTTAGGTAGCAGATAATTTGCTATACGCTGTGCTTTTGTTCATTTCAATGCCACCCTCCAGTAGATATATTCTCAGGGCAACTCAAATAATAAAACCAATATAAAATATTAACAAATGAAAGCATTTGAAATTATGAATAAAATTAGTGAGAGTGCCTTCTAATATTTACAAATCTACATTCTGGGGAAACAGAAATGGAAGAAATGTCCATGTGGTAGTTGCCATGAAATTGTTATTTCCAGCTCTCCGCACATCTCCAGAAAACTGCTTTGGAGGGCTCAAAGGTCCTGCCCAAAGCTGGCTTCTGGATAGTGTCAAGGATGGTGTCAAAGGCAGGACTTTTTTCCCCAGGGAATAAAATCATGCAGTTGGATTTAGGCGTGGACTATCTATTCAACTAACTCGTGTTTCCCCTTGGATTGTTGCCCAAACTCACCACCACCACCACCTATCTGGTATGGTTTAGATGCTAGAAGTGATATGGGATTCAAGAAGGATGTTGACAAGCTGGAGCAGGTCCAAAGATGGGTGAACAAAATGGTGAAATGTCTGGAAACCATGCCCTGTATGAAGCAGTTAGGGAGCTGGGTATGTTTAACCTGGAGAAGAGAAGGTTAAGGGGTGACATGACAATCATGATTAAATATTTGAAAAGCTGTCATATTGAGGATGGAGCAAACTTGTTTTCTGCTGCTCCAGGGACTAAGACAGGCAGCAATTGATTCAAGGTACAGGAAAAGAGATCCCACCTAAACATTTAGGAAGAATGGTGAGAGCTGTTTGACAGTGCAATACACTGCTTTGGAGAGTGGTGGAATCTCCTTTGGAGGTTTTCAGACAGAGGCTGAATGACCAACTGTTGGGAGTGCTTTGATTGTGTATTCCTTCATGGTAGGGAGATGGAATGGATAGCCCTTGGGATCTTTTCTGACTATTTAATTCTCTTATTCTGCTAGACAGTCACAGCTGGTGGTTTCTATATCAGTGGAGTAAGCAATCTTCCCCGAATTTTAGACTGAGCTTTAAAGGAGCTGTCCGAAGTGCTGAACATATTATATAGACTTTACAGTTCACACTACAACCCAAAGTCAGTTCACCACCCCACTTCAGTGGTGAACCACAACTGAAGGTAAAATGAGAATTGTCCAGCTCACCTGCCCATCCCCTTTTGATAAAATAAGTTACCTTTGCCTCCTGCTTTATGTGTGTATGGGGCAGAAATCTGATGCTGCCCCATTTTTTTCCTCCTGAGCATTGTTTGTGTTTTGTGATTTAGCTAGGCTGAAACGGTATCTGTGTAACTACCCTAGTTAGAAAGCTTACATCTGCAATTTCAGTCCCAAACTCACTAGAAGATGGAGTTTGGTTTATTATCTGGCATTTGACATTTTGCTGCCGTGGAAGCCTTGTCAGTAAAGATATTTTGGTTCACCCTGAGAGACCTTGTGAGAAATGTTGTCCTTGTGAGAAAGTGACTTCAATACAGCAACTGAGCTCCCTTTACATTGTTGGTCCTGTCCCATTTTCTTTTTCTACACCCTCCACTCTCCTGGGAAATGCTCTATTTTTGGAGCTCACAGATGCTCTTCCTAGAGACTGCATCAGTTGTTGTCTTCTGTTAAAAGTGACAGGTCTGTTGGAAGGAATAATCTCTGTGTTAGTCACACCTGGAAGAAAGGTTAGTTCTATGCAACCAAAGAACAAACATGTATCTTGCAGAGTCACATTGAGTCCAGTTCTTTACATAATAAATATTTGTTCTGTTAAGTTCCTTTAATAAAATGTTAAATATACTTATGGGTAAGTACCAGATGTGCTTGACTAGCTTTAGCTTTTTCCACTTGAGGCTAATTATAAAGAGTACAAGCAGCTATTAGCCTAAAATGCTATTCAAGGAAAGGTCTGTCCCTCTTAAAGAGTCTTACAGGCAATTTCAAAATACTGTAGATCTGGCTGAACCATTCTCATGTCTGTCTCAGCTTCTTAATGACTGTTTTTCACAGTCACATAATCATAAAGTTGGATGGGGCCTCATGAGTCATCCAGGCCAACCAACTGCTCAATGTAGGATTTCCAGCTAAGGCATCCATAGCAGGTAGACATCCACAGAAGGAAACCCCATCATCTTCCTAGGCAATTGAGTCCATTGTCAAACCACTCTTGCTGTCAAGAAGTTCCTTCTAATGTTCAATTGAAATTTACCATAGCCACCTGTAACTTAAAACCCTTAGACTGGATCCTATCTCCTCTCTGTGATAGCCCTTGAGTTATTTAAAGCGTACAATCGTGCCATCCTTCAGTCTTTTCACCACGCTGAACGAGCCTGGCTCCTTCAACCTTACTCATGTGTTTTGTTCTCTCTGCTTTTTATCATCCCTGTTTCTCTTATCTGGACCTGCTCCAACTTGTCTATATCCTTCTTAAGATGAGGTGCCCAGAACTGAACACAGTAGTCCAGATGAAGTCTGACCAGTGAAGAATATAGTGGGATTATTGCTTTCCTTGACTTAGAAACGATCCTTCTATTAATGCAGGCTAAAATAGCATTTGCCTTCCTGGCTGCAACATTATAGAATTTCATATTATGTTTTTCAGCCCACTTTTCTGGTTTATCACATACCTTTTGAATACTGTTCTTATTTTCCAGTGTGTTAGTCACCCCTCCCACTTTTGTGTCACCTGCAAACTTGATAATAATTCCCTTCACCCCGTCATCTAAGTTACTGATAAAAATGTGGAAGAGTAATGGCCCTAGGACAGAATCCTGAGGCACTCCAATCAAGTCCTCCTTCCAGTTTGAAGCGCAGCCATTGATGATGACTATTTGAGTATGGTTTTCCCATCTATTCCACATTTAAACAGTTTGCTAATCAAAACAGGATAGGGTTCTTATCAAATGCTTTGCAGATAAATAGCATTCACAGCATTCCCACCATTTATAGCAATAAGTACATTTCTATACCACTTATCGGTACACTTAAGCACTCCCTAAGCAGTTTACAATGTGTAAGCTAATTGCCCCCAACAAGCTGGGTACTCATGTTAGTGACCTTAGAAGGAGGCAAGGCTGAGTGGACCTTAGAGTCCCTAGGATTGAACTCACAACCTTGTGGCTGTGAATGGCTACAGTGCAGGGATTTTAAAACTGCACCACAAGGGCTAACTAAACCAATGACCTGCTTTGTTCTTTCTTTCTTTTTTAAAGATATGAATTAGTTTGGCAGGATTTGCCCTGGACAGATGGGCCCTTTAGCAGGTCCTGGCGACGTGCTAGGGTTGCCTCGAGGAGCCGTTTCCAGATGGCCCACAACCCAAACATGTCACCAGGATGTCATCGCTGCATGGCGCCATATACACGGTGCGCACAGCTGTGACGTCACTGCTGCGCGCCATCCAGATGGACCAGCGCAGCAGCGATGTGCTCGCACCGCCACCAGCGGTTTGTGGCAGTGATAAAAAGAGTCACTTTTTATCACACCTTTGCTTTCCGCGTAGTCGCGCTGCACAATTTAGGTGCTGTGGCGTGGCTACGCAGAAAAGAGGCAGCTCCTGGCCAACTCTTTCTGACAGTCTGTACCCCACCATTGACTTGGATGACAGGATAGAAGGCATGCTTATGAAACTGGGAGCTGATACAAAATTAGGAGAAGCTAATAGCCCAGATGACAGGAGCAAAATTCAAAAGGACCTTAATAAATTAGGCAGTTGAGCCAAAACTGACAAAATGAAATTCAAATGGGACAAGTGATTTGGTCCAGATTTGGTAGGAACTGTTCCAGTTTATCCTCTGTTGTTCCACTTATTCAACTGCTTTTAAAATAGACCAGTTTATCTCTCCTCCTGGCACTTTTTCTTCAGTTTGCTTCAGTTTCTGCCATTTGGGTTCAAGTGTAAAATTAGTTTGTACTCAGTTAACCAAACAGGTGGAAGAGGATAAGTGGGGATTGAATTTCAACCTTCTCACTAGGCTCAGGACAAAGCAAACTGCTGCAGCCTCTCATAGCTTGTCTGTTCTTCCTTCTTATTTGCTTTTGCCATCCTGACCCTTTACTGATATTGGTTAGCCACATGTGTCCTAGTTTTCAACTATGAAATGCAACTCTCCAACATTTCACAGAGGGGCAAAGTAGGGTGAGGAGAAAGAATCTAGGATATTTTAAAAGCAGCTGAAAAAGTGGGACAACAAAGGATTGCTTGGAGCTGTTCCTGCCAAGCTGGGACAGTTGGACAGTATTGTATATAGGTACAAATGTTTACAAGATTCTATGTACTATGTTAATTCTTGATTTGTACCCAGTTACAAGAGCCGTCTTAAATCCAGATTGGAGATCAAGGCTACAGCTGTGCATGGGTAAAAAGGAATACTTGCATGTTTGTGTATAAATATTCACTTTATGGAAGCTGTAAATGTAGCTGCCTACAATGGGTTTTTCTTTCCAAGATTTGTTCAGAGGGACTTGCTTTCCTCTGCGGCTAAGAGAATATGACTTGCCCAAGTTCACCCAAAGGGTTTCCATGGCTGAGTAGTGGTTCAAACCCTGGTCTCCAAAGTCATAGTTCAGTGCTCAAACCACTACACCACGCTGACTCTGTATTGAAGAAAAGGTACCAACGGAAAAAGACTGTGGAGGACAGTACTACATCCTGACCTGTTTTGGATCTTGAATTGCATAGTTCTCAGAATTGTTCATAGTCCTTTCTTCCTCTTTTCTTAATAAATTCTCATCAGCAAATATCTGGTTTTAATTAATATGTTATTCCATTAAAAATAATAAAAGTGTTTTGAGGGCTAACCCCCCCCCCCCCTTAACATAGTGGAACTTGTTACAATTATTTAGGTATAAATATTAATGTTTTCATAGAGCCGATCCTATGCAAGCGCAATTAAAAATGCTAGAACTTATCTCTGTAAATTAGCGGCAGCTCTTTGATGTGTAACAGCTTACTGGTTTTTTTAAAATAAGTTTTACACAATAGTACTGTTTGCTGCTCCGGTGTTCAAACAATGTAAATCCTGGAACGTTTGTATGAGCATGTGTACATTCCAGGTTTTGTTGTTGTTGTGTGCTTTCAAGTTGTTTCTGACTTGTGGAGAACCTATCACAGGGTTGTTTTGTTAAAGGATTTTTTTTTGCCTTTACTTCCCTCTGAGGCTGAGAGAGTGTGACTTGCCTAGGGTTGCCTAATGGGTTTCCATGATTGAAGAGGGCCTTTAAACTTTGTCTCTCAGAATCCTAGTACAACATTCAAACCACTATACCACACTGATTCATGTATATTCCATTACATATGAATAACTGCACCTGAGTACAAATCAGCAATCTGGGTACAGTATATATACTGTATGCTGAATGTTAAGTGTGAAAACCACCTCTGCATGGATCAACAAGCTATGTATGCATGTCCATAGAATGTAGCTCTCTTGAACATAACATATAAATACATCCTTTAATGCTACAAATCCATATCTACTTCTTTTGGGGGCTTATTTCTGAGTGATATGTATACGATTGTGCTATAAATCTCACAATTCCTTTAAATAAAGCTTGACAGGAAAACCCTTTGATAGGGTCACCGTAAGTTACAGCTGACTTAAAAGCACATAGCAGCAATATAAACAATGGGGACATAGGAAGCTGACTTTTACTGATTTCAGACTATTAATCCCTCTAGTACTGTATTGTTATCTTTGACTGCTAACAGCTTTATATGGAGATCCCTGCTATTCCCTAGTGGCCCTCCATCGAGATATTAACCTCTTGAAGCTGGTCAGCATCATGCATCAACATACTGAAAGTAGCCAGATATTTATGGAAACAAACAGCTTTCTTTCTTTCTTTCTTTCTTTCTTTCTTTCTTTCTTTCTTTCTTGGGACCTTACCAGCAACTGGCAGTCAATGGGTCAAGGATTGGCATCAACGTAGGAAGCACCACTGTGAATAGTACTGTATTAAAATAAATATTCATGCTGACTAATGTGCAATCTGTCTACTGAAAGAGAGATAGAGTGAATGTGTATTTTTTCAACATTTGGGTGTAAGTTTAGAAGCACATGGGATCCAACTGTGTTGATCCTCAGTTGGATTCCAGGTTGTAGAGACATTTTTAAAAAGCCCCATTAAAAAGAGAAAATCTCTCTTGGGTTACTTCCAAATTCATTGGCGACTTATGGTGTAGCCCATGGAGAGGCCAGGCTGTGGTAGAGTATGGGCACTAGAATACTCCAAAGTAGCCCATCCCTGTTTAAATATAGCTCAGCAACAGATTGGCAGCCAGGGAAGATCCTTTATACATCTCTTAAAATTTGTTATATGGAACAACAGGCACAGAATGGAGCTAAATCTTTATGTCTGAAATCACGTGTTTGTTAATGTAATGTGCATTTCCTTTTTTAAAGTGTTAGACTCCCTGGCACCCAACCATGGATCATCATATCCAGACAGGTTTGCTTAAGCCTTTCATCTTCCCCAGTCAAATAACACAAGCAGTTTGCTTATATCACCTTGGGCTATAATCAGGCTCCATAGCTTCCCAAGGTCAAAACCAGTCAGGATAGTACTGTCTATGCATCAGAAAGTGGAGAGCGGAGGAACTGGGGCAGTACTAAAAGGCTGTTTTCATTTTAGGAGTTCTAAATCTATTGTTGGGATTTTTCTGCATTTTTGTTATACTGAATTAGTCATCTAATGAAACAAATAGGAAATCCAGTTTATGGCTGAAAAAACACATGAATGACAAACATACATTTCATATGAACAAAAGATGCATTTACCGTGCTAACAGACTGAATGAATCAATATATCTTCAGTCAATACAGTCACTGCGGCAGTGGGCTATACATTGATTCAACACACATAGAGAAATTGCTGTTAGCTGTGGTGACCTTTAAGAAAGGATGTGGGATATGACTCTCATATTTCCATCTCAGACAAAGATTGGGCAGAATTATGGAACTCATCCCCATAGACATCAATTTCAGCAAAAAAGCAGGGAATTCTGTTATAGGTTTTTACTGAATTTGCCACCCGAATACAGCCCAGGTCCATCCCCATTTCCAGAGCCACTTCTGCAGCCATTTTCTTAACTCGGAAAACTCCCGGATCTGAAAAGAGCCAGGAGAAGTGGCTCTGGAAGTGGGAAAGGAGCTGGGCTGTATTCGGGGGCAAATTTGGCAGTAAAAACCATCTGGTAACATCAGGATGCCGCCTGAATTAAATTTTAAACTGGATAGAGGTAAGCTGAATTAACATGCATGTGATAAGCCTCATAGATAGATGGTTATCTTACTCCAGTGAGACTGGCTCACATCACAGCCAGTAATTCACGGTATTGTTGGTGGAATGTGGGGCTATTCGTACTCATCTGCATATGTGGGGGGCCTGTCCAAAGATAGTGATTTTTGGAAATGAGAGCAAGCAGAAACCCTGCAATCCGATCTGGCACTTCTAAGTATTTTTTCGAGATCCTTATTTAGGGATATGCAATAAAGATGTCATCAATTTTCTCTTTGTGCAGCAGACAAGAAATAGCTAAACATTGGAAAACAAACTCTTTGTTTTTTTCTTAATCAGTGGTTCCAACATGTTTGGGACTTAGCTCTTTCAGAGAATCAGACATGGCAGATATGACAAAACTGGATTAAAATGGATTTTTATTTTTTTTAATGTTTTTAATGGCAAATCATGATGAAGTAGATATTTGTTGTCCTGCTGCTTCTCACAATCAGATGTGAAAAAATTCATTTGCTTAACATCAGTTTTTACTGCCTCCTTTTATCATAGCTCCAAAAGATGACACACACCTTTGTTTTGCAATTGTAATGTTGTGGGGTTGTTGGTTTTTTTGTACAGTTCATCTTTGTATTTCATTTTTAATTTTTAATCATTTTTTTAAAATTCTCACCACTTCATTTCAATAACCAAATATGAGAATACTATTTCTTCTTTAAAAAAAGAAGACGTAATAATCACACTTTTAGTTACTGAAATAAAGTAGTGAGAAGAAAGTTGAACGCTTAATAGATGCACCACTATACAAAAGATGTTGGCACAAAGGAGTAGAAATGAAGCACCTTAAAATTTGGTATTAAATATTACAATGAGATTGAAGATGATGTCCCTTTTTAGTAAGCCTTGTGTTAAAATCACTGGATGAGAGACGCCATAGCTTTTTAAAGGTTATTTTGCTGACATTTAATAACAATAAAGGACCACAGTAACTTGTCTATGTACATTAGTTATTAAATGGAACAAGCTCTGCCTGTGGGAAGCTTACGGTTTAATTGCAGTGGCTGGTGACTGTTGTAAATAAATTTCCATCTGTCTGAAAACATTATGGGAAAGGCAAATGGACACAAGTGGAAGAGGAAAGGAGAAGCAAAGATAGTGAATTCCAGAGAACAGGGGCAGCAGGAAGGAAACATAAGGACCCCATAACACAGATGTATTTATCTGAGAGTTCATGACTAGGGGCTTTATCACACACAGCTTTTAAACTGCAATTTCCCTGTGAATGAGCTGTCAATCGCACAATGCCACGGGTGTGAAAACTCACTTTGCCATTCAAGGATTCAATGGGCCAAAAATATTGGACACTATATAGAAATAAGTAAGTGGGAAAAGGTCTGGAAAATACAAGTAAAATTTCATTGGCACAAAATATAAGAGAAAATATTATAAAAATGCATTATAGATGGTATTTCTCACCATGTATAGAAAGGTAAACCCACTCTGTTGGAAATGTCAAAATGAAATAGGATCTCTTTATCATCAATGGCGGTCTTGTAAAAAAGCTAAAAAATTTTTGGAGATTAATACATACAGAGATTGAAAAAATATTGAATATAAAATTAAAAAATGACCCCGGAACTGTACTTATTAACCATGATAGAAGATGATATGAACAAATCAAAGGAAAGGAAAGACTTTTATTTTATATGATAATAACTGATAGGTGAGAATATGCCAAAATGTGGAAAAACCCCTCTTTGCCAACATGGCAAGATTGGATAATAAAATTATTAGAATTGGCTAATTTAGACAAATTAAAATGTCTTATCAAAGATAATAAAACAGATATATTTATACAAAGTTGGGAACAGATGACAAGATACATTAGCAAGGGGTATGGGGAAATAATGTTGGGGTGTTAAAGAATGATTGAATAAGCGTGTATAGGATAAATAAGTTAGCAAAATATAGGATGAATGTACTAAATTTTTTAATCTTTAATGATGGATTAATGATGTATTTAAGTGAGAATTTATGACTATTTTAATTTAACTATTTGAATAACTGTGACATTTAGTAAGCATGAAGATATTCTAGGATTCTATTGGATTAAGGAAGGTTTTTTTGCTTTGCTTTTCTTTGTCTTTTTCTTTTTTCTTTCTTATTTCATTTTTATGTTCTTGCTTTTCTCTTGTTTCTTTCTTCTTCTTCTTCTTCTTCTTCTTTCCTTTTGTCTTTCTTATTACATTTCTTTCTTATATTCTATCTTTATTTGACAGCATACAGTATATCTGTTTGTACTAGATTTATATAATTAATTTGTAAATTGTTAATTATATTTTTTCTTTTCAATAAATTTTTTTAAAAAAAACTTCACTTTGCCATTGATGGAAAACCCTACCAATAAACTCCCAATAGTGATGGTATAGCTTTAGTTCTCAGGTGCACTAAGTCTCTTTTGTGGTAGTTTTAGGATTGCAACTCACATAGTGTCAGTGTCTCATCCTTTCTCTCCTCTCCTCTTTGTTATTCCAGAATAATTTTAAAATACTTTTTTCCTGTCCCTTTTTTTTGGTTGAACCACATTCACATTGTTCCAGAATTGTGTTAAAACACACACACACACACACACACCAGTAGTGTCACTGTGTGTGTGTGTGTGTGTGTGTGTGTGCAGAGGAGAGGACTGCACCAGGTGACACCCCAGAGGGGGGTGACACCTGGTCAGCCCCCCCTCCTTGCCACAGCTGGGTTTTTCTCAAGAGAATCAGGCCATGGCACGGAGCTGGGCCAAGTGTATGCATGCCTCTGCCCCTCCTTGCCACAGCAAGAAGGAGCAGGTGATGCATGAGTGCTTGGCCCAGCTCCTTGCCATGGCTTGGTTTCCCTCAAGGGAACTGGGTTGCAGCAAGGAGGCAGGCTGAGTGAGCATGTGCCCCGCCCCTCCTTGCCGTAGTCCTGTTCTCCCCTTAGAAAAACCAAGGCATGGCAAGGAGGGGTGGGGGGCATAGAGCAAGGGGTCAGGGTTAAGGACAAAGGTGGAAGAAAGTGCAAGAGGCCAGCAACAGTCCGGTTGCCCTATAGCATTTACCTTTTTATACCACCTATCAGTGAATTCAGCACTCTAAGTGGTTTACAATCTGTAATTGCCCCCAACAGGCTGGGCACTCATTTTACTGACCTACGGAAGGATGGAAGGCTAAGTCAGCCTTGGAGCCCTGGGATCGAACTCATAACCTTGTGGCTGCAGTATTTATATTTAACCACTGTGCCACCAGGGATGGGTAGTAGGGGGGTGCATAGTAGGGAGTGCTCCAAAACAGGTATTATGCACTTCCCTTTAACTTGCTTGTGATGAGAACATAAGTGGTGTGATAAAGTCCTAAGTTATGAATCTTTAACTGCTGTACAGAATGCCTGCAATTGTCCCCCCTCTCTTTCTCTCTTTGTAAACCAAGGAGAGAAATCATGCAGTCCTCCAGACTCCCAGTTCTTCTTCTTGTTGGCTATATTTGGGTGTTGGCAGTCACAGTTCAGCAACATCTGCAAAAATGCTTCGTTCCTATCTCTGCTGTGAAGGAAGTTGAGTCAAGAGGTGAAAGTGTGATCTGAGAAAGAGACAGACCACAAAGAAGTGGATAGGTTAGTCAAGCTGGGAAGAAAACCAGTATTTTATAGAACTGGACTAAAAATGATTTTTATGTTTCACCTACAATAGGAAGTTTCTGAAGTACCGTGAATAAAAGAACAAAAGGAAACAGAGGATTCTAAGGTTTTGCTTTTTGAGAGAAGGAAGAATAGAATTACCCAAGATGACAGAAAAGAGGATGAAGGAAAGATGCAGAAGGAGGTCAGAAGAACGATTTGGTTTTAGATAAGATAGGCTAAAGATCAGAAATAGCATCAACAAGAAGGCATACTAGCAAAGGAAGACTGAGGCACATCAGAAAGATAAAAGTAGAACTGCAGGTTATCAACGAAGAAGTGATAATGAATGTTCTGGTTTCTTTCACTTGTGACCGTTTGGCATTTGTAAGGGGATATTAGCAAGCTCTCCAACATCATCAACAAGTATGTTCCTACTTGTTGCTAATAATGTTACATTTGGTAATTTGCACCATTGTTGTGAAAATAAAACATAGAATCATGGAGATGTAAGAGACCACAAGTGCCACACAGTCAAAGCACTCTTGACAGATGGCCATCCAGCCTCTGGTTAAAAACCTCCAACGAAGGAGACTCCACCACTCTTCAAGGCAGCGTATTCCACTAAGAAACAGCTTTCAGAGCGGCCCCTACAAAGCCGGCACACTGGCCTCCCTGAAGAGGCCCCTACAAAGCCGGCTCACCGGCCTCCCTGAAGAGGACGCTGCCCGCCTTTTTTCCATCTGGGCAGCGGCCCGGAGGACTCTCTCGCTGCCGAGCGGCGTTTTCCCAAGGGGAGGGGCCGGTGAGAGCAGCCCCTACAAAGCCGGCTCACCGGCCTCCCTGAAGAGGACGCCGCCCGCCTTTTTTCCATCTGGGCAGCGGCCCGGAGGACTCTCTCGCCGCCGGAGGACGCCCCGGAGGGCTTTGGCTGCACTTTCCACCTGGTCGGCCCAAGGACTTGAGGCGCAATCTCCATCAGCGCCAGTACCGCCCAACTGTGCGGGTGGGAAGCCTTTTTGGGGGGAGGAACGGGAATTATTAGTTTCTGTTAAATTTTGTTGGGTTATGTAGGGGTTTTGTAATTTGTTTATTAGGGAATGACCCTTTTTTCCTTCCCCCTTTGCCTTGGGGTTTGGTTATTAATGCTGGGCTAATTCTGTTTGGATATGTTATTGCTGTTATGTAATATTGGCTGTTTTTGAGACATGTATTGATTTTTATCATGTATTGTATGCTGTCTTTGTATTGAAATTGCATTGTTATTTGCTATTTTCCTATGCTTGAGTTATGTAATGTTATGTCACTGTAGTAATTGTTAACATGTTGTACACCGCCCTGATCAGTGGAAGGGCGGTATAAAAATAAAACTTTTATTATTTTTATTATTTCACCACCTGGAAGTTCTTCCTAAAGTTTAGGTGAAATCTCTTTTCCTGTAGTTTCCATCTGTTGTTCCATGTCCTGGTCTCCGGAGTAGCAGAAAATAAGCTTGCTCCATGCTCAATATATTTTTACTTCAAATGTTTAAACATGGCTATCATGTCACCTTATACTTTCTCTTCTCCAGGCTAAACATGCCCACTTCCCTAAAGTGCATGGTTTCCAGATCTTTCACCATTTTGGTTGCTCTCTGGACATGCTCTAGCTTATTAACATCCTTCTTGAATGGTAGTGCCCAGAACTGGACATAATATTCCAGGTGAAGTCTGACCAAAGCAGAACAGAGTGGCACTATTACTTCCCTCGATCTAGACACTATACTCCTCCTCTTGATGCAGCCTAGAATTGCATTGGCTTTCTTAGTTGCCACCATGAACATCCAGTGTAGTACATGGACTTTTTGGTTTAAATAATTTGGTCTCTGGCACACAGTGCTACACTAATTTGCAATTACAGCTGACAACTTCAGTGTCCTGTCTTTGAGAAGGCAAATTTATTAATAACTGAGAGTTATCTTTTAAATCAGGGAAAGGACATCTCAAGTTTGCAGACCTAGTCTGTTTTTCCAAGGATTCAGATACTGACTAAAAGGAGTTTGGTAAATCCTCTGCGACTACCCCTTACATCCAGAAAATTTGGGTGTAAGATACCACATTTTAGCCATATCTGGGGAAACCTATAGTAAGGGCCAATCGACTGGGACTTTACCATTTGAGGTTTCTATCTCTAACAAAAGTAAAACATTTTTCTTTATAAAAATTGGACAACATTGGCATGTTTTACTAAAATAGCACCCTAAAAATGTTTCCCAATGCAAAAACATGGAGAGTTTCCTTAGAAATTCAGTGCTCTCTATGTAACAAAGGAGCTTGTTGCTTCACAAAGGACTGAGGCAACTTGGATCTCAAGAACAGCATCACTTTTTATCTTGCTAATGGGACTTAATTTCCCTCCTGAAGTATTGGCATGACCAGAAGTAGGAGAGGCTGGCCTGCATGGATGTCCCTACCAACAACACCTGAGCTAAGAACAGCAATATTTTGACAAAATGCAGACTTCTGACTAACATCATCATCATTTTTTCTCCTGTATGATTTTCAGCATCTTTGCCTGATGAAGAAGCCAGTGTAGCTTTGAAAGCTTGCAACATGTATTTTGTACATTTTGGTTGGCCAATAAAGGTATCATTGTTTTGTGGATTTTTGATATTATTGTACTTGCTACATGGACAACATGGCTACCTCAAGACATATTTGCTATTAATTTGTTTAACCATGTGTCTATCAGTTTTTGCCACTTTTATGTGAGATTGTTTTTCATCTTGTTACTTGTCTCCCAGAAACCCAGTTATAGATGGAAAGGTGAGATATAGATCTAATACAATAACCAGTCAATCAATGATTGTCCTATCCTTTTGTAACAACCCTGTATAGTAGAGTAGGTTGAAAGATAACAGTTGGTCCAAAGTTCCATTTGCAAGCACTCATCTAAAGCACAGGTTCCCCATGTAATGGTCTGGATTACTTGATCTACTCAGGCCATACTCAATTTAAGTTCAAAGGATGCACAGAAGTAAAACAAAGTCAATGAAAGTACGAGTTATAGTTTTATTGATGACAAATAGATGGGGTAAAAATACAGAGATAGACAAAGTGTTGCCATATTTCTTTGGCCGAATGCTGGCATGGTCTCAAATGCAGACAGTCCGCACACATGACGTTACATTGTTCTCTTACCTCCAGATGGGCCTTCAGATTCTTGGCCATGGCACTGGCTTTTCATCTTTCCAAGATTTGGTACCAAGGGACACTCCTACAGGTATGGATGATATACTCCAGCAGAATTGGCTTTCTAAAAATGTCAAGATGATGGTTACAGGCTTGGAAAGGGAGAATAAGAGAGGAAGAAGATTCCAAAACCAGCATCAGAGCTGGCACAGTCAATTGGCTGCATCTCTGTTTATTTTATGCTTAAGGCCTTTTTACTGAATAACTCAAGCAGAGTGCAGTAAAGTAGCAAAACAGGCTTAAAGCAAGCCCATATAGACCTGTGGCAATATTAAAACAAACATGTATGGACAGATGAGCAGCCCAATTACTAAAAACCTGTTGCCAGTATTCTGCAAACCCAACTCACTATGACCTCATTGTAAGGGTGTAGTCACACTACAAAATTAGGATTTGTAGTTTGATGAGGCGCTCTGTCACAGACCAGACTAAATCCCTTCCCAAACTATAAATCCCATGATTCTGTAGGGCAGAGTCATGGTGGTTAAAGTAGAGCCAAGCTGCTTTAATTCAGCAGTGTTGCTGTCCTTCTAGACAAAGACTGCAACTGATATTTCACATTAGCCTTTTATTGCCTTCTCCTGTCCTTTATATTATTTAATAATCTTATGTGTCATAAGATTACTTGACTTCCAGCTCTATTATATGATATAATGTTAGTTCACATTGTATGGGCAGAAACCAGGGTTGTGAATGATTCCAGATCTTCCTAATGGTTTCTGGAAGTATGAAAACATGGAAATGGTATCCTGCATTACGTTCCATGCAGTATTAAAGGGAGGAGGGAAACCAATACTTGGAGGGCATCTACTTTTGGTTGAATTTCATGCCCATTGCTATTCAAGATCTAGACTTATTATTTCCACATTGACTTTGACAGCTGTGTCTGGAGGTTTATTGGCATTTAAAATTTCACCGCACTTTAGAAGAAGTCAGTTAAAACTTTCCTGTGATGCTGCTGTTTAAAAGGCCTAAAGATGAAAATATTACCCTAGCTGATTTATTTCTGAAAACACAAAATCAGTCAGCTTTAATATGGCATGATTCCAGGGATATTCCACTGAGGGTAATTGGAGCCGTGTATCATCCAGCTTGGTCCAATTTGCCTTCATGCACCATACAAGTAAAAGCTTCAATTTCTCCAATAGAGCAATAAAAGTGATGTTATAGTAGCGATCAAGGGAAAATTTTAAGAAAAAGCTTAGAAAGACCTATTACCAGCAGGTGGCACTCTCAGCATATAGAAAAGGGTGTGAGGAAATTTTTGTCAATGAAAAAGAGGTCTATGTGCCACTCCAATGTGAAACTGGAATACATCCTTTAAAAACAATACACATTTTATTAAGATTTGTTAAGATTAAGATAGTTATAAATGTTTTGTTCTATAACTGTTTGTAAAGCACCATGTAACTGGATGGTGCTATATAAATAAAGCATCATCATCATCATACATAAAGTGTTAAAATTTCAAATTGAGATAAGACTCTTAATCAGCTCCCTTCTTATCATCTTATCGTCAGTAGAAACAGTTGGTGGCATCACTAGGGTTGGGGTCACCCAGTGACTCATAAATCATAATTCCCATATATAACTGGGTGTAATGGCAATAGTTGTGACACAAACAACTTTGTTGTGGTTCTTGTTGTTGTGTGCCTTGAAGTCATTTACAACTTATGGTGACCTTAAGGTGAACCTATTATGGGATTTTCTTGGCACATGTCTTCAAAGGGAATTTGCTATTGCCATCCTCTGAGGCTGAGAGACTGCGACTTGCAGCTGGGTATGTTTAGCCTGGAGAAGAGAAGGTTAAGAGGTGATATGATAGCCCTGTTTAAGTATTTGAAGGGGTGTTACATTGAGAATGGAGCAAGCTTGTTTTCTGCTGCTCCAGAGAATAGGACACAGAACAATGGATGCAAGCTACAGGAAAAGAAATCCCACTTCAACATTAGGAGGACTTTCTGACAGTAAGGGCTGTTCGACAGTATTACACACTCCCTTGGCGTGTAGTGGAGTCTCCTTCCTTGGAGGTCTTCAAACAGAGGCTGGATGGCCATCTGTTGGGGATGCTTTGATTGAGAGTTCCTGCATGGCAGAATGGGGTTGGACTAGATGGCCCTTGCGGTCTCTTCCAACTATGATTCTAAGGTCACCCAGTGGGTTTACATGGCCAAGCTGGGATTTG
Organism: Sceloporus undulatus; assembly: GCF_019175285.1. Taxonomy (NCBI): domain Eukaryota; kingdom Metazoa; phylum Chordata; class Lepidosauria; order Squamata; family Phrynosomatidae; genus Sceloporus; species Sceloporus undulatus. The sequence goes on along the minus strand of NC_056522.1, from coordinate 364,026,108 downwards.
AACCCTGGTCTCCAGAGTCCTAGTCCAATGCTCAAACCACTGCGCAACACTGGCAAAATTAAAATAATACCATTAAATTAAAATATCATATGCACAGCCTAAATGTATTTACATGTACATAGTTGCATGTGGTCGAAGTGAAAATTTGGTAAGATGTGATGCAGAAATGGTGAGTAATTGCACAAATAAAGTGATATCAGAAATGCATTGTCACTGAAATCCCAAAAGTAAAAAGATGCGCATTAATGTTTCTTTGTGATCACATTAATGGTGAGTTTTGTGCAACGTGTGAAATTGTTACAGATAATTACACGATTTTTCTGGGATATTTATGGGATAAACTCTGATCTCCTTCGTGTGATAAACACCATAGAGTTGGAGGAGACCACAAAGGCCATCCAATTCAACTCCCTTCTGCCATGCAGGAAGCCACCATCAAAGCATCCCGAACAGATGGCCATCCAGCCTCTACGTAAAACCCTTCAAAGATGGAGACTCCCCCACTCTCAGAGGGAGTGTGTTCCACTGTCGAACACGTCTTACTGTCAGAAAGTTCTTCCTAATGTTGAGCTGGAATCACTTTTCTTGTAGTTTGAATCCATTGCTCCGCATCTTATTCTCTGGAGCCACAGAAAACAAGCTTGCTCCAGCCTCAACATGACGTCCCTTCAAATATTTAAACAGGGCTATCATATGAGACTAAGGGAGTCTTGGCTTGAGTAACTGATATAGTATTCTGACTCAATTAATGAAAGAAGGATATTTGCCATGATCTGAAATTGGGAGCAAGGGAGTATGTTGCTGCCTCATTCTGTCAAAAGGCTTATTAGCACCTATACATATTTCAATGTCTTTCTAAATATATCATTTGAACGTCAGCCAGGGTAATACAATATGCAACAATATATGGCTCCCTCACTCTGTCTCTTTGTATATGTGTGTGTGTTTGTGTGTGTGTATTGCAACAACTGAAAGTAGTGAATAAATAAATGGCTGTTTCAACCCTCAAAGAAGAAATGGAAAAAATATATTGCTCAGTTATCTTGTTTAAAAGATATATGGTATCTAATCATATTATACCATTACTGGCTTTCTGTATCGAAAAGATTTGCAATTCCCCTCTCCAGGAGAAGTCAAATGATAAAATATGTGTTATATGGATGCCCAGAAATTGCTGCATGCATACTTGCCTCTCACATTCAGAACATTGCCTGATCTTCGACTGAGGTTTAACACAGTATGATAGCTGCTTTGTAAGAATTTCTTTTTGCTCAGGCTTTACAGTCCATATTAATCTTGCTCAAGTGGCAGAACAACTGTACCTTACATACGGACATCTCAGGACTTCACATTTTATAATTACCCTCAGGTCCAGGTACTGAAATTACATGATTGCTGAATTGCAGAGAAGACCAGCTTTTCAGGTTCTGCTCTCCATACATCAACTCATTTACTTTCAGTTTTCAGAGACTCATTTTAGAATAATTTGCCTACACATCATACTCACTATCTCATTTTCACTGAAGTAATAGAATTCCATCTAAAGAACACTTGTGTCACTGTGAGAAATGGCTACCTGTCATGATCTCATAGCTGGGAAATATTTGCCTTGTCACTCTCACAAGTAGCAAAATGTGGTAGCTTTTGAAAATATAATCCCATTTTTCAGGATTTGCTACCTCTATATCACTTCTTTCTCCACTTCAAGGGGGGACAAAACAGTATAGTGCATTTTTCTGCCAGTATGTGGAACTGGAAAAAATGCTACATCCTAGGATATCATACCTGGAACATTGGTTCAAAACACATTGCAGAAATAATCCAGTTTGAGACTGCTTTAACTGCCCTGACTCAGTGCTAGGAAATCCTGGGGATTGTAGTTTATTGTGGCACTAGAGCTCTCTGACAGGGAAGGCTAAATATCTCACATAACTATAGTTCCAATAGAATTCCCTAGCACTGAGCCAGGGCAGTTCAAGTGGCATCAAACTGGATTATTCCTGCAGTGTGGATGCAGCCAGAATCTCTCTTTTTGGCATGGAAGTACCAAAATATTCTACCTGGTTTTCTAAAACTTCCATTCCTTGCCCTTCATTTCAAGAGGAACACAATGTTACTACTATGCTACACTTATGGGCAGCCAGATATTTCTACATGTCAGGACTTAGCAAGAACAGTTATCTACCTCTTCAGTCCAAGCACAACAAAATATGATAGTTGGTTTTCATAATCTTCGCTTTTTGGGATCTAATACTCAATCAAACATTCTTCAGCTTTGAGTAAACAAAATAACGGAGTGCATGGCTCTACAAGTCTTCTGAAAAGTGGCTACATATAGGATGTCACATTTGGAACATAATCTGTAGCACAGCAAAATATTTTGAGATGCTTTTTTAAATACCCATTAGCAGAATTTACCAGTCAAAGTCTTTCTTGTTTCCTCTTTAGAGGGCAAAAATCACATAGATATAGATTTTCTAAAAAAATAAAAATAATGAACCTCAAGTTTGCAATTTTTTTGCACTCAGGCATACAATGAATTTCCTAAAAGACAGCTTTTACCAGAGAACCATTGCTTGGCTTCTGCTCACAAAGCAGAAAAGCAATTCAGCTTTGCCTGCATTTGCTGTCAAATCCTCTATCTTCTGAGAGTGCTATTGCTCTATTGTATGGCACAAGAATGGGATTGTCCTCATAGTTGTCTTTAAAATCATCCAATAGGGACCATGGACAGCTGCCCCCTTTCTCCAGCCTCTTCCATCTATGAACCTCTTTTTCACAGGAGGTGTCTGCATTATGCAGAAGGTTTTCATGAGCACTAGAACAGCTTATGATTTGTGGCAGGGCCTGGGGTTAAAAGAGTAGCCAGCTCACTCTTATCTGGGATTAAGAGCCCAAATGCCATTATGGTATGCATAATGGTACATACATGAGATGGGCACTTTTTCTTATCATGTATCTGTAGATTTTATGTACTTGGGGCCTGTGATTTGGTTCCAGTACCACAGATCTAGGTTGGTGGCCACGGGAGTCATATGTCATTTAATATGTGTAATCTGAAAACAGTTTCACAGGAATGCATGTCAGAGCTGTCAGGGATGATGGGAGTTGTAGCTCTTCACCTCTGGCTTGAACTCACCACCTGGTTGTGCACCGCGCTGACCAGTTTTGGCCAGTGGTTATAGCTTAGCAAGAGTTACAGAGAATAGGCTGAAGACCCCAACAAACTCTCCAAGCCTTCTCACTCTTGCTTCCACAGAAGTCTTCACCCTTCTTCTTCAGGATCCAGCTGGTTCTTGTAGCTTCACCCAAGACACCAGACAACTCAGTAGTCTTATACAAAAGAGCTACTTTATTCTACTATATACAGCTCCAAAACTATCCAACACAACTCCAATACAACAATACTCCTCACTACTACTACCCACTCTACAACCCACAAAATACATTGGGATGTATAGTCATTATTATAGTCAATGCATGGTACCACCCACTCTTGTCTGTTTCCACCCAGTAGGCGTGTACACCATTCTCATTGGTTCTCTTGGTTCATCCTACAATTAGTGATTTCATCATCTCAGCCTTGACCACTTAACAATTGTCAGGTGTGTCCAATCATCCACTTTACATTTCTTGTCCTTGGCATTCAGGACTTGTTAATTGTATTACCATTTACACCTGTGTGTTTCCCAATTCGATTCTGCTGAGTCATCCTGACTCTCACATACATGTTTTATTTCATTTACTGTATATCCTGTTGCTTTTTCCTTAACAAGAGCCACTAGTATGGGTTATCCTTGATTATTTTACATGTGGATTTTGGGCTGTGGAGTGAATTGCAGGGAAGTGCCTGACTTGCAGAAATGTAGCTGTCAAAGTTCAATTAAACCAAAGAAATCATGAATCGCATTAGCAAATACAGAATGTCCATGGAGAATTTCCATAAAGTTTGGGATGGATCTCAGAGTCTGATTTCCAGCAGTGGACATGGGATGTACAGTGGTTCCTCCACATTGTAGGGTCATAGGACCCCTGTGAAAGTGAAAAAACTGCAAAGAACAAACTAATCTTTTTTTTTAACTTGGGTGAACACCTCCCTAAATTCCTAGGTCATCCATCTCAACTCAATGGCTAACATCTGACAGAGGTTGACCATAAAATTGCACTGGAGAATCTACAGATGCTTAGAAAAGTGTTTTCTCTAGGAAACTCTAGGTGCTGCAGTGTGACTCTATGGTCAACTTCTAGTAGCATCTCAATGGAGGACCTAGAGATTCCTAGAGAAAACATATTAATTAAGTCCACGAATAACCAAATTGGCAAAAGTCAAAGCTGCAAATGTGGAGGGCCAACTGTAATTCTTACAGTTTGGCCACTAAACAGACAAAGCACAGCTCAATATTATGCATATTTACCCAGAAGTCAGTTTCCCTGTAACTCCTTTAAACAACACAGCTTCTGTCCTGTTTACAAACTAGAGCATAATTTCTTGAAACAGCTTTCCTGTTTGCAAACCAGAGTTTAATTCCATGCATCAGCTTCTCCTCTGCAAACCACAGGTCAGCTCCATGCAAAAACTTTAATATCCACAAACTAAAGCTCAGTTCCATGCAGGGGTTTACAATCTAACAGAAATATCTTGTAGCCTGGACAGAGAACTCTTGCAGCCTATTGGGTAGCCCTTTGGTCAGATATGTGCCATCCCTGTTCTAGATTGAGAATTCAGAGTCATACGGTAGTTTTTTGACCAATCAATCTGCCACAAAAATATCTGGAGTGTGAAATGTCCCCTCCCTATGGACCAGCACTACTTCTGTTCTTTCTTCAGATGACATTTTTTCTTGTGTTACATGAAAAGCATATCATTTTGATGGTGTCCTTTGTTTTGCATGAGTGCTTTTTTCAAAGCTTTCTAAGTGAGAATTAATCTTGTGTCCCTCTTCACTTTGATCTGTATTAGAGGGGTCAAGTATGTTTCTTTAAAAAAGAGTAACATTTCAAATCATAATTAGGCAATGTTACTAATAATGCAAATAAAGTTAGAAAACCAGTCTAATTAAATGGCTGCAAAAAATAAGTTATAGTGTGCCAGTCCAAAAATAAATGTTTTGTTGGAGTTCCACAGGCAAAGTTCATTTCTAAAGCAAATGTAATAAAGAGATACCATATGATATGCATCTTACCCTTGCCCGATAGACACTGATAAAAAATGTCCCAAATCTACAATTAATCGATTGTATGTACAGCACTGTGTAACTTTACAGCATTTTATAAATAAAGTTTAATAACAACAACAACAACAACAACAACAGGGCCATGGCAGCCACTGCTTTTTCCTTCAAGTGATAAAGACGGTGACTATTACTGTGGGCAGTTGGGGCAATGCTCTGGGGGAACTACCAAGCAGTTGAGAGTACCACTCAATTATAAACTCCCTTACCTGACCAGAGTGAAAACTGGAGGCAATTAGGTCTGGCTGAGTCCTTCAGCCAATGTGCTCAAACCAGAATTTGAACCCATTGGATTATACTTTCTGTTTCTCCCCAGACAGCTGTCGAGGCACACAGCCCTCTATTGCCTGGCAATCCACCATGAAGGGGACCTTTGGTGCATTATTCCTTCCCTGGTCCTCAAAATATCCATGCGGTAAGTTGCACAAATTGCTTTTTGCTGCACTTGGCACAATTATGTTTCATATTAGAAAATCTTGTCTGAGACAGATCACCATTCCATCTAAAACAGGGTATGACTCACACACAGCCCTCCAGATGTTGTGGGGCTGCATCTGCTTGCATGCCTTCTCATTGATTGTGTTGGCTAGGCTGTTGGGAGTTGCAGTTCAGCAACATTTGGAAGGGCACAGGTTCAACACTCAACAACTTGCTTCTCACAGCAGACAACCAAGATCCTTTGGGGAAACCCACAAGTGAGACATAGGGATAGCAGCCTTCTCCCATAATTTATTGTCAGGAAAAAGCCACATGGGATATATAGTCACAAGAAATATAATATGTATATGAATGTATTTGAAAGTAACATGACACAGCAAAAGTTATTGAATTGTCACACAGGTGTTTTAACTAATGTAATTAGAAGGTCCTGAAAGCCAAGGACATATGAGGCAATGACAAAGTGAAAAGATGCAAATTGATATCACCTGAGAGTCATTGAGTGGACAGCAATGTATGATGCAATGTGAGGCCTAGATTGAGCCAAGTATGGTATGTCAATCATAATGTATGTACACGCCCAGGAGGTGGCAACTGAATAATGAATAGAGAGACAAATGTCTATATAAGCAATAATGTATGGCAATACTTTTTGTGGGTATAGAGGAGTATAGTAGTGTGGGTATAGAGGAGTATAGTAGTGTGGGTATTGAGGAGTATAGTAGAGTGGATTTTGTGAGTAGTGAATTGTTTTGTGCATAGTGTATATATTAGAATAAAAGTAGATCTTTTTCAAGAAGACTACTGTGTTGACTGGTGTCTTGAGAGCTGAACAAGAACCAGCAGACTGCAGAGAAGATTGGAAGACATCTTCAGCCAATTCTCAGAGCTACTGGTCAAACTGGTTGTTCTTCCGCTGACCAGGGTGGTGAGAGTGAAAGCCAGGAGAAGAGCTGCAACTCCCATCATCCCTAACATTTATTTAGTTTATTTACCTGTTAATTATGTTTATCTCATACCATTCCTTCAGTGAGCTCAAGAAGATTGTTCTTCTCTAGCAACTTGTACTGCCTTTGAACCAAAAGGTCTTTTGCTCAAGATATTCCCCTAAGATATTCCCCTGTCTTGGATGAAGCCGATTATCTAGACCCATTTCAAACTGGCTTTAGGACAGGCTTTGGGGTTGAGACTGCCATGGTTGCCTTGACCGACGATCTGCGTCTGAGCATTGACAGGGGGAGTGTGACCCTGTTGGTGCTCTTAGACCTCTCAGCGGCTTTTGATACTATAGATCACGGCATCCTCTTGGACCGCCTGAAGGGGTTAGGTATTGGGGGCACTGCTCTGCAGTGGTTCCGGTCCTTCCTCTCGGGCAGGTCTCAGAGGGTGCTACTCGGGGACTGTAGCTCCAGTAAGAGGTACCTCACTTGTGGGGTTCCTCAGGGGGCTATTTTGTCCCCGATGTTATTTAACATCTATATGAAGCCGCTGGGTGAGATAATACGGAGTTATGGTGCTGGGTGTTACCAGTACGCTGATGACACCCAAATCTATTTCTCCGTATCTCGTTCGTCGGCCTCGAATTCCGATGGCATCTCTTCTCTCAATGAATGTCTTCAGGCGGTAATGGGCTGGATGAGGAAAAACAGATTGAAACTGAATCCAGACAAGACGGAGGTGCTCACGGTAGCGGCCCCGAAACCAAGAATTGGGTTGCAACCTCCAGTCCTGGATGGGGTCACACTCTCCTCCAGCGACTGTGTTCGCAGTCTGGGGGTGCTCCTTGACTCGTCGCTCCTGATGACAAATCAGGTAAATGCGACGGTCAGGAGTGCCTGTTATCAGCTTCGGCTGATACGCCAGCTGCGCCCTTTTCTGGAAGTAAGGGATCTCGAGACGGTTGTGCACGCACTGGTAACCTCACGCCTTGATTTCTGTAATGCACTCTACATGGGGCTACCCCTGTGCTTGACTCGGAAATTACAGCTGGTTCAAAACATGGCAGCCAGGCTTGTGTCAGGTACGTCTAGGAGGGACCACATTACTCCGGTTTTGAGGTCCCTCCACTGTCTGCCTATCAGCTTCCAGGCCCAGTACAAGGTGTTGGTTATCACCTTTAAAGCCCTAAATGGCTTGGGTCCAAACTATCTTAGAGACCGCCTCCTCCCGTACAATCCTCCCCGCGCTCTCCGGTCCTCTGGGAGGAACTTGCTGCAGCCTCTAAAATCTAGGCTTGCGGCAACCTCCCAGAGGGCGTTCTCTGCTGTCGCCCCCAAGCTCTGGAACGACCTGCCGGATGAGATCCGTCAGATAACATCATTAGACAGCTTTAAAAAAGCTGTCAAGACGGATCTCTTCCGGCAGGCCTTTCCAGATTAACCATCCCGGCCCAGGTTCCCAGGTTCCCTGATTCCCTCATTCCTCCCGTGGCCCCATCTTAGTGATGGTTGAGGATCAACAGAGGGATATCAGGGTTTTTAGTTTTAATTGCTGTTTTTATCCTTGATATTGTATTTTTAATATGTTATACTATTTAATACTGTCTTAAGGGGGGGAGGGATAAAGTGTTTTTAATTGTCATATTTTATATTTTACTGTTGTTAACCGCCCGGATTGGTTTGCCAGAGGGCGGTATACAAATAAATATTATTATTATTATTATTATTATTATTATTATTATTATTATTATTATCAGTAGTCCCTTTCCCCTGATCCTGACAAATGGAGCAGGGCTGGCCCCACTGCTAGGTACAGTGAAGCCACTGCCTTAGGGAATAGATGTTGGGAACCAGCAAAAACATCCCCCCCCCCAGCTGGTCTTCATGAGTTCCTGGGCAATTTTCTTTTCTTGAAAGGCAGAGCTATATGTGCCACATGGCTTGCCAAGTCCTCATAAAGTAGTCACCTTCCCTCAGGAACCTTTCCCCCTCTCACTGTTGAAAGGAGATTCAACTGCCATTTCAGGTAGATTCTGCACATGGAGTAGATGGTGCACCATCTTGTTTTGGCCTCAGCCAGTAAAAGGTCTTGAGACAGCCCTGAGATGCAAGGAGAAGATTTTCACTCTATTCTTTACCCATTTAATTTGTGTCTTTTATGTCCTTGTTTCTTATAGAAAAAAGTGATTAACAATAACAAAAGGCACATTTAAACCAAACCAAACCAAATCTTAATCAAAACATAACATAAAAATAGTCAAAAATATATTTAAGAACACAACAGTAGAAGTCATAACTAGCACTCAGCCAGTTAGATGCCCTGCAGCTGGACCACCTTACATGCCAAGCTTGCCTAAATAAAAAAGCTTTTTTCTAATAGTTAAAGGATGACAGAAAGAATCCAGTCTAGCCTCACTGGTGTGTGTGTTTGCGTGCGTCTATAGCCTAGGAATAGCCACCAAGAAGGTCTGTACTGAATGTGCCTCTGATGATGGTGAAAATGACAGAAAGCTCCCTCCCAAAGATATCAAAGCCCAGGCAGGCTTATATGAATGAATTTGTTATTTGTTTTTGTTAACCACCTTTAAGTTGATCTCAGCTCATGGTCAACTTGTGGATGAGACACCCCCAAGACCCCCTATAATCTACTGATCTGCTTAGGTCCTGTAAATTCATACCCATGACCTCCTTAATGTAGTGCATCCAACTTTCATGAGGTCTTCCTTTCTTTCTAATTCCCTCCACCTTTCCTACTTTCCTCCTCCTTTCCTAGCATTATTGTCTTTTCTAATGAGTCATTCCTTGTCATGACATGGCCAAAGTACAACAGCCTCAGTTTAGTCATCTTGGCTTCTGGGGAGGTATCAGGCTTGATCTGTTCTAGGACTCATTTGGCCCGATTTAGACAGGCCTTTGGGCTGCCCTGTCACGTGCTAGGGGTTGGCCGAGGACGCACCATCCATACTGGCCTCACCCCTAGCATGTGATGGGGGCATCAAAATGGCGGTGCCCTGTATACATGGGTGCCACCATTTTGACGTGACAAACGCCTAGCATCTGCACATCCCAACGTCTTTGTGATGCTGCAAGTGCGCCATTGGTGCATTGTAGTATCACAAAGGCACTGCAAGAAGAACCCGCTTTTTGCGGGTTCTTTTTGTTCCGTGACGGAACCACACAGTTTGTCCGCTGTGGCTCCCTTGCGGAGCAAACCAGGGCGGCAGGAGACCATCCTTTTTGGACAGTCTGTACTGTGCCATTTGTTTGTCTTTTTGGATGTCCACAGTGAGTGGTGAGCGAATGAGTGAATTGGAGCTCTTCAGATAGTTTGAACTCAAGCTATAGAAAAGGTTTCATAGGTCATTACCAACATTTTCAGTTATACATTTGTCCCTTTAACAAGCCCCAAATAATCCATCATCATCATCATCATCATCATCATCATCATCATCATCAATCACCTATATTGCACATTTTCCCCAAGTCTGGGACTTAAGGAGACTTACCCATTAAAAAGATTGCTGAACTTTTTTAAAAAGCTGGTTTCACACAGAGCATGTTACATCAATCTAAAGGGGTTGTGAAGCCAGGATATTTAGCTCTAAATGATGAGTTAGTCCACTTGTCTGGAATGAGATGGGAGGAGAAAAGGAGATGTGAGGAGGGAAAATCCCCCCAAGATAGGTGATCACATTCCAAGGCTCTGGGGTAGCTGAGGTTGCTGTACCCTTAGCTGATTTGTCTGATTTTTCTGGGCACTTTCCAAAATTTTGACCCATCTTTCCCAGGCAAGCTGCTTACACTGCTTTGGCTTTGCCCTTCCTGCCTGGGTGGCACTTGTACACTGAGTTTATTTTTCCCAGTGACCGCTAGATGCTCTTCAAACACCTTGCCTCCTTTTCCCCCCTCTCTTTCTAAAGGATGACAACCCAGAAAATTCTCCACAGAGAGGCCATTCATGAAAAGACCGTGGTGATGCTTTTGCTAAGTGCTAGTTCTCAGTTCCTCCCTCTGAAAGCTCCCAGGTTTCCTGAGAATAAAGCCTATTAAGCAAACCCTTCTGTTGGAAATTGCCATAGCAACACTCACACAATGCCTGCGTCCTACTTCTCCTCCCCAACATCCCATCCCACACCAAACTCTTGCTTCTGAGCTTGACAGCTGTGATTTGAATGCTCCTTGAACCGAAACTTTGCATGGGGAGACTGCTTTGCAATTTTTTTTTTAAGAAAAAGCTTTTAATCACGGTTTGGCTGATCTCTTTTATTTATGCTTGGAAAGGGAGGCGAAGAGGCTTTTAACACAGCACCCCTTTCTATGCCAATTGCAGGGCAAGTTTTCAAATGGCTACCAAAGCTGGTGGGTGATGGGCAAGCAAGGCCATATTCTGCCATCACAAATTAGACAGCAATTCTGTGGGAGCAGAGAAGAACATAGTCTGCAGTATGATAGGGTAGAATTTAGCTTCTTGAATATTTTGGCTTTTGTCTATTTATTTTTTTTTGAAGATACAGGATCATTATATGTAATAGTTCTGAGTTGAGATGCTTCCGATTAATTTATGTTGATCGTGTTGAATGTTGTATATCTTCATATTTTAAGCAATAAAAATTTTTTTTAAAAAAAAGGCAGGTTTTGAGGCCTTTGGGTTTTCAAGAAGGTATGCGGCAATGAGATAGGAAGAAGAACCGCAACAAATATAAAAAATATATAATTCCATCATTGTGCAAAGCATTGTATAAAATATATATTTAAAAAGAAAAATATGAGAAGGAAGGGATTAGAGCATGTCTACACAGGTCAATTACATTGGTTTCTGCCTACCCTCACTGCAATCTGTCTACACAACCTAGTGACAAATCCTCAATTCAAGTGTGGACTGTCTTCACAAGGGAAGGCCAGTTCCACATCAAATCTACCATATCCTTGCCTAAATCAGATTTTTAAAAACCACCTTTTGCTCTGATTAATGTTGGGTACCTTGTTTGTGACCTCAGAATGACTTGTGCCCACGGCAGTGATGGTGGGAACCACAGTGGGACACATGTGTAGACAGATGCCTAACATTGCTATGGAGTGCAGAAATAATGGGGGAAATCTGGGGAAGCTCTGGGGCCCAAATACGCCAGGAGCAGCCTAAAGTATTTTAGCCAATAAGGGATGAGGTGGCTTAGTGGTTAAGACACCAATTCTGATGATCGGAAGATCAGAAGGTTGGCAGTTCAAGGCCTGGGTGCACTCTTGTCACTAATCCCAGCTTCTGCCAACCTAGCAGTTTGAAAGCATGCAAATGCAAGTAGATAGATAGGTACCACTTAAGTGGGAAGGAAACAACATTTAGTGCAGTCATGCTGGCCACATGACCACCAGAACAGTCCTTGGACAATGCTGGCTCTTAGGCTTAGAAACGGAGATGAGCACCAGCCCCTACAGTTGGTTATGATTAGACATCCATGTCAAGAGACTACCTTTACCTTTTAGATGAGCCATAATAATAATAATAATAATAATAATAATAATAATAATAATAATAATAATATTTATTTATTTGTATACCGCTATTCCTATACAGATCACAGCAGTTTCCAACATTAAAATTCAACAAAACAATGAATTACAACAATATCCCGACAGTGTACAAACCCACCCTCCATACAATCAAAGAAAACCAACATGAACAAGCCAAAACTGTACAACAACCACAACAGATTAAAACCATAAAAAACCATGCAATAGCTGGATTGACAGTATACATCATCGAAGGGGGATCAGAATAACATCAGAGCTCATGGGGGGAAAGCCTGGTGGAATAGGAAGGTCTTCAAATTCCTCTTAAACACATCTAGAAAGGTGACAGTGCGGAGCTCATTGGGCAAAGAGTTCCAGAGCTGTGGGGCTGTGATCAAGAAAGCCCTCTGAGATGACATGTATCTAAATTTAGGAACTCTTAGTACAGTGGTACCCCGGGTTACGAATTTAATTCGTTCCGCGGCGCCGTTCGTAACCCGAAAGATTTCGCAACCCGAAAAAGCCATAGCCGCTAGCGCTGGAAAGCCGCGATTTCGTGCGGAAAAGCGCCGAAAAGCACCAAAATTTTTTTCGTAAGCCGAAAAAAAAAACGTAACCCGGAACAGTTTTTTCCTATCTAATTTTTTCGTATCCCGGAAATTTCGTAACGCGGTCATTTCGTATCCCGGGGTACCACTGTAGATGTTTCTCGCCCGATCTGAGAGTGAGGGGCGGATTATATGGGGAGAGGCAGTCCTCCAAGTACGCTGGGCCCAAGTCCAAAACACACTGCAGAAATAATCCAGATTGAGACCACTTCAATTTAAAAATTCAAAAAGAGGCTAAAAACTTTCCTCTTCTGTCAAGCCTTCCTCTCTGAAAAATGAACTAGTGTACTTGATCCCATCAACTTTCTGCTTCACCCTTTCGAATGATTGTTTTAGATTTGTATATTGTATATTGTTTTATTGGTTTTATCTATTTTATGATGTGTTTGTAACTGGTTTTAAATTTTGTGTACACTGCTTTGATCTTCTGGAAAAGTGGTATAAAAATAAAATTTATTATTATTATTATTATTATTATTATTATTATTATTATTATTAACTGCCCTGGTTCAATGCTAGGGAATTTTGGGAACTGTAGTGTATGTGAGACATTTAGTCTTCTCTCTCTGGAGAGATCTGGTTCCACAATAAACTAGAGTTCCAAGGATTCCCTAACACTGAACCAGGGGAGTTAAAGCGGTCTCAAACTGGATTAATTATGCAGTGTGCTTTGGACCTCAGCTAATAAAGCCTTCGACAAAGAAGCACCTTTTTACAAAGTCTTTTTGTGCCTACTCATCCCATTTCCTCCTTGTCCCCTGTCCAGCTAGTTTTTTTTTTTTAAAGAAGCATTGGTATTGAGAAGATGTTGAAGGCGGGCTGCGAAACACATACTGTACTTGTAGTGTTGAGTTGCAGCTGTGCATCTGCAGTAAAAAACGTGATGAAAGCTTGAGTTGGGGAAGAGCAAGATCCTCCTCTAGCTGGTCCTGTTGCAGGCATGTGTGCCAGCCTCCAACACACAAGGTAAACAGCAGCTGTCTCCACAATTCTTTAAAGTATAAACCTATAAGTTAGTCATCCACATGGAAATCATGAGAAAAATGGAGGCTGATGAAAGAAAGAAAAAATTGTGGGGTGCATTTTGGAAGATGCCTTCAAAGGCTCTCTCTTGTAGAAGGTTCAAAATATTTTCCTTTGTTTATGCAAGGCTTGTGACCTGTTTCACAGGAGTGTTTTGCAAGTTTGTTGAAAGGTGTCAAACTGCTCTTCTTTTTTTGAGATGCCTATCCCAATTAATTAATTAATTAATATTTGTTGTTGTTAACCACTCTTGAGTCAATCCTGACTCATGGCAACACCATGGATGAGACATCTCCAAGATTTTCAATCTTCCACTGCTCTGCTTAGTTCCTGCAAATTCATGCCCATGAGCTCCTTAATAGAGTCCATCCATCTAGCATGTGGTCTTTCTACATCCCTCACTTATATCAAAAGATCTCAGGGTAGCTTACAAACAGCCTTAGAACAGGTTAAATGGTTTAAAAACAATAAAAAAAATTAAACAAGCTAAATACATTTTAAACAACATAATGAGTTAAAAGATTTAAAAGGTTCAGCTATGTCCACACTATGGTTTTTTTTGCCTGTAGTACCAAATTTTGTGTTTACGAAGCAATGCTCAGGAACCCACATACTCTGTTAACCAGGTTATACCTGTTCAACTATGACCCACCGCCTATATAGTTCAGATACACCTAATCTGAAATCTCTCAAAAGCCCAAGACTAAACAAAATTTCCAGGACCTCCAACCATTGTCTACATAAAATTCAATGAAAGTTGCTGAACAATGGTATGTTTTATCTTAGGAGATCATTGGCATTTAGGAATTGATGACATTCCCATAGCATTCTAATTATAATAGTCTTCAGCATTCCTAAATAAAATGATGGAGAAAGATACACGAAAGTGTTGTTTTATACTTTATTTGTATGTGCCTAAACTTTGATGTAAGTATGTTACACATTAGTATGTGTTTTGAAAGTACAGTGTTGTTTCTTGAGTATGCTGTTTTTACCAGCCACTGCACTTTATGTGGATAATAATTAGCAGTTCCAATTAGGAGTGCCATTGTTAGGCTGGCATTTAAAAGCCTTAAAAGGGAATGTTCTCTTTCTGCTCCTTTTGCATCGTGTGACTCTTTGCTTTTCTACAAAACCAGCGCTCTAAATAGAATGATGTTCATTTTTAGGCTTTTGCATGAAAGTACAAAGTGATGTTTCTTTTAGGCTTCCTATTTTGATGTGGCCTTTATGGCTTTTTGATCTATATCATAAAGGTTTCATTTCTTCCACTGAATTACAGCCATGTCCTGTTGTCTACCGTTGAGCAGAATACAGAAAGGCACACAGCACAAAGAGAAACATTGTCCTTTTGTTTTGCACTGCCATGACGTCACATGTAACCCCCTACATGCACTGCACAAAGGGTGTAGTGGTTTGTGTGTTGGACTATGACTGCAGAGAGGAGGATTTGAATCCCTGCTCAGCCATGGAAGCCCACTGAGTGACCTTGGGTGAACCACACACTCTCAACCCAAGAAAATCCCATGATAGGTTCACTTTAGGGACGCCTTAAGTTGGAAAATATTTGAAGACACACAACACTAGCAACAATAATGCACTTCCACATGCTTCTCTGCACACTTTAAGACACTACCACATTATCAATGGTCCAAGTGTGCAACTCTGGACAGCAGCTGGATATAACTTTTATATATTGCCCCAGAAGATAACTCCACATGAGTACACAATTTATGCAGGTGCATGTCATTAACAGGAAAGAAAAGATGATGATGAATCTTTCAGGGCCAAAACTAACTAATTTCAACAGGGAGAAATTTAAGGTAGCATATAAAGACAGGAAAAATGGAATGCACAAATATAAGATAGACAACACCTAGCTCAACAAAAGTACAGTCCGCCCACCCCAATGGTGTGTTGGGATATAGAGTAACAAGGAAAATGTACAATACTTTGATCAGAACTTACCTGAAATACTGTGTACAGTTCTGGGCACTACAGTACATAGAAGGATGTTGTCAAACTGCAACAGGTTCAGAAGAGGATCACCAAAATGGTAAAAGGTCTGGAAACCAAGCCCTATGAAGAACAGCTTAGGAAGCTGGGTATGTTTTAGCTGGGAGACGACCAAGGTGATGTGACAGCTACTTTTAACCACACGAAGGGATATCCATTTTAGAGGATGGAGCAAGCTTATTTTCTGCTGATCCAGAGACTGGGAAACAAATGAATGGACTGAAATTACAAGAAAAGAGATTTGACCTAAACATTAGGGAGAGCTTTTTTACTGTAAGAACTGTTCAATAGTGGAACAGACTGCCTTGGAGGATGGTGGACTTTCTATCTGAGGATATCTTTAAGCAGACATTGGATGAGCTTCTTCCAGGAGTGCTTCAGCTGTCTATTCTTCCATAGCAGGGGGTTGAACTAGATTCCCCTTGCTGTCTTTCTGAACTCTATATTCCTAATCTCCAACAACAGCCTTCCCAGCATCTGGAGACTGACATTCCTATTTGTCATTGACCTTTGGTTTGGAGAACAGATCACCCCACATCTGGATTTGAGTATAACTGCGTAGTGTTTATTCTCTGCACTAGGTATAATGCAGTCACTGTGAAACTGGACAGCAAAGAAAGACTTCTTAGCCAAAGTTATACAATTGCCAGTGTTACTTCAAGTGTGAAACATTATTTCTTAAGAGTGTCCACACTTATTTCACCATTGCTTTGGAGGATACCACAAGTGGCTTTTGTTTTCCTCTTTATGTATGTATTTATTTATTTTAAAGAAAGAGGCAGGCTTATTTTAAATGCCTGAAAGAGGCTCATATTAGACCAGTGGGAGGTTAGGAAAAAACAGATGAGTATTCTGTTGAGACAATGGCAGAACATGCTGAGCCTCTGAAATCAATGTTGCTGAAGTGTTGGGTTAATTATGATTTCAATTATGCTGCATATTAGTATCAGGAAAGTTGATGTTGCTCAGAATTCTTGTTCTTCCTCTTTGTCTGTGAAAAAAAATCGCTATAGCACAAGCACTCACAGATTGTTCTGTATCCCAAGATTGATGTATGATGGGGTGGTGTTGTGTCATGTAGACACAGTGCCAGAGGAGCACCATGATGCCGTGCGCCATGTGGTACAATGTGTGATGTCACCCTGGCCTGGGGGTGGAGTTGGGGCGTGCATCATGTGGATGCCACACGCCAACTTCTCCCGTGGGCCAGCCTTAATAGCTGGTCTATACAGCCCCTCAATCTACATTTAAACCATTCCTTTCACTTGTCCATTGTGCTGAACTTAAGGGGGGAAACCCTTTCAGCATTTGCATTGTGTCCTAAAGCAGCCCATTGCCTAAAACATTTGCTGTCCATTTCCCCTCCGATAAGCAAACACACCCAAACTCTGGGTGTGAGTCTTGTCTGCTGCTGTTCCTAAGGAAAAGAATTCCAGAAGGATCAATTCTATCCCCCTACTTGCAGCAAGGACAGGCTGCCAAATAGATGAATTTCTCTAAGGGGAACAGAATACATGGTGCTATTTAATGTGTTTCTTAGTGATGCTCAAAATGAACAACATCATAAAATTTTTCCTGGCAAGAATACAGGACATATCCTGGAAAAAGATTACATATGACACATCAAAAACCCTTGGTGTATACTATATATACTCATGTATAAGTCTAGAGATCATAAAATTGACCAAAAAAATCTGAGTTGACTTATCCATGGGTCAATGTAAATACTATAGTTTAACTCTTTTTTTAAAGGGAACTATCTCCTGATGAAAAACAAGACTATAATCTGTCCTGGAAGGACTGACTTCTTCTGCTTTCTCCAGCCTTTAGTGTGATCATAAACAGTTATACCAGCTAGAATTTCGTTAGTTCTTTGGCATTGTTTTCCTTTGCTTCATCCTTTAGATCAGTGATTCCCAAACTTGGGTTCTCCAGATGTTTCTTACTTCAGCTCCCAGAATCCCTGACTGTTGGTGAAGCTTTCAGGGGCTTCTGTGAGCTGTAGCCCAAAACACCTGGAGGACCAAAGTTTGAGATCCTTTAGATCCTTTGTTACATACCCCTAAGTTTTACCCTTGACCTATCCATGGGTCATATCAAAATCCATAATTATGGCCCCAAAAATCTGCCCTCAACTTGTGCATGAGGTCGACTTATAGTCAAGTATATATGGTATGTGAGTGAATATTGTTAATTGCTCATAAAACAATGCTCATAAAGAATCACTCACAAAACACCCAAAGTCATCCCAGGCTTGGTTGCGATCTAGTGTGGTTTGGATGCACCCCAAGTTAAAGCAGAGGCATTTAGTGCTCATTCATTTTCAGGAGGGCAAATGCTTCCTTTCATTCAGCTTCTTTCTATGCCATAACTTCCTGTGACAAAGCAGTTTTTCAGTGTGACGTGCACAGCCTGGCAAATAGGCGCATGTGGAGGGGAGGAAGGAGATGGCAGGCTCACACATGCTCTCTCTTATTCCCTCTGTTTCTCTGAGACATCACCCTAAAGCTTTCCTGCTTTAAACCCTGACATTCTATCCCCTCCTCACTTAAAAAAGCACCAGGTCGTCCACACTTCGGAAGTTGTTTGTTTGCAGGAAAACCATGGCTGTTTGTTTATTTACTTTTGCACTGCTTTTGGCTTCCCTTTGCTTTGTTGTTGCTCCCATTCAAATACCGGGGAAATATAAAGAGGCTTTTTTCTCCCAGTTTTCTCTGCCCTCCGGCCTCCCTGTCCCTTCATTTTTGTCCTGCAAGGGGTCATTTTTATTCAAGTGCTGTGAATGATGTGAGCAGGGTACCCATGGTTGACAAAAGGACTCATCCAGAGCTGGCCAAGCGCACAGCTGCCTTTTTGTTCCCAGAGATGGGAGATGTAACCTTGGAGGTGGAGGACAATGGAGAAGATTATTGAAGAAGCCTGAGAGTTGGCGTGACTCTGCTTTCCAGGAGCTGAGTAACCTTTAGCGAACATAAATCATGTTTGCTCTTACCAAGAGCCTTTCTCAGGTTTACAAAAGCTTCCTGACTTTGCCATTCAACTGACATGACGTAAGGGAATAATTTTCAAGTGTACCAAAGATTACAATGCACAGGCTGTGGAGGGGAGTAATGGTATCCTGGACAGTTGGAGTAGCAGAGTTTGCTGCAACTTAATGCTTATTTAACTGAATCTTCTGAGTGATTGCTCTGAAACATCCTTTGTAATATTTAAGCTCAACCAAGAGCAGAGCTGAGAGATTTGTTACTATAACCACTATTGTTGTTGTCTGCCTTCAAGTTGTTTCCAACTTATGGTATACCCTAAGGTGAACCTATCATGGGGTTTTCATGGCAGGATTTGTTCAGAGGATGTTTGCCATTGGCTTCCCCTGAGGCTGAGAGAGTGTGACTTGCCCAAGGTCACCCAGTGGTATAGCATGGAGTCCTGATGGCACAGTGGTTAAATGGTAGTACTACAGCCACAAAATTGTGAGTTTGATCCTAGGCAGGGCTCCAGGGCCCACTCAGCCTTGCATCCTTTCATAGGTCACTAAAATGAGTACCCAGCTTATTGGTTGTAATTGGATTACAGACTTTAAAACACTTAGAGAGTGCTGAGTTCATTATTAAGCGGTATAGATATGTAAATACTATTGCTATTCATGGTCAAGCAGGGAATCAAACTCTGGTCTCCAGAGTCATAGTCTATCACTCAAACCACTATGCCACATTGGTTCTCATAACCAGTATTACCTTGAAATGAATTATTTTTGGAGTCATGAAGGGGATGGATTGCCACCTTGTTGATTCAATGAGAAATTCAACAATGCTGGTGAGTTCAGCTGAATCAGTAACTTGTTGCCTGTTGCTCATAAGTAAGGTTGCTAGACTGAAAACTGGAGAGGGTTTCTATACCTTTAATGTTGGTAGAAGAGTGAATTCAGAAAATGTTGCTGGTCACACAACTAGGTGACAAGATACACTTGCTGAAATTCCCTCTTCTACATAAGCATTACTTGTACAGAGTCCTCTCCAGTTTTCAGTTTGGCAACCCTGCTCAATGGGAAGAATTCTCCCCCACCCCCAATACCTTAATCATATAAAAGATAGAAGGTTTATCTTTCTATTTTTATTTTTAATAGAATAACATAGGACTATGTTGCTTCCATCCTAATTAGCTGAAAGCAATGTAGTCAGGAACTATAAGCAGTTGTTAGCACTTCCCGGGAAAGTTTTGCTAATAATAGCATACCGACTGGAATTCTTATGCATATGTAAGTTCCCTTATGGAAGCAGTTGGGCATTTTTGTCCATTGCTTGGTGTCTGTAGTGCCATATCGTCAGAGTGAGATGAAGGTTGCAAGCTAGATGGAGGGACTCTCTGAACCTCCCTACTAGAGTCCCTCCATCTAGCTTGCAACCTTCATCTCTTTTTACATCCCTCCACTTTTCCCAGCATTATTGTTTTTTCCAATGACTCATGCCTTCTCATGATGTGTCCAAAATACAACAGCATCAGTTTTGTCATCTTGGCTTCCAGAGAGATATCTGGCTTGATCTGCTCTAGGACCCACTAAGCAGAACAGTGGAGGGCAGGGAGTTTTGGAGGTGTCTCATCCATGGGTTTGCCATGGTTCAAAATCAACTTGAGGGTAATTAATAACAACAAACACAATAACAACAAAGCCAACCCTATCACGGGTTTTCATGGCAAACGTTGTTGAGGGGGGATTGAGTTTGCCTTTGCAAGCTGAGAGAGTGTGACCTGCCCAAGGTCATCCAGTGGTTTTAACGGCCGAGTTAGAAAGACTGCTTCTACATTTGTGCTTTCATTTGCAGGGTGTGGAAAATGTATCTTTTGTTCTACAACTTCCAGAATCTCCCAGGTAGCACCACCAATGTGATGATGGACAATTTTGGGAACTGCTGGTCATAAAGAAACTGGGAGGAGCGCTCCAAGGGAATCTACAGAAGAAACTGGAGACATGTCTCAAGATGTTCATAAGATCATAACTTTACTACAGTATTTAAAAAGCCTGACTTGTTTTAGCCTGTGTATACTGTTCCAGTAAACGGGTGGAGAATTCTTGGTTCCAAAATTTCTGAGATCTGGTTCTACATAATACCCTGATAAAGGCCTGATGATACATAGAGGCTGAAACATGATGGACTTTTAAAAATACTAATAAAACAAATGTCTTTTGAGCATCTTGAGATGTGTCTCCAGTTTCTTCAATATGTGAAACAGGATGTTGGACAACACAGGTCTTTGGTGTGATCCAGCAGGATTTGCTCATGTCCTTATAAAATCCTTCTCTTTCTGAATTATAGATTTCTGCTCTTGTTTAACCTTCATGTAGAACTTTAACCAGGAGACAGCAGAGAGACCTAGTCCAGCAATTACTGAGGCTTGCTCACCTTGAATGTTAATTGCTTCCCTCCTGACAAATGCCAACAAAGAGAAGATGTGTTTCCATTGGTGTTTCCCCCCGTGAATCAGCCCTGAATCACAACACCCTCTTCCTATTTATCAGTCCTCCAAACCACCTTTCCCATCCGTGGAGAGGAGGCTGCAGTGTGTAATCATGTTGGAGCCAAGGTACTTGTAAAGACAGTCCAATGCAGAGCGGGAACTATAATAAGTGAAGGGAGTGCACCAAAGCCCAGGCTAATGACCTAGGAACCCAGGGAAAAAGAGAAAAAATCAGGCAAATGGTTTCTTTTAAAAACCTTTTGACTGCCTGACTACAAAATGCAAAAGGCTGATTTACTGATGCTCATACATTACCTATTTTCTCCTTAGACAACTTGTAGTTGTATTTTAGCAATACATTTTTGTATGTTTTTACTAAACTGTGTTTTTATCTGTGTTTGCTTTCATTTCTATTGAATTCTATTGAATCTCAGTTGTGGGAAAAGCAAGAATTTAAATAATAATCGTAATAATGAGAAGGAGGAGGAGGAGAGTAAACTGCAGAAGAAACAAAAACCAGTTTACTATGTAACCCCTGACAGTATTTGTATTGCACTATTTTTTTTGTGAGAGCCAGCATAGTGCAGTGCTTTGAGCCTTGGATTACAGCCCTTGAGACCAGGGTTCAAATTCTCACACGGCTTTGGAAACTTGTTGAGTGACCTTCGGTAAGTCACACACTCACAGCCGCAGAAAACCCTGTGATAGTTTTGCCTTAGAGTCACTATAAGTCAGAAACGACTTGAAAGCACACAACATTATTTTCTGAAAAAACTTCTCAATCAATACAAAAATATTTTTACATCTTATCGGCTGACATTCTGTTAGTGAAATATACATTAGTCATGCTACACTTGTGAGGTGAATTATTCACCATGGTGCCACAGACATATTCTGTTGGCAGCAGCAGAAATGGAGTTGTGTACACAGCAGTGTTGAGCACCATAGTTGCTCATTGCACATTGTGGTGGATCATCGTGCATAGCAGTTGCACATAGCAGTTTCATGTTACGGGTTGTACACGGCAATTGTGCATCGCACAACATCCAGTCATAGACACGTGTTGTGCAATATTGCTGTTCTGTATGGGAGATGCTGGCATAGTATTTCTCTGCATGCAGATATTTATACTGTGCTGAGGGGATGTTGGGTTGCAGCCATTATATACCATACACTTTTATGCATGCATATCGCTTTTTCAACTCTTTTAGACAGTTTAAGCTGTTTCAACTTGCTTTGAATTTAATATGGGTTTATCTTGTTTAAATGAGTCAACAGTGTGATGTGGCAGCTAAAAAATCCAATGTGATTCTAGGCTGCATGAACAGAAGTATCTCGCCTAGACTGAGAGAAGTAATAGTGCTACTCTATTTTGCTCTGGTCAGGCCCCACCTGGAATACTGTGTCCAGTTCTGGGCACCATAATTCAAAAAGGATGTTGAGAAACTGGAGTGTGTCCAAATGAGGGTGACTAAAATGGTGAAGGGTCTGGAAACCATGCCCTATGACTTAGGGAACTGGGGATGTTTAGCCTGAAGAAGAGAAGGTTAAGAGGTGATATGATAGCCCTGGGCACCACAATTCAAAAAGGGCATTGACAAGCTGTAGTGTGTCCAGTGGAAGGCAAATAAAATGGTAAAAGGTCTAGAGACCATGTCCTGTGAGGAGCAACTTAGGGAGCTGGATCAGTCCAGCATTTAGTTTCCATGGTGGCTGACCAGGCCCTTCCAAAATCCACAAGCAGGAAACGAGTGCAGGAACTCCTTGACAACAGCAATTGTTGTTTATATGAAAACTTAAACAATATTGGTGTTTTAAACATTTTAAAATGTTTTACCTGTTTTACCTGTTTTAATCATGTTTTTATTAATGTTTACATTTAATTTCCTTTTAACTTTTGTATATTAATGTACTTGGATGAGATGCAATGTTAGTTAATTAGCAGCTGGATGAGAGACTATTGGAGAATGAAGACCAAGGATCTCCAGGAAGGGCCAGGAAAGATTCCTGCCTGAAGCCCTTGAGAACTGGCAATATTTGGCAAGATGGACCAATGGTCTGAGTCAGTGTAAGGCAACTGCCTATGTTCCTAAGTGGATCTCAAATGAAAGATGACATTTTCTGCCCCTTCATATAAAATTCTGCAGATGAAGCAGGAAAATTGCATAATAAATCTTCCTCTCCTGAGCACCTTAAGACATCTGAGACATAGTCATATATTTAGCAAAGCACATCTTGGTACTTCAGAGTAACAAGCTAGGGATAATTAAATAGATATATAGAAGCCAGATCTGGCCTCCAAAGGATTTCTACCCAGCTCTAACCTAGCTGCTGACCCCAAACACCCTTCCCAAAGCAGTGCTTCCAAGACAGATTACATTCTTGCTTTTCACCAGTGAATGGTTCCTTTGTAAAATAAGAGTTAAAGTACAGTACTTACATTGACCCATGGATAAATTGACTCAGGTTTTTTGGTTCAATTTTTTGACTAAAATTTCTAGACTTATATACATGAGTATATACAGTATGTCATAATGGTCTCCCCAGTTGCAAAGTAGCTACAATAGATTTTGGGCGGCAACTCTTTTTTCCAGGTTAATGACCCAAATTCAGTTTGCAGATCAAGCCAAGCAGAGGCAGACGGACATACAGATAGTTATCTAAAGTCTTCCTTAACTTCAGTTTGAACCACCAAAAAATAAGGCTTAGGGAACGGGAATAAGTCAGATGGCCATTTGCACCTAGTGCCCATAAAATGCTGAGAATGATTCTTGGCTCACAAAAGGAATGACAGGTTCAGACAGGTGTCAGTTGATGGACACAAAAGCTGAAAGTAACCCCCAGCTGCTTCCCTCCCTTCTAGAAGAATGTTTAATGAGCTGCAATCTGTTAAACTGTTCAGAGGTATCCTTAGCAACAGGGCTATTCACCCATTATATTTCCCTGGCCTTGTGTGTCAACCTGCAGAATGAGTTGGATATGGGCACAAGGAAACAAAGCAAGGGAGTTATTCTGGCTGTTACTGACTAGCCAAAACCTCCAGCATGTTGGACCCTTTCTTAATTTTACCCTCCGCTGCTTGGAACAATAAGTAAGCAATCCTACCCTTTCCATCAGAGAGAAGGCTGGGCCCCTTCTTTATAAAACATTACTAGATATTACTGAAGCGAACATACTCCCTTATGTTTTTCCACCCCCTCCAATCAACCTGCTGTACTTGTTCCAAAAAGCTATTAAGGCAGAAAGGTGTTCCCTTTGTGGATTGTGGCCTGTGGTTACTTAGGCTAGCTCTCAAGAATGGAGAATTAAGCAGAAAATTCCCAGAATCTGTTGAAAATAAACCTGTTGAATGGGTATGCATTTGAAGTCTCCTCTTGCATCTAACATAGTTGTTCAGCTGTGTAAAGTCATGTTACACAAAGAGTATAACAACTAAGCTTTAGAAACAATTATTTAGAATACTAGATTCTTAGTGAAAATGTTCCTCTTCCCCTCTCAAATAACATTTATAGCACTTTGAGACTAATTATGCATAGAAGTCGTAGCACAAACTTTTGCAGAGTTGGTCTACTTCTTCAGATCAGAAACGCTGCTTGTATTGGATCACAAGATACAGGATCCCCAGAGTGCTAGTGGCACAATTCATAGGGGGAGTGATTTGCGGGAAGTTCTTAAAAGTGAACCCTCTGCCACAGCCTCAGATCTGGTAGTGAGCTTGCTACTATGCTGAACCTAATCTCCAATAAAACCTTCCTGGAGTTGTCCATGAAGTCTGTACTTTGAGATAGGCAGAAACAGGACTTCACAGCTTGAAGTGAATGGCAAACTTGCTCACCTGGACCAAGTCCCCAAATGTACAAATATACAAGCAAATGTGCATTTGCATCAATATGCAATGACCCTTCATAGAATCATAGAATCGTATGTACAGCCCTGAACTTGAACTGAATGAGGCTGTCCCACATTGTACACAAAGATCTAACTGATTTCATAGGGGAATGTATGCATATGCAAGCCACTAACAGGCTTCTGGACAATGTGTTGTTGCTTGGGCAATCCGTGTCTCTTGCCACCCACTGCTATAAGGACTGCAGCTAAGCTCAAAGGGAACACGAAAGCTGAATTCATCATTCATGCTTATCCAAAAATCCTGGCACTTTGACCCTACAAAGCATAGGTCCTCTGCAACACTAGTGATGGCAAACAGTTTTTGTTTGTTGTCAAGATTAATTGCTCCAACATCCTTGTTTATGATTTCCTTTTGGGTCTCCATTACTCTGAAACTCTTCCTTTACTGGATCCCATTCAGTGAAGAATACATCCATTTGACTTGCAATGTGTTAATTTCTGATGAAGAACAACTGGAAAATCTGTTTGCCAAAGCACTTACTGTGTTTACCTAGTGTTTTCATGTGAATCAACTTTCATAGGGAATATACACAAACTTATAAACTTCCTTTCTTTTCTGTGTCCTCTGTTTACAGACTTTTGGGTGGCCAAAGAGCCAAGGACATTGCTGATGGCTCTGAATCCTGTAAATTGGTTACATATGTTTTTCTCATGATTACAAATAGATTGTCTTATTTGCAACCCAAATAGCCTTAAGCAGGTCCCTTGAGAAGATTAAGCAGCCAGTCTTGCATCTACTAAGGAGTGTTACAATTCATTTTTACACCAAAATAGAAACCAAAATGAGTCCATTGAGTTTTGGAATATTTGTTCCCTAATGAAAGTGTTCCTTCCTCAGTCGTCGTCGTCGTCGTCGTCATCGTCATCATCATCATCATCATCATCATCATCATCATCATCATATCGGTACTGCCTAATCCAAGAAGTATTTACTTGAAAGTAATATTCATTGAGTTTGCTGAGGTGTTCTCCCAGATGTAATCCACAGACAATGGTCAAGATCCATATTAGGGTTGCATCATGTAAATCTTCACATGCATCCTAACACATTAATCATGCTACACCATCCTTGTGTTGAATAGCAATATTGAGCCAAGACACAGAAGCCAAGACCTGCATCAGACACAAAGCCATGATATCATAACTAGCATTATTAGAACAATGGAGCTAGTGTGTTTTCTGCTGCTCCAGAGACTAGGACACAGAGCAATGGATTCAAGCTACAGGAAAAAGGATTCCACCTAAACATTAGGACGACCTTGCTGTTGGTAAGAGCTGTTACTGCTAATGGTAACATGCTGCCTCAGAGTGTGATGGAGTCTCCTTTTCTGGAGGTTTTTGAAACAAAGACTGGATGGCCTCCCAGGCCTCCTAGAGCAGCCAGGAAAGAGGAGAAGGGTCCAACCAGATGTCACTCTTCTTCTTGGTGTCACCTGGTGTGGCTCACACACCCCACACTCCCCCCCCCCCCCCCCGTGATGCCATTGCTGGCAGGACTGGGATGGAATAATCCTCCTTGAGTCCTGATCTCCAGTGGAATGGATTTCCTTTGCCCAATCCTGGGGCTGGCTCTTGAGGTGGACTCAGAGTGGGACAGGAGATGTTACTTAGGCCTCTTGCCACACTGCAGAATTTATTGCAGTTTGACACCACTTTAACTGTCATGGCACCATCCTATAGAAACCTGAGATTTGTTGATTATGTTGGTGCCAGAGTTCTCTGACAGAGAAAACTAAATAACTCACAAGGCTACAAATCCCACAGTATTGAGCCATGGCAGTAAAGCTGGGGTCAAGCTGCAGTAATTCTGCAGTGCAGCCTTGTTACTTCTCTTTAACTAAGAAGCCAATCTAAGATTCTAACAATGGGCTGTTGTTGTTTTTTGCTCTGAGTCACATCAAGCCTTTTGAAAGGAGGTAGAGTCCCTCCCACCCCAACTAGTAATTTTCAATCAATTGCCTGCCTCTTTTTCAGAAATATCCCAAGACTTGAATGAGATGAAAGTAATTTGTGATTCAAGAATGTGAAACACTCCTATTCACAGTAGGGGGCAGTGCTATATGCTAAGGAGATTAACGGTATCTCAGAGATTTTGATCTCAAGGAATGTCATACAGTCATCACAAGGCTAGATGCAGAAACCTTGTTAAATTAAAATTTCCTTTTTTCATTGGATCAAATAAAATCTCCAGTCTTCAAAAGTGCATTTTAATTATCGGCAGAGCTGTCCCCACTGTTTTTTAAAGGTGCCCTTGTAGGCTCAGGATGACATTGGAATCTGCATGAGGTTATCATCATATTTAAATAGTGTTTCCTTTTTCTAAGTCTGTCGGCAAGGATCACACCTAATCAAGTTAGGTTGGCTTCTTTTATACAACACAGACATGCAGGCAATGCAAAGACTACACTATGCTAACAGCACTCCATGGTTTAATTGCCATGGCTACCCAAAAGGATCCTGGCAATTGTAGTTCTGTAAGGGTGTTGAGCATTCTAGAATCATAGAATCATAGAGTTGGAAGAGACCACAAGGGTCATCTAGTCCAACCTCCTGCCATGCAGGAACTCACAATCCAAGCACCCCTGACAGATGGTGGAGTCTCCCTCCTTGGAGATCTTCAAATAGAGGCTGGATGGCCGTCTGTCGGGGATGCTTTGATTTGGATTTCCTGCATGGCAGGGGGTTGGACTGGATGGCCCTTGCGGTCTCTTCCAACTCTATGATTCTATGATTCTATGGCCATCCTGTCTATCTTTAAAAACCTTCAAAGAAGGAGATTCCACCATTCTCTGAGAGAGTGTCTTCCACCGTTGAACAACTTTTACTATTCTTATCTCCTAATGTTGAGGTGGAATCTCTTTTCCTGTAACTTGCATCTGTTGCTCCGGGTCCCAGTGTGGTGAATAGAACCCCAAGCTGACCAATGACCAATCAGTAGGATAGAGGCATGACCGTTAAAGTGGTGTCAACTTGCATTATTTCTACAGTATAGATGTACCCCCAGAGTATCTAGTACAGGAAACCTACTGTTATAGCACCTCTGATATTGTTTGAAGTTTCAGTGAAGGATTGTGTACCATCTTGTGACGCCAGCTCATGCCATCAGGAAATGTTCCTTAATATTTAGTCAGAATCCCCTTTCTTGACATTTAAATGTGCTGATTCATATCCTATCATGTGGAGCAAGAGAAGATAAATTTGCTTCATTAGATGATGACAGTCCTTCAAATATTTAAGGACTGCTATTATCTCTTCATCATCTTTTCTCCAGGCTAAACAATACAGAGAGGAAAGCAAATTCATGGTGAAAAACTGGTTGCTTGGTAAATCGGCTGTGTTTGAGTCTGAATCTAAAAGAAATGTTGGTGGCATGCACTGAGCAATATTACTGATTAAGATATTTTGTATTTAATGGCCAAGATCCCATTCTGGAATGGTGTAGTGTAAAACTCTTCTTCTTTACTTATGGGCTGATTGTGTTAGGTGACTCTTGTGTTGAGTGGTAACATCGTATCTTTGAATGTGCAATTGATTGCACAACAGGATGCACAACCAAATACATGACAGAGTGTGCAACAGAATGTGCAACCAAATGCCCAACTGAATATTTACAATGGTGGTGCATGTACAGCTCCACTTCTGTCACCTTGAACTGAATGCAGACACTGCATTTTGGACAAAAAATGTCCAACCACTTTCATAGGAAAATTGATGCATGTGTAAGATACTTGCAGGATTCCAGTCATTATTTATTTGGCATCAGTAATATCCTGGGAAATGCATGACACATAAGAGATCAAGTTACTGTCCCAAGTGTTCAAAATATGACCTGTCTGGCCAGACATATAGCTCAGAGTGTGATGTCATAAGCTGGGAATGGAGGGAGACAAAAACAATCAGCAGTTAATAAATTGCTCAATTGCTGAGACCAGTAAACCGAACTGACCTGGAAGATTTTATAGGGGGTTCAAACTCTACAGAAATAGAGGTCTGGTTGACAAGGGTCTGGGTTTCATTGTCTAGCACATAGTATGGTCAAAAATACTTCCCTGAGTGCTTCACGACTTGCATGGGTATGAACTTCTGCAAATGTGGTGAGACAAATTTATATATAAGTTAGCCATTATTGACCTTTGCAAGAGGTCATGACTATAAAGATAAGGCTTGAAGAACATTGTCTCAGAGGGACTAAAACAAGGGGGTATACTTTGCTTACAATACTGATTGAGTGCTAGATATAGTCACAACTGCTATAGTCACTGTCTTGCTTCATATGTTAGGGCACTTTCACGTTTCCCTTTCAGCTTCCTTTTACCAGTCTCTTCATTTCTGAATTTCCTCTTTTTAAGTCAAATGAGACTGTGTGGAACTTCCCTGGCAATTGTCCACATACTTTTATGCTGACTTTGATAGATCTGTGGCTTCACTGCTTCCTCAGTTCAGTATCTCAAATCTCTCCTTATGTCTCAACATCTCAAACCAGTCCTCCATCCTGATCCTGAGCATCACATAAACTTAAGTCTTAGAAGTCATGGCTTCCTCTTCTTAAGTCACAGCCAGTTTTAGAGTATCTGGAAATTTGACCTCTTTGTCATTATGTCAACATGACAAAGTCTACATTAGAGTAACTGAAATCCATCCCAGACTGAGAAAATTTATGTGAAGATAATTTATCCAGTTTATATAATGATATTTTCAATGAGAAATATTTTCAATGAGAAATATTCGCGATGTCCATCATACCCGAGTGATGCCCAGTGCAGAATGTCAAACAGATCATCGCCTCGTAAGATGTAAACTAAATCCTCATTTTAAGTTTAAACCTAAGAGGGGTGGCATCCTAAAGAGGAGACTCCAAATCAACAATCTTCAACAAGCTGCCATGAGAGACAACTTTCAGGCAAATTTGCAAACAAAACTTGAAGACCACCCTATAGACTTTTCTCCTACAGCGCTTTGGCAACATATCAAAAACAGCATCCTGCAGTCTGCGGAAGAATCCTTAGGGTTCTCCCTCAAGAAAAACCAAGACTGGTTTGATGAAAACAACCAAGAGATCCAGGAGCTGTTGGCAAAGAAGAGAACTGCTCACCAGGCACACCTCGCCCAGCCATCCTGCCATGTAAGAAAAGCAGCCTTTCGCCTCGCATGTAGTCAACTCCAACACAAACTCAAAGACATTCAGAACAAGTGGTGGATCAATTTAGCAGAAAAGACAC
Source organism: Sceloporus undulatus (assembly GCF_019175285.1). Classification (NCBI taxonomy): domain Eukaryota; kingdom Metazoa; phylum Chordata; class Lepidosauria; order Squamata; family Phrynosomatidae; genus Sceloporus; species Sceloporus undulatus. The sequence goes on along the minus strand of NC_056522.1, from coordinate 363,995,764 downwards.
AACGTTGTGCAGATCTGGGTGATTCCAGAGGAAGCTCTTAAAGCAGTGTTTGGACCTACATATCAGACCCAAAGCTCCATATACAGTTCAGATGGTCAAACACTAATCACAGATAAAGCTTCCATTCTGGACTGATGGGCTGAACACTTCCAAAGCCTCTTTAGTGCCAACCGAGTAGTCCAAGATTCAGCTATTCAACAGATGACACAACAACCGATGAAGAAAGAATTGGACATAGCTCCCACTTTGGAAGAAACCGTTAAGGCCATACAGCAGATGAAAAATGGCAAGGCTGCCGGGATTGATGGAATTCCACCTGAAGCTTGGAAACATGGAGGTCATGTACTCCATCCTAAACTCCACGAACTCCTTGTGAGTTGCTGGGAAAAAGGCGAACTGCCATCAGATCTCCGAGATGCAGTCATCATCACCCTGTACAAGAAAAAAGGAGCAAAATCGGATTGCTCGAACTACTGAGGTATAACACTGCTCTCCATTGCTGGAAAAATCCTCGCAAGGATACTGCTGAACAGATTAGTTCCTGCCATTGCAGAAGAACTTCTTCCCGAAAGCCAATGTGGCTTCAGAGCTAATAGGAGCACTACAGACATGCTATTTGCACTCAGACAACTGCAAGAGAAATGTAGAGAGCAGAACAAAGGACTCTATGTAACATTTGTCGACCTCACCAAAGCCTTCGACACTGTGAGTAGAAAAGGTCTGTGGCAGATCCTGGAACGACTAGGATGCCCCCCCCCCCAAATTCCTCAAAATGATCATCCTGTTACATGAAGGCCAGCAAGGTTAAGTCAGATATGGCGATGCTCTCTCGGAGCACTTTCTAATAACTAATGGTGTAAAACAAGGTTGTGTTCTTGCTCCGACTTTATTTACAATCTTCTTCAGCATGATGCTCCAAAGGGCTACGGCAGATCTCAAAGAAGAAGACGGCATTTATATACACTACCGTACTGATGGTAGCCTGTTTAACTTAAGCCGCCTGAGGGCCCGCAATAAGACTCTAAACTATCTAGTCCGTGAGCTGCTTTTTGCTGATGATGCTGCCCTCGTTGCCCATACGGAAGCAGCTCTGCAGCGCCTCACATCTTGTTTTGCAACAGCTGCAGAGCTCTTTGGTCTGGAAGTCAGTCTGAAGAAAATGGAAATTCTCTACCAGCCGGCACCACAGGAAGAACACTACCATCCGCACATCACTGTAGGCACATCTGTGCTTAAGTCTGTCCAGCAGTTCACCTACCTGGGAAGCATCATCTCCTCAGACGCCAAGATTGATAAAGAGATCAATCACAGACTGGCAAAGGCATATAGCGCATTCAGAAGGCTTCACAAAAGAGTCTGGAGTAACAAACACTTGAGGCGAAGCACAAAAATCAGTGTGTATAGAGCCATTGTACTGTCTATTCTCCTCTATGGGTCTGAAACATGGGTCACCTATCACCAACACCTACGACTCCTTGAACGCTTTCATCAGAGCTGTCTATGTACAATTCTAAATATACACTGGACTGACTATGTGACAAATGTTGCTGTCCTCGAGCAAGCAGGGATCACCAGCATTGAAGCCATGCTATTGAGGACGCAGCTGCGCTGGACAGGACACGTTTCTAGGATGAAGGACCATCGCCTCCCCAAAATAGTACAGTGGTACCTCGGGTTACGAAATTAATTCGTTCCGCGGCTAATTTCGTAACCCGAAAAACCTTCGTAACCTGAATTGCCATAGGCGCTAATGGAAAAAATAGCTCTCTGCTGCCCTCCGGTGGCGGAAAATAGCGCCGAGGTTTTTTCGTAACCCGAAAAAACCTTCGTAAGCCGAAACAATAAATCCCTATGGGATTTTTTCGTATCCCGAAAAATTCGTAAGCTGGGTAATTCGTATCCCGGGGTACCACTGTATTCTACGGTGAACTCGCCACGGGTCAGCGTAAGAGGGGCGCCCCAAAGAAGAGATACAAGGACTTCCTGAAACAACATCTCTGGCTTGGCCAGATAGATCACCAACAATGGTCCTCCCTGGCCTCGCATCGGGAGGCATGGAGACACACTATCCATGACGCTGCAGCCTTCTTCGAAAGCTCACGCCGAATGAGCCTCAAAGAGAAACGACAACGCAGAAAGAACCGCAACCTGGAAACATCACCGAAGAAGACTTTCTGCTGTGCTTTCTGCAACCGGACCTGTTTATCCCAAATTGGCCTTTTTAGTCACCAACGTGCTTGTGCAAAGCACGGGATGAGTCCTTCCTGAATCTTCGTTCACGAAGCAAAGCCAGAGAGAGAGATAATGATATTTTATTTTGTTTCAGAATCATAGAATCGTAGAGTTGGAAAAGACCACAAGGGCCATCCAGTCCAACCCCCAGCCATGCAGGAACTCTCAATCAAAGCATTCCCGACAGATGGCCATCCAGCCTTTGTTTTTGTTATTAAATTATTTTTATCCCACTCTCAATCCAGAGATCTCAGTGTGGCACATAAAAAACGGTCTAAGAAATTTAAAACAGCATGAATAACTGAAATATTTTTAAAAGGATAAAAATATTGAACAATTTAACAAGTTAAAAAGACAGAATAAGGCCCGTTACAGACGGGCCTATAGTACGGACTGGGTCCGTACTAGGGCTAGAAAGGGACGTCACTTCCGGACGCCCCTAACCCTACTATGGACCGAGTCCATACAAAATGGCGGCGCCTGTTCCACACGGGGGCCGCCATTTTGACGTCGCGGACGCAGAGTGTCCGGACAACACGCGGCAGAAGTGACGCTGCGAGTGCATGACTAGTGCCTTGTGGCGCCACTTCCGGGGCGCAGAAAGAAGCGCCATTTCGGTGCTTCTTTTTGGCTGCGTCCGGGAACTGCGCGGTTTGGCCGCTGCGGTTTGCAGACACAGCACTGGCGGCGGCAGAGCACCCTTCTTGGGCGCTCTGTAACGCGCCTATAAGAGCCTAAATAGTTTAAAAGAAATTAAAACCAGCAGAATAGGAATTTTTTAATAAAACCAGCCCCCCAAGACTTTAATGGGCAACCATGTTTTACCTGGTACCTGAACAACAATAGTGTTGGTACCAGTTGGGCTTGCAAACAGTGGGTGTTCCCTAACTGGTGTGTCACAGCTAAGTAAGCCTTCTTCCACATCCCCCGGTAGCATAACTGAAGTCATCATTTCTACTAAACTATTACCCTTGGAAGCCTACCTGATTTCGTTCTTATTTCAAGACCACTCCTCACATATTGGTCAAAGAACAGAGAAAGGCCAGAATCCTGTGGGTTTCTTTCATAAGTTTTCCTATAGTAGCAGTTGGACATTTTTTGTCAGATGTAGAACGGCTGTAATTGGTTAGAGGTTATGGAAGCAGAGTTGTGCAGATGGTGCCATGGCATACAGGTTGCACACCCAGTGGCACAATGTTGCAATTCACTAACAAAGCAGGATTGCACAGATGTTGCATAACTCTGTGAGTATAAAATTATGGCCAGAATCTCTTGGGATTAGCAACCTTAGACTCAGTGGTATTTTAAATTGCATGTTTAGTGAAGTTAGGCATTTAGGGCAAAGCATGTTCATAGTTACTTTCTGTTTGTTTGCTTGTTTACCCCCACTCTCTTTCTGGGTCATGTAAGCATTCCTTGTTCCCTGGGGTTATATGTGCTTTCTTCATCCCCTCCTACAGTCCATGCAGCATGTTTGGATAGGAGATCTCCCTTTGTGGGACATACCAACTTTCCAAAAAGCACTTCTTTTTCTTTACCTTCCTCAAGAAGATGTAGCTGTTCGATTAATGCACAACTTATTTTATGAGTAAAAATACTTTTTACATACTTTATGAAGAAGATTAAGTTTGATTTCTTTCTCTGGTAGATATAGTGTGTGGAGATGCATTTAGTAGGCAGACTGTCAAAACTTCCACCTAGCATATTATAACCTCTGTTAGGGAGAGATCCACTAAATCTCTCATATTTCCCCAGTGGGTTATGGGCCCAGGCAAGTATAGTTGACCAAATTGTTTGGGTTTTGTTTTACTTTTGTGCATTTTTGATAAAGTTTGTCCTCTCCATTTTTTTTAAATACACACCAACTAGAGTGTTTTTTTTTCCCCTTTTGGGCTGCTGAAGTTTTTTCTCTGAATTGCTAAGCAAGCAAATGTCCTTACCAAGAGAAAGAAATCTGAGGGCTGGAACAGACAAGTAGGAAAAAGTGACTCAACCCTGGGTTTTCTGAAAATGGATCAAAACCCCACCATTCATACAGTCTACTCCCAAAGCAGGCCAAACAGCCATGGGCTGACCACATCACCATTCATGTGCACCATTGCACAAATACACTGCTGCAACCTGAAATTACCTCCCTTTTCCCGCCCAGATGCCATTCAATTGGATGTCTGCCTCTATGACCAGCCACACAGTCACACATGTGATGCACCAGCTATACAGTGCACCAGTGCACTGGTGTGCCAAGTGATACATTGGCAAAGCACAATCATGATATACCAGAGCCCAGTAGTCTCAGCAGTCTTGGGGACAGAAGAGGCTGAGACTGCTTGCTCCCCCAGAGCACTTTTCCTTGGCAGCTGAGATGCGGTGGCTTATCCTAAAGTGCTAATTCTGACCTTACATTCAGAAAGAATAGAATTAGTAGAATTTGGAAACAAAGATTAGAGATCTTGTTGAAAGTGTAAGATGCTTGGGATACAATTGAGAAACCAAAATCAGAACAGGAAGATTTGATTGCTTGGGAGAGAAAGGATAGCCAAGCACAGGATGCTATATATAATTCCCCAGAGAATGGTTAGTTAATTTATTTTACATGTTGTACCACAGCCAAATAAATGCTAGATAACATTCAAAAGGCCTTTGCTTCATGTGTGTTAAACTTCAGGCAATTTGGTTAGAGAGTTAATGAGACTGAGGCTTGATTCCAAGAAAGGTTATGAATATATTGTCAAATTAATCACAATTTCTGATAAATTGAACCTGAATGATTTTCAGCTTAGTAATTATCAAAAAGTCTCTTTTTTGGTTTGAACTTTAGGAGAGAAGTTTGATTCTTTTATCTCTGTGCTGGATTGGTTGTTACATTTCTTTTGAGGAGGTTCTTCAGTGTCTCTGGAAACAATGCATTGAATCCAAGCACATCAAATTACTTGGTCAGTTGGAAAGATAGGAGAAAGGCTCCACTTAAGAACTAATCAGAGCTCCATTGCTACAAGTGTGACAAAATGGGTCACATTGCAAAGAACTGTATCTTCCCCAAAAGAGTGCCAGGCAATAGTAGCTCTCTAAATAGTCTACAAGACAAAGGCAGCATGGCTCAACTGATTTTAGCTACAGATCACAGACACGATGATGTAATTTTCTTTCACAAGAAAAGGTTCTGGCAGTTGAAGAATATGACCAGAAATCTGATTCTTGGATTATAGATTCTGGCTGTATCAGTCACAGCACATTTTCTGATGCTTCTTTTGGTAATAATAATAATAATAATAATAATAATAATAATAATAATTATTTGTATCTGAGAACAATCAGGGCGGCTAACAAGTTAAAAATATACAACATATCAAATCCCTGGTTACCCCCCCCCCTTAAAAAGGTATTAAATCTAACAAAGAATTAAAACCATACAGGTTAAAACTGACCGAAGGGTCAAACAACAAGACAATACAACAGAACAACAGAACAATAATCAATACAACAGTGATCAATGGGAGCAGCAGTATCTCTTTATGGGAGTTTCCTGAGGCCGGGTTGGCTATTCTGGAAAGGCTTGCTGGAAGAGATCCATCTTAACAGCCTTTTTAAAGCTGTCTAAGGATGTAAGCAGACGGATCTCATCCGGCAGGCCGTTCCACAGTCTGTATAATTGATAGAAATGCTAAAGAAAAGATGCAGGTTGCTAATGGTGAATTTATGCAGATTCTTGGATCAGGAAGTTGTACTCTAAATTGCAAACTAACAGATCAAATCGTCCAGAATGATGCAAATAATGTATTATTTATGCCTGATTTACACTGCGACATGCTAAGTGTTTCTGCTTTAGATAAAAAAGGATTTTAAATTCTTACTGGAGGACAGTACACAGTTACTAAAAATAATATTTTGTTTGATTAAGCATTTGAAAATAATAGTGTATATGACTTAAGCCTTTCAGCTCAACAAGCAAATGGTACTCAAGCACAGATGGATGAGAACAGCCTTGATTTATGGCATAGAGGTCTTGGATGCTGAGATCCAAAGACAATTCTTTGGAAGCAGTACTTGGCTACAGATATCAAGGTAAATTCATGAGACAATGAGAACAAGTGCATAACTGGTGTTGAAGTTAGGCCCCCAGTTAAGCTCTGGATATAGTGTGGAGATGTGTGGTTGGCTGGGAGATGATTCAAATGTTTGCCTAGAGCATTATAAGCTCTTCTAGAAAGAGATCCACTAAATTTATCATATTTTCCCAATAGAATAATCTATCACACAGTATGTTATGCAACTTTATATATATTTGGGTACATAGCAGAGGTGCTAAGAAACTCTGCTTGTGAATTGTGAAGATGTATAACAGGACACTGCTGGCAAGAATATCCCAATGCACAACAAGACAGATGCACAATGGAGTCAATGTACTTTGGTCCCATTGTGCATTGGTTCTATTATGCATCAATTCCAATGTGCATTGGTCGCCTTGCCAGCTTTCCTACATGGTAATGTAACAACAACCCTTTACTGGATACAAGCATTGTGAACTGTCCAATTCTAATTCCCACAGATTTAAATTCACTTACAAAGACATTAGTTTCCAACAGGATTCCAACTGATGTCTCCAACTCCTTGATCTCAGACAATATGTTGTCAGAATTACTTTTTAAAAAAGAGATGATAGTTTTATCAAACACTGCAGTCGTGTGGACGAGAGCAGTTTGTTTGACTCTTAAGTTTGACTCTTGGTGTAGAGAGCAACAAATTGATTTTCTGATTTTCCTTAGAATGTGTATCTAAAGAAAATGTTATTCCAGAGTTTTTTTTTAATGCCACCTGTTTGATTTTAAATGAGACCAGTCTGGTTTCATTTAAGTTCAGTGTTTCTGAACATTCAAGTGTTGTTTTTTTTAAAATTGATTAGGATTCATGCCTTTCTGTATTGGACCTAGTATACTGCTTTGCTGATACCACAGGGTGGTTTGCTCATATAATTACATTTTTGGGATTACCTCATTACTGCCCGTAGTATAAGGTGTAGATTGCATCTCTGTATGCTTTGTTGAAAATAGTATTTAAAAAGAAAGTTATCATGGGGATATTCCTAGCTTGCACAATTAGCTCCAGTTGCATTGGTTTAAGACGGAGGGCATAAATGTGGGCCTCCAGATATTTTTGTACTGCAACTCCCAGCATTCCACAATCTTGGTTATGCTAGCTAAGGCTTCTGGGTGTTATCTGAATATCTGGAGGGGTGCACTTTGGCTACTCCTAATTTAAAACAAGGTGGCACTTGGGATTTCAATAAGGACATCCAGCTTGGCTGATCTCAGAGCAGTGAGACATTATAATTATAGTTTGATGCTGGTTTGTTTGAGACAAACTAGTTAATATGAACCACAGTTTGCTAGGTTTCAATAACTGTTATTTTCTTATGCATCTGGTGAAACAGACTTAAAACAGCTTATGCTACCAATTTATTTTTCTCAGTCTCAAAGGTAATCAAGACACCTTTGCAGCTGCCATTTTCTGCTATTCAGTTACCTCTGAACATCTGAACTATGACTTATTTGAAATAAAACAAATTCAAATTAAGGGTTAGGAAACCCAGAACGTAGAAAAGGTACCCTTTTGGACCGTAGCTCCTACTGCATGGCTAGCCGTAGTCTAAACAAACAAACAATGACTTTCCAAAGCTCTTTCTAGGACATTATGGGAAATGAAAACTAGAACTTGGAAAAAGATATTTTTTGGACTTCAATTCACAGCCAATCTTGCTGAGGAGCTGTGGTTTTGTAGTTTAATCCCCCCCATTTCCAAAAACAGTGTTGCTGCTACCACAATTGCCAGGTTAGTGCCAGAGGAGGTGCCATCAACATAAGAGGGGGCCCATCTGAAGGCACTGGATCTAGTTTTGTTACATAAATTACTGTAGATACACCATGCCTGATTCTCTTAGCAGGGGGCAGGGAATAATCAGGTTCTATTGATTTCCATAGTAACACTTGCAGCTTAAGCCATTAAAATCACCCTGGGTAGAAGGAAATGTCCTTGGTGTTCTCATTTTAATGACATTTCAAGTTAATTGATAGTCATCCAGTTGCAAATAAAAGGAAATGTACTGGGAGATAAAAGCCTGAATTCACTGGCACAACCTGAAGTAATGAAGGAGAGGCAATGGAAGTCTCGTTTATTGCTAGGTATTACAGTAGGACTGGGTAATTCTGGTAGTAGCCATGCCATGCTATGTGATGTAAGTGTGGAATAAGTGGTCTTCTATGAAGGGCTAGGAAAAACCAACCATTTTTGCCATTGGTTCCTGGGATTTTTGTATTTTTAAAAACACCACACAATTAAAGCCAACCCTGATTTTAAAGACCAAAGGCCATGCAAACAATGCAGGCCTCACAGACAATGCAGGCCTCACAGAAGCTCTATAACCTCCCTTGGCAGTGGGTTTCACAATCGAGGTGCCATTACAGAGAAAGCCCTGCCTCATATAGTCATGTAACTAGCCACTTCCAGGTGGTGGAACATGCTTCAGAATTTCTTCTGTTGAGAATCTGTGGCTGGGATCCTGTGGCGGACTTAGAGCCTCCTTGCATGGCAAAAAAAAGTCAAGATGGATTGGCACAGAAGTGGCTTTCTCCTTGCCTCTCCACAGGCCATTGAAATATGTCTGTTCTCTTCCTCAGGGAGACAGTGTCTCTGTCACACTGGGAAAAGCTGTTTGGCAAAAGGTATGCTTTTATGACTATCTCCCTTGGGAAGGAGAATGGAAGTGCTACAACAGCACGAGGAGAGGCAAGGAGAAAGCTGTTACTCTCCTGCTCCAATTGGGCTCACTTTTGTCCAGTGATAAGGCTCTTACGTCTTCCTAAGTGGACTAACATGTGCAGGAATTAGACTCGGGCAGCTGTGTAATGCTAATATCCAGGAGAGGGTTGTTGTTATGTTACTATGTAGCAGAGCCAGCAAAGTGCATAATGTGATTGGCGGCTGATTCACAATGGGACCGATGCACAAAGGGACTGATGTACATTGGTTTCAGTGTGCTTCACATCAGCCCTGCTGCCCATTGGATACCAGTGCACATCAGACACTCTTGCTGGTGTCCCGTTACACATCTTCACAATTCAGTAAAGAAGCTTCTTGGTGCCTCTGCCAACTTTGCTAGAGACATTACCACATGAGCCCTGCTCTCACCACAATCACGTTAGTTAATTAAAATGGAATCATACAGTGGGCCCTTGGTATCCATTGGGGTTTCATTCCAGGTCTCCCCATGGATACCAAAATCCATGGATGCTTGAGTCCCATTATATACAGTGGCATAGTAAAATGGTACCCATTATATAAAATAACAAAATCAAAGCTTTCTGTTTGGAATTTATATATTTTTGGAATATTTTCAAGCTGTGGATGCTTGACTCCATGGATAATCTGTGGATATGGAGGACTGACTCTGCTGGTTGCAGAGCAGCCTTTATCACAGTTCTTTGCAATTGCATGACTGGGGCTGTTTCTGCCCTTGTGCTCCCTTCTACACTCCCTCTTAATCCGCCTCCCTGCCCTATGCTCTATCCAGCATGCCTTTTGGGTTTTTTAAATTTACATTTACATTTTAACTATTTAATGCACTTAAAGAGTTATACAAATGTGATTTAAGTTTAAAAAAGAAAAGAAAGAAATGGGGGGGGGGGAAGGAAATTAGCCTGCTTGAGAATAGCAAAGGGGATAGGGGACAGGAGGAGAAGAGGAGACAGTGACATCACATGACTGCCAATGTTGGAGCTGCTGTGGCAGCAATATTTTGGATCTGTGGGATAATGAAAAAGAAGTGTGATTGGGAACTTATTGACGGATTCCCCTGTCAATAAAAAGGGATGCCTAACCATGCCTCGGAGGCTCAACAGCTATGGGTTGGAGGTGACATTCTGTGATAAATATTGCCAAAGGTGCTATTTTCTGACTGTAATTGCATTTTAAAAGCCACATGTAGTAATCTCCTTGTTGTTGTCTGCTTTCAGGTTGTTTCCAGCGTATGGTGACCCTAAGGCAAACCTGTCATGGGGTTTTCTGGGGCTAAGAGTGCGTGACTCATCCAAGATCACCCAATGGGTTTCCATGGCTGAGTGGGGAATCAAACTCTGATGGCCTAGAGTCCTAGTCCAACACTCAAACCACTACACTATGCTGGGTTTCAGTAATCTCCTTAGTATGCACAACGTTATGTAATGTAACAGGTCATATAGGATTCCAGTGCCGGATTCCAGGTTTATTTTACTTACTTACTTATACATTTCTCCTTGCACAGGATCCAGAGTTTGGGCTTGCAAGGGATCTCGACCTCTCTAAATAAAACCTGTTGATTATGGAAGCTGCCAGGAGTGTCAGGACCCCATTTTTGTCCCCAGTGAGTGCCACTGATAGTGTGAAGGGCTACACAAAAGACCTTGGGATGCATAAGGTCTGCTGATACACTTTGCCTGTTCTACAGGCAGGGAAGGGATTGTAAATGGATCCTTGCAGGAAACTCAGAACCTGGAAAAAAATTACTTCTTTACTATAACTGAGAATTCTGCAGCTAGCATGGTCAGCAGACTTCTGGGAGTTTTAGTCCAAGAAGCTAACTTGTCCAAGCACTGTGAAAAGCCCAGCTCTCAGACTCAACAGACTTACCAGACTTCACGTCTATTTGCCTTTTCTTCTTTCTTTCTTTCCTCTGTCTTCATATAGCTCAGGATAAACAATGCTCAAAACAGAGAAGACTACAAATAAAGGTTTTCTTGTTGATGAGGTCATTTCAAAGCCAAGCAAAAGCCTGGGATGAGTGCTGAAATGAGAATTGATTTTCTGTTTCACATTTAGCTGTTAAAACACGCACAGTGGGGGGGGGGGGGAGTCAGATGAGGTCATTCTGGCACATTTCTGCAGTTGAAAAGAAAAAAAAAATCTTCCTTTCGCCCAACTGGCCTTTGTGAAAGCTAACTTATATCAGGCTGTGCAGAGGACCCTCAAACTAGGAAAGATGCAGGTATTTCACCTCCACGTCCAGGACTTGTGTTGAACCTAGGGATATGACAGGGGGGCAGGTGGGAGCTGGTACATCCCATGTCGATGGAGAAGGGAGAGAATCTGCTCTGGGTTTTAATCCAAACTTTAATGGAGCTGTCCAAGATACTCAACCCTATCTCCCCAATGGGTTCAGCACCCTGAATAATTCCTTTAATGTTTGCAAAAAACCCTCAAAGTGGATTCACTGACCTCAGTAACATGGAATATTGGGTTGGCCAGTGGATATTTGTTATTTTCTAGGCTTCTAATAATCATTCAGTTTGGTGGGTGGGCTATACAGATCTGTCTTACAACCAGACCTTGGAAATATTACTTTGTTGGGACTACAGCTCCAAGAATCCTCCACCCAGCATGGCTACTGTCCATGGTCCCAGGCCTAACTCAAGTCTGAGATTTATTTTATTTTATTTTCTGTATTATGGGTCCCAGGATACACCAGCTAGCCCTGTACGCACATTGGCTCTTCTGAATGATCAAATTTCCCTTCATCATTATCTCTAAAACTCTCCCAAAATGTAACCTGGAAATTGCACATAAAGGCCTGTTTTGGCTGAAATATTGGTCAATGTGCTTTTATGGCACTCTTCCCCAGCCTGGTGTCCTCCAGATGTTTTGGACATCAACTCACATCAGCCTCGGCTCAAGAATGTCAGTAGTTGTTGCTCCAAACATCTAGATGAAAGAAGGTGGTTCTATACTCTGAAACCATTTCAGGTAACAGCCTTGATGGAGTGAAGCAGACCTTGGTGTGATTGGTGTCCAGGAAGAAAGGCCATTTTGGGAACTCTGGCTAGAATCCTGTTGGTATCTTATGCATGCAAGAATTCCTTGGACATTTTTTCTTTTTCTTTCATTTTTCAATAGCTTTATTGTATTATACCACACACAAGATATACACAAACACTATGCCTCCACTTCCCATTACAGTACAAACCATCATTCAGTTCAAGGGTTCAAAAGCAGAGTGGTGCATGCAGTGCCACTGTGCATGCAGTTGCTCGTGCATACTCAGTTGCATTCACTTGCACATTCGGTTGTGCATTCAGTTGGGCAACTGCCATTCAACACAAAGATTGCACAACACAATCCAGCCTCAGCCCAACATCACCTTAGCATAACACAAATATGCTTATGTGGACATATTCTATGGCAGCCCCCAGGCAGAACAACAACCGTGTCAATGGCTGAGTGCCATTGGACAATGCACAAAAAGTATAGGATGCTCAAATGTAATGTATAATCATAACGTAAAGTGTAGGATGCACAACCAAAATTCAAAGTATAGCATGCACAACCACAATGTGTAATTACAATGGAAGATATGGAATGCCCATTCACAATATGAAAGAACAATGAAAAGTATAGGATGCACAACCACAACTGAAAATATCAAATGCTCCAAGGTAATGCATAATTTATTAATTTATTAATGCATAATGAAAAGGAAGAGCCCTCCCCTCCCTCCTTCCAACTGTCATCTTCTGGCCTTAGAGGGAGTGAAAGGACAGGCCCAACGCCATCGGGCCTGAAGAGGAAGAGCCCTCCCCTCCCTCCTTCCAACTGTCATCTTCTGGCCTGGGAAGGAGTGAAAGGACAGGCCCAATGCCACCGGGCCCCGGCCTTGATTAAGAAAAAGAGCCCTCCCTCCAGTCCATCTGCCTTGGTCCAGGCCTCAGAGGGAGAGAGGAATGCTGGACCTGATCCACCCCCCACACCATTCCCTTCTCCTTTTGTGTTGTGCCTTTTTAGATTGTAAGCCTGAGGGCAGGGAACCATCTATTATCCCCTCTGTTGTAAGACGCCCGGATTCCCAGTGATTGGGCGGCATATAAATAAATTCTATTATTATTATTATTATTATTATTATTATTATTATTATTATTATTTCTTACCTACCTCTTCCCATGGACAGGCAGGGAACAACAACAAATCAACATTGAACAACATCAGTTAAAACACATTAATTGCAACATGCAACAGTTTAAAAGGACAAATAAGACATACACATTTTAAAAGAATCCACATTATAATTCATCAACTAAATTCACAATTTAAAAACCATCTGAATAAGCCTGCTGGAGGAGACTGGTCTTCAATGCTGTTTTAATTTTGGACAGTGTATTCAACTGTCAAATCTCTTCTGACAGGTCATTCCACAGTCTAGGGGTGGCTGAAGAAAAAGTCCTCTGGATGGTTTTTAAACAGAGGCTGGATGGCCCTCTATCAGGAGTGCTTTCATTGTGTATTCCTGCATGGCATCAGGTTGGACTGGATGACCCTTCCAACTGTATGATTCTATGAATGCTCTTGCAAAGACAAGGCACAAGTGAATGTGCTGGCTGTGCAACTCTGCTTCTGCTGCTATTAGCAGAATACGTCTGCTGCACAATTGTGACTTTTTGGCCCCACATGCATAGTATAACTTATTCATGCATAAGTCTCTAAATAAATTCTGGCATCTGTGTAACTTTACATGTAACACTTGTATTGTACAGCTCCAATGTAGGATTCTCATCTTGTGTGTATGCCACTTTCATAGAGACTTCAGTTCTATGGCAGAAGAAAACTAGATGTAAATGTAATACATAAGGAATAAAACACATCTTCTCAAAAGTGATGTTGCCATAGCATGCTCTACTTGTTTTTTTAGCCTTCAGGGAACATAAAAGTCCTTTGGGGATAATGAATTGATAAGGCTGATGAAATCCACTCAAACGTTATCATTCCAGTTGTATTCTGTAAGGATTTTGTTTATTAGTGTTTTTATTATCATGTTTTGTATTGTGTTCTAAATTAATTTCAATTGTTTTATATATATAAGCTGCCTTAAGGGCCTACTCAAGCCAAAAAAGCAGAATAAAAGCTGGAAAATAAATGAAAAATATATTACAGCTAATCTGCTATGAAGGCTTTGCTGCATGGCATAAGGTTGGGAATACTCCTCGAAAATGGTCACAGCAGCTTGCACAACATGCCTGTTCTGCCTCTTCATAGGAGAAAAGGTACGTTAAGAACTGTGGAACCAAATAGCAATAAGCAGATGGGGAAAGGAAAAAAGCTCCTGGAAATTACAGGATATGAGTTTTTCATTTTTTTTCCTTTTCATTGTTTTTAATGATTAGTTAAAGGGCAAGCATATCAAGCTGTCCACTGCAAGGCCTGCTGGGGATTTTTTTACAAGCAGGTGTGTCTAGAAAACGTGTTGCTAGGTAAAGGTCAGAGACAAGGAGATATCTCAAGCATTTTTTATATATCAAAACAGATATGACAACAGAGATTACTGAGAAGTGAAGGCTGCTGAATGAGAACATTTCACTAGCCCTAGACGCCTTAGGTTGAGGCTACCTAGAAAATATGTATGTGCACATATGAGCCTGCTTGGGCTCTGAGATTCCCAGGACAGTCCCTTCGCTCAGTGCCATCCCTTCACAGACACGGTTGGTGGGGATGTGAGAGACAGCCTTCTTGGTGGCCGCTCCATGACTTTGATACCACCTTAGATAACACTTAAAATGTCCCATTTGTGGAATCCCAGGATTTATAATTTGGTGAGGTATTCAGCCTGGTCTGTCACCAAACAAAAAATCCAAGGATTCAGTAGGATAGAGTCATGGCAGTTAAAGTGGTATCAAGCTGCTTTATTTCTGAAGTATGGAAAGACCGTTTGTTAATAGTAATAAATTTGACAGTGGACTAGATCAGTGGTACTCAAACCTTTTACCCTTGAGACCCACCTTTACATCTACATGTGGACGTCACCCTGCTGTGCACTCAACACAGTATACGAATAAAAATATTTTGTTTATTTAGTGTGCATATTTTCATTCACTCGTTCGTGTATATTCATATTTTAACATTGTGTAAGGAACTAACATCATTCAAATTAGAACAGTTTCATTTAACTAACTTCAACCTTTAATTCAACGCATGTGTAAATTTTGTACATAAAAAAAGTTTGGGAAGAAGAGGAGGGATTAGAGCCTTCAAGTCCTGCGTCCCCTTTGAGCAACCCACGTGCCCCCCTGGCGTCCCACCCCACCATTTCAAAACTATTGGATTAGATTGCCTGAAAAGGTGATGGTCTTTCCTTCTTTGGAAGTCTTTAAATAGAGGTTGAATAGACATCTTCCAGGAATGTTTTAGCTAAGTATTCCTGCATGACAGGGAGCTGGAGAAGATGGCCCTTGAAGTCCCTTTCAGTTCTAAGGTCCGATGATTCTATGATTAATGACAATACTCACCTAGATTATTTATAGGTTTATGGTAGGGTGGGCAACTGAAGAAGGGGAAGGAGGTAATTTTCATCCCATCACTACCCCCATGGACTGCAGTGTCACATTTCCGGCAAACCAGAAGTAATCTCACACAACAGCATTTACATTTCTAGATGACTTAACAGTGAACTCAGCACTCTCTAAGCAGTTTGTAAGCCAATTTCCCCCAACAAGCTGGGTCCTCATTTTACTGACCTATGAAAGGATGGAAGGCTGAGTCAACTTTGAAGCCCTGGGATTGAACTCACAGCCTTGTGGCTGCAGTACCGGCATGCCATTTCTAGCAAAATTTTGGATAACTTTTCAGTGTTTTTTAAAACCTTTTAAGTGTTGTGGGAATTAAGAGCTTTCTGGGGGAGTGTGAGAAGAAACTGATGCATCAGAAGCAATTTGGGGATAGTTCTGGCCAGTTTTCAAGTGAAAAAAAAAATCACCTAAAATCATTAGGAAAAAATGATAGCCAAAAACCCCACAAAAAACTATTAGGATTTTTTTTTTTTTAGAAATTTAAAAGTGGATATGGCCTATGGATCACACTTTACCCACCCCTGATTTATGGTATCTTTTGGACTGAAAGAATCAAGGCACAAGACAGATAGTCCAAAACAGACAAGGGAAATGAAATTAACAAAGGCCTCATACAATCTCGGAAAAGTGAATCATTACTCTGGAACAGCAATCAACACATTTTGAAGGGCATAGCCAGTGAACAGAAGTAAAAGAATGTGCAGAGAGGTATCTTGCAAAAGGAGGTGATGAATGATAGCCACTCAAGTACAACAAGGAGTCTTGCAGCACTTGAAAGACAGATTTTATTTAGCAAAATAATAATAATAATAATAATAATAATAATAATAATAATAATAATAATAGGATTTATTTATATGCTGCCCAATCACTGGGAATCCGGGCGTCTTACAACAGAGGGGATAATAGATGGTTCCCTGCCCTCAGGCTTACAATCTAAAAAGGCACAACACAAAAGGAGAAGGGAATGGTTTGGGGGGTGGATCAGGTCCAGCATTCCTCTCTCCCTCTGAGGCCTGGACCAAGGCAGATGGACTGGAGGGAGGGCTCTTTTTCTTAATCGAGGCCGGGCCCGATGGCGTTGGGCTTGTCTTTTCGCTCCCTCTAAGGCCAGAAGATGACAGTTGGAAGGAGGGAGGGGAGGGCTCTTCCTCTTCAGGCCCAGTGGCGTTGGGCCTGTCCTTTTGCTCCCTCTAAGGCCAGAAGATGACAGTTGGAAGGAGGATGGGGAGGGCTCTTCCTCTTCAGGCCCAATGGCATTGGGCCTGTCCTTTCACTCCCTCCAAAGCTTTCATGGGCCAGCATCCTGCTGATGACATGTAGTATAACTGGGGATGAGACCTGAGTCTGCATTTTTTGTACTTTGTGGAAGACGATGTCCAATACCTCCTTTTGCAAGGTCTCCACCTCACTGTATAACGATAGTTGGGGGACTTCCTGACACATCTTTGTCTCTCCAGCCATTGATTAGCTGTGGAGAGGTGTGCCTATATATTTTCTGCATGCCCTTGAACACTAAGAGAGGAGAGTTTGGAGGGAATTGGGTTTGGAGGGAACATCTTTCCCCCTTGACTGTTCAAGAGCAGCTGGAGTGAATCTGGCTGCACATCTGCAGTTGACCAGTGGCCAGGGAGGAAGATCTGCACCCCTCCTGATGCTTTTACTTACTGAGGGATGCAGCTGGACAGAAGAAGCAGCCTCCTGGAAGTACTCTGATAAAGACATGCCAATGTAATATAAAACTGTGGCCATGGACTCCAGCTGTCCTCTGCAGACACCAGTGTGTTGGGGCCCACAAAACCTTATGCCAGATAAAATGTATTAGTGTTTGCAATGTTTTTCCAGCTGTATCACTTGGGGGGGGGGGACCGGGGGGGGGGGGTCTTCAGCAGGCAAAGGGTGAGATAGCCGCAGCTTTATGGCGCTCCTTCGATGCTGCCAGATAAGTGCTGTGATGCTGTGTGCCATGTGGAGCAGCACCGTGTCACGGTACCATGGGGTGGAGTCATTGTGTGCATCATGTGGACGACCCGCCCTGACTCCACCGCCAGGCTGGCCTTAGTGGCTGGCCTGCATAGGGCCTTAGTCACATTCTCTCTCTTCCTGGACCAGTTAGTCTGCAGTTGGTCTGAGCTTCTTCATCCTCCACTTTAATTGCAATGGCTCAATGCTATTGGATTCTGGGAATAGTAGTTTTGTGAGCTATTTAGCCTTTTCTATCAGAGAGCTCTGTTGTCACAAGAAACTACAGTTCCCAGAATTCCATAGCACTGAGCCATGACAGTTAAAGTGGTATCAGCCTGGATTACCTCTGCAATGTGGATGCAGACACAGACTGCTTTATTTCTTTGAGTGTGTTGTTGTTGGTGTAAGACTGCTTATTGTTCACCTTTTACCTGTGAATACAATTTATTCTGCTTGTGAGCTATACCACTGTCTCCCACAGTCCCCAACAAATGGCAGGTTCTACCAAGCCGGTAAAACCTTGGCCCTGATGGTGGCCTGTGTCTCTACTGTCCAAGGACCAATCTAGTTAAATAGAGAGGCTCATCACTAGCAGATTGGCAACCAGGCCACCAAAGAGATGTAAATAAATTAGCCACCTCCCATATAAATGCAACGTTGATGTAAAAGAACTCTGAGACATATTGGCAGAGGAACAACTCATACCAATTAATTTGGAAATCTTGCATATATAGGGCACCTGTGTGAACACCTCAGAATGTGAAGATGGGAAATTAGATATTGCTAAATATGAGCCAGGTGTTTCATGTGATACTGCTTGGGTCTACAAAGAAGCAACTCCAAATTTCATTGCCTGGCTCCTGTCGATGTCTGAAAATTCATCTTACATCATTTTCATAATCTGTAAGTGTCTGTAAATTCACCTCCAGAAGTGAACAAATGTTGTTCTCCAGTTGGCAATGTCTGTATTCAATTCAAGGTTCCAGGAGCAGAGGTTCTACAGTCTCAGTTGATGCATATTTCTCTGCTGGAATTGGCAGTAGTGTTCCTTTACTTGTGCATTCTATTGCCATATTCCCATGCAATGTAAGGATTATGTAGCACCAGTTAATGGACAACTTCATATGAAAAGATTTACACTATCGAGAATCCAATACATGGAGGGTCCTTTATTCGAATACTGTAGTATCTTACAGAGCAATTCCAGAGCTTCCCTTTCTTTTCTCTCTCCTGTTCCTGTTTCTTCTTTAAATTCTATCATCTGGTTACTGCTTGTGATCCTTCTAACTTCCTACATATTGCTCCAACAGGGAGCTGTAATTTCCCATAGCTCCCACAGCTCACATGATTACTGATGTATATCTCCCCTGTCTGCATCATTAAATGGAAAGTGTAGACAGGCAGAGGACATGCTGAAAAAACACTTTACCACAGAAACATGAAAACTGGCTCCTGAGTTAACAGACAGAACACAGGCAATCCATTACGATGCAGCAGGCCTTAATGTGAGAAGTGCCCTATTGATATGGGGTGATGGTGGTGGTTATGCAGACAAAAACTTAGGCAACCATCCAAAGACCTTATGCTCCACATTTTCTGCATTGACTAACCTGTAGTGTGCTTGGTTTAGATTAGTGCTTCATAAACCAGCTGATGTGGCAGACTGGTAATTTATTCCTTCCAATTTGCCAGGTCCTGCTACCATATTTGTCCTCTTTGGCTAGAATGGTTACTTTCCTTCCTGGAAACTTGCTGCAAACCAGAAGCCAATATCTCATGGATAGTGGTTCATGGAGTTCCACTGTGAGTAGCATTACATAGCAACAGGTCTATGTTTGTCATTTTGTTTGAACTAGTATAATTTTTGAGAGCCATTATGGTGTAATGGTTTGAGCAGTGGACTACAGCTCTGGAGATCTAGGTTTGATTCCCCACTTGGCCATGGAAATGCACTGGGTGAGCTTGGGCAAATTGCACACTTGCAGCCCCAGAAAACCCTGTGATAGGTTCACCTCAGGGTCACCATGAGTCAGAAATGACTTGAAGGTACACAAAAACTACATCTTCATCCCCTACATTACTCCTTTAGATTTAAAACTGTTAGATGTACATCTAAATCTTATCTCTGTATTTAACACATTGTAAGGAGAGAGTATTGGTAGCCCTTATCAAAAGGCCAGAGCAAATGTCATCCATTTAATTCTGAGTTCTAGTCAATTCATTGAAGATTGATTATTGGTAAAATTGGCATATTGGTAAAAACAATTGTTCTAAAGCAAGAAGCATACTTTGCTTTTTAGATAATGCCCAGAAAAGTGTCACAGCTAACATGTTCTCAGCAGGCATCTTCCTTCTTTCATGAGAATGGGGAATTACTCTTTTAATAACCCGCTCATCTAGACAATTTATTAGCTGTGTGAAAACTAACACCTTAATCCCACCCCCCAAATTTGCTGCCTGGTTAAAGCGGGGGCACCCATTTAGTTTACATAGACATGTACTGTAATTAATCAGCTCAACACCACAGCTCTAGATATTATTATTGTTTTCTAAGCACGTGTGACCTGAATTCAGGAAGCAACATATGAACATGGAGTAAGCGATGCACACACAGAACGAAGAACTTATCATTATGCAACGGACAAATGGAGCAGATAATGGCAGAAGTGGAGGACCATGAATTGCAACATTGTCCAATGGGCACATTGAGCAGGCAATGATGGAATCCACAAATTGCACAATGACCATAGCCCAATGTGGCACACACATGCAAGTGCATGCAGCATAACACATGTTACATAATGCTGCCCCTTTACCTCTCTAGTCACTGTGCTCATTATATATTACACACTGGTCATTATACAACATTTGACTGGACACACTGTCCTATGTTGCTATTCTGCATGAGGGTTGCATAGTGCTGTGCTGACCTATGTCCATATGCATTTTTTATATAAAACAAAATGCTACACTTGGGCCCGTTGAATTGAGCCTACTGTCAAATAAGCCAGTCTTCCTACCTGGCTAATGGAAATTGTAGTCCAGTGGTCCTAAATATCTTAAAGGCACCAAATCTCATCTGATCTTGGAAACTAAGCAGGGGTAACCCCACTTAGTACTTGGATGGGAGATCACTAAGGAATACCAGGTGCTGTAAGTTATATTTCAGAGGAAGGAACTGGCAAAACCACCTCTGCGTATTCCTTGCCTAAGAAAATCCTACAAAATTCATGAGGTAACCATAAGTCAACAGGTGCACATGCACACATACACATATCTGTAGGGTACCAACTTGTGGAACGCTGTATAGTCAGCCCACTATATCCGCAGATTCTTTATCCATGCATTCAACCATCCTTAGTTTGAAAATATTTTTTAAAATACGTACATAAATATCGAAAAGCAAACCTTGATTTTGCCATTTTATATAATGGACACCACTTTACTATTAATTGTATTTAATGGGGCTTGAACATCCATGGATTTTGGTAGCCATAAGGGGTCCTGGAACCAAAATCTACTGGATAGCATCATACAAGGAAAAAGCAGTGACAAATCTAGCTCAAAGCTATAATATAAACCAGAAAGATGCAGGCAAAAATGGAATAACCTTGATTTGAATATGCTGACAGCTTTACAATTTTATATGCAAATTTTTTCAAAGGCTACAAACATGCTGAGCTGTTTTTAATTATACATAAAAGATTTAAAAGGACCCATCAAAAATGTTTTCTGTAGAAAAAAGAAAATTGAAGCAAAGACCTTTGGTAACTAAATCAGCATGGAACTGGTTCCTATAAAGGTTTTCTCCAGAAGGTGACTCACGGTCATGTATTGTATCTCTCAGCCGAATGACCACATGATATATGGTTTCAGTTCTCTTATTTTCTTCTTTGCTTGCAGCTCAGATACATAGTAATATGAATCAGCAAGCTATATTGCTGTGTCCTTCCCTCGCTGGAAAACATTCTCATTTTAACAGATCAGTAGCAAGCACCAGCCAGAAATCTACGAAGAGGTGTTGTGCATGGGGAGTGGTAGTTACAACAAGGTGGCTTGAAGCTTTGCAAGTGCTTTGATTCTATCCAGTAACCTTGCAGAAGTCCCCTGTTTCAAACAATGCCCTTCTTTTATCAGAACAGCATGTTAAGTCAGGTGTAGGTCTGTGTACTGTAAGCAGTCTCCCCATGGTACTTAGCTAGAGTTTTGCAGCTCCATGTTCTACTTTTTCTCTAAAATGCTTCCTGTTAACATCTCCCCTCCCCTCCCCTCCTTAGTTTTGGTCTTGCTTGATCTGGGAGAATCAAGATGAGAGCCGGAACAAAGTCAAGCAAAGGTTTCTAGGACAGCTAGATGACTCAATTTAATCTGCAAATTATTTTTCTTATTCTTACTAGAAGGCCTATCCAGTGACATTAAATGGTAAGAGATTTAGGCTTTAGGACAGAAGTACAGGCTCAGTCTTCCTTATCCGAAATGCTTGGTATTGGAATTGTTCTGGATTTTAGGTTTTTTCGGATTTTGGAATACTTCTAACATTTATGTTTTGTATACACCTTTTACACAAAGCCTGAAGGCAATTTTATGCACAA